>NW_025814459.1:3980125-4307667 GCF_018902025.1 Drosophila willistoni | reverse complement strand
CAACCCTTTTTTTACCGACGACTTCTTTTGTTGAAAACTTTTAGACGACTTTTCCACGACTCACTCCAATTTTCTGTCGACTTTCTCAAAAGCCAGCGCTACAAAAAACGACCAGCAGCCTAGCACACATCTTACATTCGGCCATCCTGATATGAGTCATTCGACCCCGATAACAACGCGTCCGAGTCCTGGTTGTTCCGCCAATACTTCATATTGTCTGAGCTGTGACCGGTGGTCTCTCGATATCTGCTGCTTTCTTAACATTGTTTCTTCCGCATCGTTTAGCTGCCATTGCCTCGTACGGTCCAAGATTTTCCCTCGCAAGCTTACGACCTGCAAAGAACTGTGTACGCCGAAGCGCTACCAAATCTCCAACTTTATATACCTTATCAATCTTGCGTTTTAAATTATATTGTTTATTGTACGCTTCCTCGGCGTAAGTAATTTCCAGTTTGGCAGAAGCTCCAGTTAACTGCCCTTCATCGAATTTATCGCATAGCTTCTTGTCTAACAACTTAAGAATCAGATTCTCTGGCCTGTTGTTTATTTGAACACCCAGCATTTGTTCAAATGGCGATCTCTTTTTTATATATTGACATGGGAGTTAATAGCTCCTTGCAGATTTGGCACATTTAGCCGGTTCTTCCGCTAACAGCTTAGAAATAATCATAATGCTAGATCTGTTTACATGTTCGATGTGACCATTGCCTCTTAAGACGGCCGTTGTCGACCAAACATGGTGGATTCCGTTAGTTTTTATGTATTCCTCGATATCTTTCGCTATAAGCTCAGATCCTCCCTAACTGATAATTCGAACGCCTTTACCAAATATAGCAGAACACTCTTTTAACTTTCGTAGTACTTCATTGCAATTTGTTGTTTATGTTGGATATAACTAAGCAAACTTCGTAATAGCGTTGACAATATATACATATATTGCTTTGAAGTTGATTCCAATGGCCCAAGATGATGCACATGTATCGTTTCTAATGGTCTATCTTTTGCCAAACTTTTTATTATAAATTATGTATTTAACGCAGTTATTAATAATTCTGTCCACTTTTGACTCTAATTGCGGTATCCAATAAGATTGCTGAATTGCGTGCATCGTCTTTTGCGTAGTGGGCTTCAACTGTTCACTAAGGGCATGACTGTAAAAAACTTTGCGACCTGCAATGCTTCTCAATGACATTGTCAATTATCCGATTCGGAAAGCCATCCTTCAACACAATACTATTCGGCTTTCAAAAATCTACGCAGATCCGATAGCTGCCGTTTTTGTTTATCACCACAACGACTTAACTGGGTAAAATTGAATGAATTGGTTCTTGGCGAAACGGCAAGTGATTACCACCTGGACAGTCTGTAGACTAACTGATGCAGTTATTTGATTCAGTTGCTAACCCTGCATCTGGGTTCTCTCTTTAACAGTTGGGTATTCAACACTATTGTAGTTGTTGATCATTGCTCGCACATCATTTTCGAAATCTGAGGGTACATCTATATAAGAATCGATCCCTGTTACATTAAAAATAATTAATTGATTATCCCCAACAGGAGGGCTGACGACGTAACGAAGAACTTTTCCGTAAAATCATAACCGAATACAACATCACATCTTCGTTTGCGACAACAACAAATTTTTGGATTGTCTTGATGTCGCCAACCTTGACCTCAGCTTAAAAAGAACAAAGCGGATGACTAATCTTTCCACCTAGACCAATCAGATACATGAGAGCATTCTGCAGAAAATTAATTCTAATCTTCTATACAGTTCTTCTGGACACCAACGACACATCCGCATCTTGCTTTATGCGTTTAGTATTTTGTATCACACCCATGTTTGCAGTCTCCATGCTCCTCGAATTATACACTGCACCACCTTTCGCAGTCCTTGGACAGTTTTTTGAGATATGACCCTCTCCATTGCAGCGAAAACATTTTGTTCAATGAAAGACGTTAGTGTGCAGCGATGCACACCCGATGTAGCTACAATTGGTATCTGATCTTACTAAGAATAATGCATTTCTTTTATAGTACAAAATAGCGAGCTCACCAGTGCATAGTTCGACATAGTGTTAGGTCAGCAAAGTACGTCTTTATTGATAATACCTAACCATAGCAGCTTAATTAACTAGGTCTTTATTGTTTACTGCTGACCATATCAGATCTACTTATGACTGATGAGCCATCGATATCTATAATCGGGTTACATACTTAATTGACATACATTTGCATTTGTTCTATATTATAATTGTCTTAATGTTAGCTTATTTTATATAATCTACACACCAACATACTCCCGGCCGTTGAACACCTGTTCAACGTTATCCAACGTTGACCGCGAAATTGCTGGGGGCTGGGCTTACTGCAGCAGGAGTCGGTATGGGATTGACGTTCCTCACGGTTGTCTGCTCTGGATAATTGTGTCTTGGGGGTTGTGAGCATCTTCTTATTCCATATACCATCACAAGAACCAATGGTATTGTTAGCGCTACGTAGGAGACGATAGCATGGTGAGCCGGCTGGCTGGGGTCTTCTGGCAATTTCCAGTTTTGCTTAGTTTCCAGTTTTCCTTGAATGTTGCTTAGTTCGTCGTAGCTTAGCTGCATCTTTGTGAATTGTGTTGTTGTTGGCCCTACTTTTGTTGGGCCAATGCTGAAGTTGCCAAATCGGACATTCGACAATTTCATTGTGTCTGTCGTAGTTATACGGTGACCTGTTATTCGGATAGCAGAACTCCTTGCTGTACACGTTGGGTCTAGCGTTAACAATCTAGTCTTCTTAATAGTGATACCTTGTATATTATCGTCACAGGTCACTGCGAGTTCAATTGGTCTAGTGGTGGCAAAAATCCACTGATTTTTGTGATACTTGTCATACCACACGATTGATCTGTTTGTGTGTTGTATTTGACAAGTTAATGATTTTGTGTTTTTGAATAGCTGGAACTCACAGTTGCTATTAGCCGTAAACGTCATTTGTTTATCAAAACAAATATATTTCTCTTTGTTGAGCTGATGGCATTGTTCCAAATCGGCTCTTGAGAGCCCAATGTATTGATTCTGTTCCTTGTTGACAGCAATGATGGGAATTTTAATGTTCATGATTACAAGGGATTGTGGGGACTCATTGGAATGAGTTCCAATTGCTGGAATGGGTACCAGGTTATACAGTTGCACTGCCTGCGTTGCCACTAATGGAAATGTGACCTCAAATATCATATGATTGTTCGCGATTGTGCCTTGTGCCTTCATTAAGCCATATAATTGCAAGACGTCGTTATCTGGAACTGGCAAATCCAAACCAAACGGAAGATGTCTCTTCAGTTGGTTCAGATGTTCCCGAAGCTGGCCTGGTGATAGTAGTAACGGGCTTATTTTGCTATAATGGGCATCTGTAAATATTCGGGAAATTTCGGTTTGAATTCGTTGCAAATTCCCTGCAATAACTGTCATCTGAGTAGTTAGCGTGATATACCATTGCAATGCCTTTACCGCATTGTCCTGGACCTTGGTCATGTCGTTCATTTGTTGTTCCATTAGTTTCATCTGATTTTCAATTGTGGCTTCATCTCGCTTAATGATATTTATCGTTGAATCAATTACAGATGTCTGATTTTGCAGCAACTTCAATAAGTAATCTTCATTTGATTTAACTTTTCGTATGGTGCCTGACATCTCTGTTGCATACTTTGAGTCCAGCACACCAAAAAAGCCGTTCGCAATGTTCCCAATTATATCTAAAGGCGATCGTCGTTGGCGTTGTATGTGAAGGAGATCATTTCCTGTGCATTGCGGTGCATGCCTCTGGAACCTTCATTAACACGCATATTTCTCCAACCTTTACTACTCGGTCTGAAAATGTCTTCAGGTCGGCCCAATATGGTTCGAGATCGAAAAATGCCACAATAGTCCAGTCAGACGTTGCCATCCTTCCTGTGCCAATACTTTTATAGTATATGCCTGGTTTGGGGTTGAATCGAGTTATATTATTTCTTTGAGCAAATGCTATAGGCAGTAACAACAGCATTAGGCAGATCGTCATTGCCAACGGTGGCAGACCGATCGACAACCGTCGTTTTGTCTCTAGTTCTGCCATGTCGTCGATACCAGGGTCTTTTTGGGAATTCGATTCTGTGTCATCTGCCTCGATTTTAGGTTTTGTCGCCGTCTCTCTAAGCAAGAAAGCCAATTTATGGATAGCCCGCTTGTAGGTGCCTCTGGCTGTTTTAACGTCTACCACGCGGACGTATCCATCCAGGCCTGGATATAATTTAACAATTCGTCGAATTGGCCACTGAAAAATTGGCACATTATCCTCCTTTAGAATTACCATCATGCCTTCTTTGACATTGTTATATGGTTTTTTCCATTTGGATGTACCCTGCAATTCTTGTAGGTACTCTTGAGACCATTGTGTCCAGAATGTATGGTTAAGCCGTTGCACTAATTCCCATTGCTCTGGAATCGATCGCTGTGTTTTTGGCTCGGCATCTGGTTGGGCTACTAATGGTTCTCCAATCAATAGGTGGCCTGGGGTTAGAGCTGTTAAGTCGTTGGGATCGTCTGAGTTTGGCGTTAACGGATGAGAGTTCAGCACTGCTTCAACATTGACAATGATGGTACACAGTGGTTCGAACGTTAAGTTTGCTGTCGATACGTTTTTCAACAGTAAATGCTTAGCGGACTTTACCGCAGCTTCCCATAATCCTCCGAAATGTGGAGACCGTAGTAGTATGAACTTAAATTGCACTCCTTTTTAATTGCAAAATTCCTTGATACTACCTGCTGGCGTTTCTGAGTGTATTGTATCGGTCAGTTCCTTAAGTTGGTTGTTTGCTCCAACAAAGTTTGTTGCATTATCGCAGTATAATGTCTGGCATCTTCCTCTGCGCCCAATAATGCGCTGAAGCGCGCCCACAAATGAGGAGGTGGACAGGTCTCCGACCAATTCTAAGTGTACTGCCTTGGTTGCAAAGCATACAAATACTGCAATGTAGGCTTTGTCGGGACGTTTTCCTCTAACCTTATGGTGGATCCAGAATGGTCTACAATAGTCCACTCCGGCATTGAGAAAGGGTCTATTCTGAGATACCAGATGCTTAGGTAAGTCGCCCATGACTTGTTTAAGGAACTGAGGCCGGTACTTCGTGCATACTACGCAGCCCTGGATCACATTCCGGACCATCGGTTTCACGTTAATGATGTGGTACTGTTGCCGAGCTATTCCGCGTAGTGCCTCATGTCCACAATGAAGATTCTCTTCATGAAGTTTCCGTAGCATCATTTTTACCACCGGATCATTATACGGCAAGAGATATGGATTCCTTGTTTCCGTTGATACTGGTGCTTGTTGTAGCCGAGTTGATACTCGTATGATTGAATGTTCATCCAGTATTAGTGGCAATGTTGCCACCGTGCTTTTGCGATCTTGCGGTTGATCAGGTCGTCTTTTTTTTAAGTGCCGTAATTCATATGCAAATCCTGTTTCGTGAATTTGCTTAATGATCACTCTCCGTGCTTGGTCCAACTCTTCCAACTCTAACTGAGCCGTTGGTTTCCTGTTCTGCTTGTGACAAAACCGTAGCACATACGCCACTATTCGCTGTAGCCGGTAAAACGAATTTCTGTGATTTACTGTATATATCCATTCACTCTTGTTGTTTGCCGTGGCAGTCACCATGCTGAATACCTTGGTTTTCTTCTCAGCGGTATCCATCGTGTGCTCTGTAGGCTTAAATGGTGCTGGGCAGCCACGTTTTGGTCCATGCAAAAATAGTGGTCCATACAACCATAATGTATGTGTGCTAAGCTGAAATGCTGATATGCCTCGAGACAGAGCATCAGCGGCGTTGAGTGCTGATGACACATGACGCCATTGCCTTGGATGTGATACTGCGTGTATTTTTGTCAACCGATTAGCCACAAACGTGTGGAAATGTGATGTCCGTGGATTAATCCACGAGAGTACTACTGTTGAGTCTGACCAGAAAAATGATTCCACACTTTCTGATCCGAATTGGAGATCCTGTCGAACTCTATCCGTTAGTTCAGCTCCAAGTACAGCTGCACATAGTTCCAGCCGGGGCAGTGTCTGTTTTTCCAGGGGAGCCACTCTCGACTTAGCGCACAACAATCTGACCGAAATTTGGCCATTTTTATAGGTTGATCGGACATAAACTGCCGCACCATACGCCTTTTCTGATGCATCAACAAATGTATGCAATTCCTTTGTAGTGGGGACTTTGCCATCAAAAATATGCCTTGGAATTTTCATGTGGTTTAGTGCCTGTACATCCTCTCGGTAGGCTTCTCATTGCTTCTCCAAATACGGCGGTAGGTCACCATCCATCTCAATTCGTTCGGTAGCAACATGTTGAATAAACATTTTCGCTCTTACCGCTACCGGTGTGAACAGTGCTAGAGGATCAAAGATTTGACCGACTTCAGGTAGCACCACTCGTCTGGTTATTCCTTTTGTATGTCTTTGAGCCTTTCCACATAATTAGTCTTCTTTGAGTGCCCATATGATTCCCAATGTTTTGACACTTGTTTGTTCCAGTGTGTCACCGAGATTGATGTCAGCAATCGTATCTTCCTTTGGAATTTCCTTTAGAAGTTGACTGCTATTTGAACACCATTTTCGTAAGTTGAAACCCTTAGGTCTCAAGATTTCTAGAAGCTCTTGTCTTATTTGCAAGGCTTCTGGTAAACTGTCTGCTCCTGTGAGACAATCATCAACATAAAAGTCATTTTTTAATGCTGATGTTCCAGACGACAATTTTTCCATGTTTTTCAGTGCCAAATATTCCAGACACTTCGTCGCTAAATATGGGGCTGACGTGGTTCCATAAGTTACCGTTTTTAAACGATAAAACTTTAGTTCTTGACTTGGATCCTCTCTCCACACAATCATCTGATTGAATTGATCGGCAGGGTTTATCCAAACTTGACGATACATTTTTTCAATATCTGCCGTGAACACATATTTGTGTGTTCTGAACCGCAGAAGAATTGAGAAGAGTTGACTCTGTACAACTGGTCCAGGATATAAAATGTCGTTCAGTGATTTTCCTGATAAGGTTTTGCATGATGCGTCAAATACCACTCTTGGCTTGGTGGTGGTACTTTCTGGTTTTAGTACACAATGATGCGGTATAAAGTAATGGTTCTTGGGAATTTGATCCACCATTACCTGCTTCATATGTCCAAGCTGTTCATATTCTGACATAAATTTTACATACTCCTTTTTTATGTCAGGGTTCATTCGCCTCTCTAACGACGTGAATCTTCTTATGGCTACTTCCCGAGATTCTCCAAGAGATGAAGCCTCTTCAGCAAATGGAAGCTTTACAATTAGTCGATTGTCTGCCGCCGTGTGTAGGTTTTCGAGGAAGAATTTTTCACAATTTTTCCTGGTTTATCAAATGTTGGGTCCGCTAATTGAATGTTGTCTGGTAATGTGACTTTCTGCGTTATTTGTTCTGTGGGTTGGTCACCTATTATGTGTGGCAATACAAATGCCTCAACTAGCATTGCGAACTTGTTGTATCTTGACCTAACAACCAAGCTTACTCGCGCCTTGCTTATCTGTGGTTGACCACCCACTCCATTTATGTGCACATGAGTCTCGCTAATTTTTAACGATAATTTCTTTACCAGTCTCTCTGAGACGACATTTACTTGTGAGCCGCTATCCAGGAGTGCTCGAAATTCTCTGTTCCTTTCATTGATCCCTTTTACCACTACCTTGGCCGTTGCCAACAGGGTGTATTTTCTGCCAATTCTATATGCAGAAGCTGCAGAAGCAGATGTAGCAATTTGGTTGCCTGTTTCTAAATGCAACATTGTGTTATGCTTTTGATCGCACTTAAAGCATCCCCTCCAAGAGCAATTTTTTGCCATATGGTCCGACTTGAAGCAATTGACACACAATTTGTGTCTCTGCACCCAATTCAGCCGCTCTGCTGCGGATTTGATTTTGAACTTTTCACATTGGAAGAGTTTGTGCTTTGCTCTTTCGCAGAAAGCACACAGGGTACTGTTTGTCCCAGATGCTGTTGCGCATGTTTTCCTTGGATTTGGTTTGTCAATGCTGCAATTTTCGTTTCTTGGTTTCCCATCGCCTCTAATGTTAGGAAGCGCTGTTCCAAGAAGGATAGGAAATCCTTTACTTCCTGTAGATCTCTTGTGTTGGAAAGAGATTGCTCATATAGTGCTTGGTTAAATCTGTCCAATTTCCTTGTCATATGAAACATTATGATAATATCATCATACAAGTTCTTTACAGAAACTGCCAGCAACAATCCATCCAAACTCTGAATTTTGTAATGTTCCAGGTGCCATATCAATCTCTCTGCTTCTCCAGAAAGATTTGATTTTAAGTACCACATTTTCTCTATTGTGGATACATTTTACTCATGAACCACCTTCTTATAGATGTCATGAAATTGTTGCCATTTCAGATAATCCCCATCAATTTGGAATGGGAATTTTGGGTGATTGTATCACTACATTTTCTGCTGGTGCCACACAGAATTTCAGTATTGTATTTTCTGCGGCCACAAACGTAGCTATATTATATCCGGCTTCGGCTGGATTTTCAGCTAGCCGAAGAATCTCATAATGGATTTCTTCAATTTGCATCCATAATTTGTCGACTACCGATTTGTAAGTCATTTTTTCTTCAGGCACTATTTGTCTTAATGTCCTGGACAATGAATCCAGCAGAGCACTTTGCATGCGAACCAGTGGTTTGATCATGACTCGCTCTTCCTCTCGTTGTCGAGCTTGTCTCTCTAGCTTTATTTTTGCCAAATGGTCCTTCCAATCTTCCACTATATTAGATACAACCGTCTTGATTTTGCTGAAATAGTCCGTTACAAAGTATTCATCTTCCGTTGGCACGTTATTTAATTTGTCCATCAACTCCTGATGACTTTTCTCGAAGTTCTCCCACATGTATTCCAGGAGCTCAAGTTTCTCCTTGAAATAATATGGCTTCGTTTTCCTGGCGAAAGAATCCTTTTTGGTATTCCAAATGAAGGCCTGAATTGCCTCTCCTCGTTCTGTCTGCTGCTTATAAAACTCCTCCATGTTCTTTTAGATTCTTATGTAATTGCTTATCTGTACTAGTACTTGACCCGATGGGAGTTTATTTATTTTGTCAAAGACAGGGAACGCTCCGACTCGTTCCTAAAATTGGTCAAGTGTAGCACAAATAAGAATAGGAAATAAGTCGAAGTCGCCTATTGATTAGTGTTTTAACAATAGTTTATTTTTATTTCCAATATACCTATTCTTTTACACTGATAAATGCCCCGACAGTGGAACCAATTTTTTGAGTTTCTTTGTTTCAAAAATTGCTGACCAATGCCAAAATCTATACTCGTGCGTACTACCTGGGTTACTGACCGAGTTAACTAGGTCAGATATTGCTGACGCCAGGGAATGCAACAGAGTTTATGAGTTGATCAAACTTTGTTTTATATAAAAATAACTTTTTATGATTTGGTCGCCTCATTGACACAAATCGTTGTTAAATGTTTTTTATAAAGTGATCGCCTAGTTGATCAACTTTTATTCAATGGGTATGCATTGCTACCCCGTTGCAGAAAAACCAACTCCTAGTTTTCCAATAAATTGTTTTTATTCGCCAAGGTGGCTACGCAATGATTGCCAAGTTAATCAATTGCGATGTTTTTATTCGGGAGCCCAGATTGATGTGAGATGTTCATCAATTTGTGCCCTCGCTTAGGATTGTTGTGTCCAAAGCGTGCAAAGAAAGTAGTCGCCTAGTTGACCAGTTTCCTTTTTGTTGAGAGATTGGTCGCCTGAGTTGACCAAATATTTTAGCTTGATGACGGTTTCACCAAGTCTGTTACTCTTTTAACTTGGAGCCGCCAATGTCGGGGTCACCAAAATGTTCAATGAAAGACGTTAGTGTTTCTTGAAGTTATTAAATGTTTGTTTATTTATATATATATATAGGCACTAGCACATAAACCAGTGACTAAAGGTTGTCGCAACCAATACATAAATTGGGTGGACCTAGGAGTGAGATTACAAAGGTAGAAATGGGGGCAAAGACACAGCGATGAACACCCGATGTAGCTACAATTGGTATCTGATCTTACTAAGAATAATGCATTTCTTTTATAGTACAAAATAGCGACCTCACCAGTGCATGGTTTGGGGACGGTTGTTTCCGGGGTTTCCCCCGGGCCCCCAGTTTTCAGAAGGGCCCGCTATACATCACAGTCGAAAATAGCGGATTTATTTGAAGGGAAGTAGGTAATTTAGGGGGCCCGAACCCCCGGGCCCTGATTTTCTCTTTGCGGCCCTGCATATGTATATGCTCCTTACCATCTCTAGTACGCCGTTCTGGTTCACACGTAGGGTGTCTAATTACATTAAATCGAGTTATTTTAAAATGTTACATTAAATCGAATTATTTTAAAAGGTTTACAAAAAGTGGATCGCGACTTCACTATGCAAATTATTGTGTAGCGATGTCTCAATATTGTCTATTAAATACTCAATGCTACAATTATTATATCGTGCGCTGTAAGGTTAAGGTATAAGAACCCCAAAAGATTTTACAACTTTGTTAATTCTAAACGACGCTCTAATTTACTACCTTCCACCTTCAGACTTAATGACCAGACTGTTTGCTAAATTCATTCAGTCGACTTATTCTACTACTGCTTCGGATCCCACATCCTATCCCTTCTCAATTCCACATTTAAATTGTATGTTTTTTCCTAGCATTACTGAAGACTGTATTATCTCTAACTTATCATCTATGAAGTCTTTCTTCGTACCTGGGCCTAATAATATACCTAGTTGCATCCTTAAAATGTGTTCGATTTCTCTATCTAAGCCTTTATCTCGCTAATTCTTTATATCGAGTGAGACTTGTAGCTTTCCTGATGTTTGGAAGGAGTCTTTTATTATTCCGCTTTATAAAAAGGGTAAATCGGAAATTTTTAACTAGCGTGGCATTGCCAAACTTTCCGCAATACCTAAGCTGTTTGAGAAAATTATTATATCTTCCCTTCAACAGCTATACAGATCCACTATTTCTACTTGTCAGCATGGCTTCAAGGCTGAAAGGTCGTTCGTCGCTTACCAACCTTCTAGAAGGCTTTCGATACGGTTAATCATGCTATTGGCTTGGCTAAAATCGTCTCTTATTGGTAGAACCCAAATGGTGTCTTTTCGTTCCTCGATATCTAAAACTGTTCGAGTTACGTTAGGTGTACCCCAAGGCAGTCATCTGGGCTTATTGTTATTTACCCTGTTTATAAATGATTTGCCCCTCGCCTTGGTTTATTCACGCGTGCTCATTTTTGCGGATGACGTCAAGATTTGTTATTTCTATAATGATTCTTCTTTCCAACAGTACTTGCAATCAGATCTCGATGCATTCTATGATTGGTGCCACGTTAATAAATTGCACCCTAATGCCTCAAAGTGCTCTTTAATGATATGCAGTCGTTTGTCTCCGTTCCAAGCTCATTACTCTATTAAGTCTGATCTGTTAGATCAGTGTGGAACCCTCAATTTGATGTTCGCCAGCGTAGTATTGAATCGGTTCAGAAGCAATTCCTTAAGTTCGCGTTACGCGGTTTTAATTGGACAGACAGACTTTTTATACCATACACCCATAGGGTGAAATGGTATATTAAAGTCGCCAAAATGTATGTAACATTCAGAAGAAAGCTTCTGCGACCCCATAAAGTATATATACTCTTGATCAGGATCAACAGCCGAGTCGATCTAGCCATATCCGTCTGTCCGTCCGTCTGTCTGTAGGAACACGCAGATCTCGGAGACGATAAGAGCTAGAACCATCAAATTTTGTATGTATATTCGTGTAGTATGTAAATATATATAGAGTTAATTGGAATTTTGGCCACGCCTCCAGAATTCACATAAAACTGTTTTTCTTAAAAAGTATAACAGCTAGAGACATCCAGTTTTGTTTTTATACTCGTTTAGTTAGCGCCCAGAAACTAATTATTCAAACTTTTTGCCACGCCCCCTTCAACCCCCGGAAAGGGGTACGTAAACTAAATTTGGTATGTATGGCCAATTCCTTGAAGGAATTACTTTACAGGGTTAAAAGCTGCCTCTATGCCACTCCAGGTCTCCCGCGCTCAGCTATCAGCATCTGGCACCACCTCTGTGGATATGCCTGCCTTCCGGAAACTAAGCGCTTCACCATAATTTTACATGCCCTTTCCCATGGGTCATTTTCCACCGTGTTGCTTAGGTTAAGAAAACGATTTCGATTGCTCGCGTAGATTGACTTCGTTAGAGCTTTCCTAGCGGTGTATAAGTTCGAGTGTACACTAGGCTCGAGTTGAGAATGGTTAAGATAGCCTCATGGTTACATGGTCTGTGGCCATGATGCCAATTTGCCAGGAACGGTACAGGGAACTGCTGACAAACGTTGGATTAATCAGCGATCCATAGCCCGCGTTGTTAAAAGTGTTTTTAATGTCTAGTTTGGCAAAGGCCTCCAGAACCGCTGGTCCCTTAGCATTGGGGCAACTATGCAGGGTGTGTGCACCCAAGCGACGGCCTCCAGCTCATCTGAGGAGCAGCAGTATTCTTTAAGTAATACTGCCTTTATAGCCACGTATAAAGTGGTTTGAATTGCATACTTTTGTCAGGTGGGGGTATATGAAAGCATTCTTGCCTGGTCCACTAGATGCCAAGTTACCGGTGAAGTTCTGAATAAACTGTTCGCTGTTTGATTCTCCAAAACGGTCGGAATTCGTCGCAACGGTTTCTGTACTAGCTTTACATTGAAATTTACATATATTTCCATTTCAGAAATGGTTTCCAATTCTCAAAACCATTAACAACCTCGAATGGGACCGTTGTGTTGTCCAGTCTCCCTAACTGATCAGATTCTATTGTGATCATCACCTTAAAGCAATTCAACCATTGCTTCTTTTTGTGGTCATCAGATAGTATCTCCTTCGTGTCCTATTTAACGGCATCTGCGAATGCAAGGTCCAGATCTCGTTTGATAATATATTTTTCAAGGACATCGTATTTGGTGTCATCTCGCAATATTCCTTTGCCAGTACATTTGTGACCCCACGAAGTGACAGTGCATGAAGAATTAACACTTTTCTGGATTCAGTTTTAGGTTGGGTTTTCTGCATATGTCAAAAATATCCTTTTAGTTTTTGAGCATGTGTTTCTCAGAACAACCGATGACTATTAAGTCAGCCATGTAAAGGAATGCTCGTGACGGATTTAATCCAGAGAAAGAAATTGTCATCATTTTTTGAAAGGAATTTGGTGCTATTTTCAGAGCATATGGTAGTCTAGTAAACTGATAAGATCCATTGCTAGTGGAAAAAGACGAAATGCTTCGCGATTTTTCTTCTAATTCTATTTGGTGGAAACCTGACATTAAGTCTAGACATGAAAAATATTTGGCTCTGCCTAGTTGATCGAGATAACGTCTATTCTTGGTAATGAGAATTTATCGGGCAACAGTTTTTATACCATACACCCATAGGGTGAAATGGTATATTAAAGTCGCCAAAATGTATGTAACAGGTAGAAGGAAGCATCTCCGACCCCACAAAGTATATATATTCTTGATCAGGATCAACAACCGAGTCGATCTAGCCATGTCCGTCTGTCCGTCCGTCCGTCTGTCCGTATGAACACCTAGATCTCGGAGACTGTAAGAGCTAGAGCCACCAAATTTGGTATGTAGACTCGTGTAGTATGTAGAGTGATCAAGTTTATTTCAAATTTTTGCCACTCCCTTTTCCGCCCCCGCAATTTAAAAAAAGCGTTTATCTCAAAAACTATTGCAGCTAAAGACACCATATTTGGTATGTATATTCGCTTAGTAAATGCACACATTTTGTATGTATAAAAATTTTGCCACGCCCATCTCCGCCCCCGTAATTTGAAAAACTTGATTATCTCCCGTATTTTTTTACCTTATGCAATCAAATTTGGCACACTTAAATTCAATACTAATATCTAGCAAACTACCAAATTTGATCAAAATCGGACAAAAAACAGTTGAGTTATGCATATAAACGTTTTTCCATAAGGCCGGAGTTGGCCGTTGGCTGGTGGGGGCGCCAGGGTGCTCGTATGATTGAGTGAGCGAGATACTAAGATATGCTTGTAAGAAGCATGTGAAACTGCATTTGTTTAATAAAGTTGAAATATTTGCTTTACTGGTGTATGGTATACCTAAGTCGGCGAGACGACTTACTTACTTCATTTGTTTAGTTGATGATAGTCTATTACTGATCGCCATCGTTTCTTTTCTGATCCTTCGACTTGTCTTGTTATTTCTTCCTTATGAGTGTAAGGTATTCTGTAATTTTTGATTTATACTGGCGGTTAATCATTCAATCTTAGTTCTTGTTTGTAAAAATTATCTATATACATATATAAAAGAAAGTCGGCTTTGTTCAACCACTTATAACTCGAGATCTGCTGAACCAATCTTCATGGTTATTGATCCCTTTGGATTTGTTTCCCCCGAATAGCAGAACACATCTTAAAAACAATAAATAATTGCCGGAAAACCGCTCAAAACAGCCGATTTCTTTCCTCTTTACAAACGTTTTCTAACAATCAATTTAAATAAAGTCAACTGTTGTTTTAATGTCATTGTAGTGCTCTGTAATATACAATGTGAAAACTAAAGGAAAAATCGGTATATTGTGTTTTGTGTAGTAACATAATAGAAATTCGAATATCGTGTTTTGTGCAGTGTTTAGTAACCCATATTATCAAACCAAACCAATTAGGAATCTAATCATTATGCCACGTCCTAGGATATCCGATGAACAAGGAGAAAGAGCCAAATCGTAAAATGAATGACGCATTATTTGAGAATTGGAACGGGAACGTGAATATGATCACCAGAAATTAGATTTAGTAGTTCAAAGGAATGTACCCCTGTTGAATTACCAACAAAAGGAAGTTTATGATACTTTAATGAAGGCCATCGCTGATGAAAATGGTGGTTTATATTTCCTAGATGCCCCGTATATTGTTAAACTGAGAATACATTTAAATAATCGAAACTTAAATACTAGATGTATCGATATTGATCGAGGCCTTTTACTACGATACAAATAAGCTACGACATGGCGGCCCCTAGTGCGGAATCCCTTTTTTGAGCACGATCCTTCTCATCGTAGCGCTTGACTCCTATTTTGCATAGACGGTTGACTGGGCGACGATACGTGTTTTTAGCCGTCTTTAATTCGACTACGCGTACAACTCCATCTTCACCTGGAAAAACTTTCATAACTCGACCGAGCGGCCATTCGCCGCGCGGGGTGTTGTCTTTCATAACAACTATGTCGTCGACCTCCAAGTTTTTTCACATCTTTATGCCATTTCTCCCGATGTATAAGTGTGGGAAGATATTCTTTAATGAAACGTTTCCAGAAAGAGTCTATCTGGTACTGCGAGATTCTCCAAGCTCGTTTCTCCATCGTATTGGGAGTAACGTTGCCTGGGCCAAGGAGTATGCAGCTTTGCGGGATACAAATATCGTTTGGACACAGACCAAGTTCGTCGTCGGGGTCATCAGATTCCAGTATATATGGTCTGCTGTTGACCAGATATTCTGCCTCCATAAAAATTGTTTGCAACGTTTCATCGCTGGGATTTGCGTTTACTGTTAAAATTGCTTCAATTGCCCGTTTAAAAAAGCCTACTAGTCGCTCCCAGCAGCCTCCGAAATTTGGTGCATTTGCTGGAATGAAATTCCAAATTATTTTAATACTTGCCATATACTCTTTCACGGCACACTCATCCAGGTCCTCTAGGGCTTCTTGTAACTCTCGTGCTGCTCCGCGAAAAATTGTGCCATTATCTGACCAGATGATTTGTATAGGTCCACGTCGAGCCATCATTCTACGAACTGCCATTATGCAGGAATCGGTGTCTAGGGAGTGGGCTATCTCCACGTTGATTGCTCTAGTCGTCAGACATGTGAATATTACTCCGTACCGCTTGCGGAGGTGTTTTGAGGCTCGAGTTCCTCTTTCTGCTTTGGTGTAAAATGGACCGAAGTAGTCGACGCCTGCTGCTGTAAATGGTTTTTTGTGGGTGAAAAACCTTTCTTCGGGCAGAAATCCCATTTTTGGTGTTTGTGGTTTTGCCTTTTTGCGTTTACACCAAACACAAGCATTCATCGTCTTCCTGATGATCCTATTTAATTTTGGCATCCAGTATGCCTTCCTGAACTGATGTACTACTACCTGTGTTCCGACATGTTGTGCGTCGAGATGAATTTTATTGATCAGCATCCGAGTAAAGATATGTTTGCCATCGAGAACAACTGGGCTTTTCGTATATGTCGATACCTCTTTTGCACGTTCTATTCTGCTATCCACTCGCATTATGCCATTGTCATCCAGGTATACACAATGTTTAGACAACCTCAACTTTGAAGAATGCTCTTCAGTTTTTAGGCTGATTAGATCGTCCTGAAATAGCTGTTGCTGTACAACCTTCCACCAGACAGTTTCCGCCCATTCAATTTCGCCGACACTTAACTCATTCAATTTTCTATTACCATTTAACCGTTTCGTTAAGTTATTTATGTATCTCTCAATCCAGGCAGTACTGCGAATCAATTTATTGTATCCTTAAATTCTTTGTATGAGTATATCCATTGGATGTTCCATCTCTTGAAGTACCATTACGACCTCTGTTTGGTCGTATTCTTCTATAATGGGTTTTTGAAGATCCCATGTGGATTCGGGTCTTTGAAGAAATTCGGGTCCCGTCAACCACCAATGAAGTTTATGCTCTGATATGTTGTCACGCGTTATGACGTCAGCGATGTTTTCATTTGTTGATAGCCAGCGCCACTCTGATCTTACCGATTTTTCACAAATCTCACCTATTCGATTTGCGACAAAAACGTCGAAACGTTTATCGCTGTTAATCCAGGTAAGAACCGTACGTGAATCAGTCCAAAAGTAACGTTGATCTATATTGACTTGTAATTCGTGGCTTATCATTTCAGCCAAACGGCATCCCAGTACGGCGGCCATCGTTTCCAGTTTCGGAATAGTTATATGTTTGATTGGAGAAACCCTTGCCTTAGATGCAATTAGTGACACATCAAATTGACATTTATCCTCCTTAACATAGCTGCATCTTATATAGGCAACTGAAGAATATGCTTTTGCACTTGCGTCATTAAATATGTGCACTTCAACGCGGTCGGCATTGTTCAGATTAGAGCTATAACACCTTGGAATTTTGGTGCCCTCAATTGATATTAATGCCTTTATCCAATTTCGCCTTTTGTTTATTAGATCTCCCTTGATTTGGTCATCCCAGCCTATTCCAGACTCCCATACATCTCGCATAAGGATTCGTCCTTTGATTGTGACTGGTGTCATGAGCCCCAATGGGTCATATAGCGAATTAACTACTGACAATACATTCCTCTTTGTTGGTGTAACTTTGCCAGAAAGCAGATCATCTGTAACTTTATGCATTACCGCAGTGGAGTACGTGAAGAAGTCGCCTTTTGCGTCCCACAATACTCCTAGCACCTTTTGCTGTACGTCCATTTTTTCCCCTATCATTGCTGTAGACTTGTTCGCCCTGAGAGTTTTTGGAATGGATTGCATCACTTCGTGGCTGTTTGATATAAATTGACACAATTCAAATCCAGCCTTTGAGTGTATTTTCGTGATTGCATTAATGATGTTGATGACTTCATACGCACTAGGTTTGGAATCGAGATCATCTACGTAATGATTTTCCAAAATAGCTTTTACTGCGTCGGGTTGTTCATCTTTAAATTTACTAGCATTGTAATTTTTAACAAATTGTGCCAGAAATGGTGAGCAAGTAGTTCCAAACAACATTGCTTTCATTTGAAATATTGATGGCTCTCTTTTTTGGTCAAGATCTCTCCATAAGAAACATTGTGCTGTAGTATCACATTCTGTAATGCTCACCTGATTGAACATTTCGCGAATGTCCGCTACGACTGTTACCGCATGTAGCCGAAATCGTATCAAAATTCCTATTATAGACGTTGACCAGTCTGGGCCAGTAAGCAGGTTGCTATTGAGGGACGTACCGTTGCAAGTAGCCGCAGCGTCGAATACAAGTCGAACCTTGCCGGGCTTATTTGGGTTGATAACAGCAAAATGTGGTAAGAACCACAGTTTTAGAGAGTTGAGAACGTTAATGTCTGTTAATTGGACGGCATAACCTTTGTCCAAAAGTTTTGCTATTTCGTTCTTATATGCTTCTACGGTATCCTTGTCTCTCAAAAGATTTCGCTCAAGACATTTGAGTCGTTGAAAAGCCATTGACTTGCTTTCCGGTAGTTTTATGTCATCCGATTTCCATGGCAATCCAATTTCGTAGAAATTACCCTTTTGGTACCGCTCATCCACAGACCGTGTTTTGTCGATCTTTATTGTACAGGCACCGAAGTTTTCAATACTGAATTGTTGCTTAATCATTTGTTGTAGACATACATCTTCTATTTGACAGCAAGTAAAATGTGATGCTTGTAGATTGGTTTGTGCTGGTCCATGTACTACCCAGCCTAATTTGGTTTTAGATAACATTGGCCGATGCTCATTGCCATCTATAACGGCTCGTGCGGTAATTAATTTAGCATGGCGTTGTCCTATCAATACCACGGGTTGCCTATCCTGTAACTTCGTGTAGTCTACCATATTTTTTGGTACAAATTCTGGTAGCTTCTTATAGTCAAGTTGTTGGGTTGGTATTTTTAGATCGTTGACTAACCAAACTCCATTTAGCTGATGTTTCGGACCGTTTTTTCCACTGATATTAATGGTTGCCGATTCCGCATCTGCTTCATATCTGTAGACACCACCTGTCCAAGTAAAACAAAATGGTTTTGCGTCACCCTTTATGCCAACTTCTCTTGCCAAGCTCATTTCCATGATTGTGGATGTACTACCGTCATCCAAAAATGCTTTCGAGCCTTTTTCGCCGTGTACCGTGATTGGTGCCATTTTGAGTAATGCAGATTTTGGTGAATCAGATACGCATCCTGTGACGTTTGTGGTGGCTGCTAGATTTACTTGTATGGGTCTCTTGTGCAGTAATGGGTTGTGAAACTTTTCACAATTGTCAATTTTGCAGGCTTGTCTTTCGCTGCATTGGCTTTTATGGAATTTTAGACAGCTGTAACACGCTTTGTTACGATTAGCTAAATCCCATCTCTTTTTAATATCTGCTTTTAAGAATACGTTGCACTTGGTTAGAGGGTGTTTTTTCTCGCTGCAAATAAAGCAAATTGCTTTTGATTTTGGCTTTGGTTGGTTCACCGCCTCTATTTCCTGTGGTTGGGATTGGGTTACTTTATATTTCTCTGCGAATGACGACTGCTGGTTAATTGATGTAACCTTTTTGAAAAATGAGACATCTTGGATTAGATCTGCTTGTCTTTGTGCCCACTCAGCTAGCTTGTCAAATGTACAGAATGAAGCGCGCACGTTTGCATCTCGTAGATATGCGCCCCATTCTCGTAGATAGTTTTCGGACAGTTTTCCGATCATCATAGCTAGTAATCGTTGGGTGTCGATTAACCGGTTATCAGTGTATTCCAAAGCAGAACTTATGTTTTGAACAGTGTTATTGAATTCTTCGAAATTGTCGATATTATTGACTGGCTTTATTTGGCACGCTCTTGACATCAACTCTAGTGCAATATTTTCGGCTCCACCATACGCTTTATCTAAGATCGATATGATTTTGTCTGGATCTTTTACAGAGATTAGTAGCAAAGAAACCTTTTCCTTAGCCACTCCCTTTAGAGCTTTTGATAATCGTTGAACATCTTCCTCTTTGGAGAATCCGCAATGTTTGCTCGTAGCATTGAACTCTTGGATAAAGTGTGTCCAATTCAACGCTGATGAACCATCAAACTCCAGGTGTTTACTGTTCAAGCTCTGCCGCGCCAGCATCTGGTTCATGGCTCTTGTTGCCATGCTCGGATTATTGGTTTCATCCAAATTATTCTGACACTCTTCAGATTGCGAACGAACCCACATTGAAGTTCGCTCATTTCGCTCAGATGTTTCAAATCGTTCGGACATGCGGGAAGAACAATCTGTTAGTGCGACCTTGGCTTTCAGAACATTTTTCTCACTTACCAGTGCTTCTTCTTCCGCTTGAAGAAGTTCTAGTTCCCTTTGAACTATAAGTATTTCATTGTGCATACTAGTTAAGTCTATCTCTGAGTTTGCAGTTGGGTTGTTATCTGCCTCTGACAGTATCCGTTTGTTGTTTATAAGCTTTGTCTCCTTTTCGCACATTTTACGCTTGACGTCTACGTATGCTGTATCCACATTCTCAATTTGTTCCAGTATAACTAGTCGCTGCTCCAGAACTATTGCATTTGACCCATCAGAGTCTCCGGTGCTGACAAATGATATGGCGTCAACAATTTTTGCCTCCAAATCATTTTTTTTCTCTTTCTCACCGACGCCGATGTCAAGAAACTCACAGACGCGCAATAAAGCGTTTGCGCCTAGTTCCTTTGAGATTGCCTGCTCATGTTCTGCCTTTTCAGCATTGTTATAATTTAAACCTTTGAACGTACGAAGCTGTCGTTTTATCAATGTTTCTGAACAAATTTCAGGTAGATTGCAAAATGTACATCTCGTAGTGTTTGCGATTTCCACGAATCAATGCGGCCAAGCTGCTGTTTGCTCCACTGCCACATTTTTGATTAAATGGTTTGTTTTTGTTTATGGACTGTATTTCTATCGCTGATTGCTATTTAAGCTATCCGGCTCGAAGGACCACTATGTTAATTATATTTTAGACGCTTATAAACTTTATTTTGATTTTTTTTTAATAGTATGCTTTTACAATGTTCTTATTGGCGGCGTGGTCTTTTTTCGAGTGTGGCCGTATATTGTTAAACTGAGAATACATTTAAATAATCGAAACTTAAATACTAGATGTATCGATATTGATCGAGGCCTTTTACTACGATACAAATAAGCTGCGACAGTTAGAAGGATGCCGTATGGGTCATTCAGCATTTAAATTACCGTTAAATCTTCAAACTATTGAAGAACCAACGTGTAATATTGCAAAACACTCAGCAATGGCCAAAAATTTAGCGCCATCGAAAATCATCATCTGGGACGAATGCACAATGGCGCATAAACGTGCATTAGAAGCACTTAACCGAATATTAAAAGATTTACGCAATGACTCGAGATGTTTTGAAGGAGCAACGATTTTACTGTCTGGCGATTTCCGCCAAATACTGCCAGTGAGTCCAAGATCTACAGCTGCCGATGAAATAAACGCTTGCCTCAAATCGTCAAATCTATGGCGCTATGTGAAGAAACTGCAGCTGACAACAAACATAAGAGTTACATTGCTTAATGATACATCTACTGAGGATTTCTCGAAGCAATTTCTGACTATCGGTAATGGTCAAGTACCTGTCGATGAATCGAGCGGATTAATATCATTTCTAAATAATTTCTGTAATTTTGTCTATTCAAAAGACGAACTTATCAACAATGTATTTCCAAATATTATTTGTAACTACAAAAATAATGAATGATTGAGTGAGCGAGCAATTTTAACGGCTAAGAATAAAGATGAAGATGACCTGAACTACATAATTCAAAATAAGATCATTGGAACAATGCATTCATTCAAATCTATTGACTGCGTCACAATGAAAATAAAGCCACCAACTATCTAATAGAATTTTTAAACTCTTTGGACGTGCCTGGCTTACCACCGCACAATTTGCGCCTAAAGGTTGGCTCCGAAGTAATCATGCTTCGAAACATAAACCAACCAAAACTGTGCAACGGTACGCGTTTGGTTTCTAGTAAATTGATGAACAATGTAATTTACGCTACGATAATAATAGGAAAATTCAAAGGTGAGGAAGTTCTCATTCCGAGGATCCCGATGATCCCAACCGATATGCCGTTTGAATTTAAAAGACTTCAATTTCCGATACGTCTTGCTTTTGCCATGACCATCAACAAATCACAAGGCCAATCCTTAAAAGTTTGTAGTTTAAGTCTAGAACATTCATGTTTTTCCCATGGTCAATTATACGTGGCATGTTCACGGGTCGGAAGACCATCTGCGTTGTTTGTTTTTGCGCCTGATAATAAAACAAAAAATGTCGTGTATCACAAGGTACTTAAGTGAAGAGCAACCTATGTACTAAATACAGAAATAATAATGAATGATTAATGTAGTTATTTAATTTTTTTTGTATTTTTTCCAAAAAAAAAAAAAAACACAAAAAGTTCGACGGGTCAGTTCTAGTTTGTTATAATTGTATCTGTATACCTGTGAGTGAGTTTTTGAACATAAGTGGGAAGTTTGGCTTCAGGCTTTGCATTACTGATTGACTTCTTTGGTCATCAGTTTTCTGTACTATTTCACAATTCTTTAATTGTTCATATTTGATTTTTTCCAACTCTTTTCTCTTAATTCTTTTGGTTGTATTTAAAATTCGGAAAAATATTTGTGTCGGACTTGGGATCGAATTCCCAATAAATATTCCTTTTTCGACTTCTTGATTTAAGATGACAAAATTTGTATTTTTGTTTGGAATATTTATTTGTCGGATTACTTCAGATCTTGCTGGGAGTATTGTGTTATTACTGTCACAGGTGTGTAATATTGGGATGTTTAAAATCTAAATTATTTGGTCTTAATATTAGTGAATCGTTTGGTTCACTGAAATCTAGTTGGCAATTAAAAACTTAGGAGAAATCTAGGCCTAAAATTCCATCGAATGGTATCGGTAATTATTTTGTCCATTTCTGTTTTATTGCAACGGTCAGCTCTTTAATGTCACGGAATATTCCAGCTTTTAGTATGTTACGTACCTGATTGTTTATACAATTCTTTGTTAAAGCCACTGCACATTGGGCCAGCGAACCGATAGTTCGACGAAAATTAAAGTTTTAAAGCTACGTTCTTGAAATTTGGTACATATGATAGTGTCGATGCACATAAAAATATATCTAAGTTTCAGGCCGAGCTGACCACGCGTTCTCTAGCCGCCCATACGAGATAGGTTTCCTTTTTCTATACTTGTACGGTAATTAATAAAGCTAGCACTCGTTAAATTCATAAAATTATTTAATTCATTTTTTTAACACTTAATCTTCCATCGAATCCATAGCTTGCAATAATGATCAGACTTAAAGTATTGCCAAGCCGCCCAAATAAATCTTCATGCATTTGAATTCTACGGCAACTAATGTGGTCTAGAAGATTTTGCAGCGGGACTTCAGCAACTGACTCGGTTATATTACTGTTTAAAGGTCTACATTTTGACTTAGCTTCTCTCACTTTGTTGTAAGTAGGAAAAAGTTCACAAGATCGGGAAATGCGGAGCTCGCGAAAGTTGTTGTATTGACTTTTGGTCAATGAATTTTCAAGCAGATATGCTAAAGCTTCATCCACCGTTAGTCGAACCGAGTCATTTGTATGAGTAAAAATATTTTTTCTAGCCTCATTGGGGTCACTCGGAGTAAGAAATGTTTTTTTTAAAACAAGGGCTGCATACTTCTCCTTCGATATTTCGGCTGAAACTGCGGAAGCAAGCAGAAGAAAAGATGTGTTGTGGTTCTGATTTACAGCTAAATTGGATGCCAATTTTCTCTTCTGACGGGGACCTGCGTTAACGTATTTAATGGGTGGGCGTCCAACTGGTCTTGATGTTGACGGGTTTGGATTTGAAGACAACGATGGATGCCAATTTTCTCTTCTGACGGGGACCTGCGTTAACGTATTTAATGGGTGGGCGTCGAACTGGTCTTGATGTTGACAGGTTTGGATTTGAAGACAACGATGGACTTACTGTTATATCCATATTGGACAGAAGCCATTCGGTATGCTTTGTCTTAAATCTGGCCATATTTTTACAACATTTTGCAAGGTTTCTTTGTATGTAAAGGTGAAAGCTTCTCACTTTGGTGTTGATTTCACCCTTTTTCTCAGTGTTTAAGTTGAATGCTTTCAGTTCATCACAAATCCAACTCGAAACGGCAGATGTGCTACGACTATTTTGTATGTAGATGTCAAGCAGTTGCTCGTAGGCGAACTCAACCACAGCTACAATATTAGGGATTTATTCACATCGGAGCAAAAAGGAGCAAAAACGGGTTTTAAAATTAGATTATATACACTTTGAACTATAATGACACATAATTACTTTTTGGCACAATTTGGCACAAAATTAGTTATAATCCACAACAGACGAGTGAGCAGGTTAGCTTTTTCCTACTTTTGGACAACACAAATAAACGTACACAAAAAACACTTTGACAAACATGAACAAAATATTTCAATAAGAAATTTGAATTTTCGTCGAACTAGCGGTTCGCTGGCCCAATGTGCACTGTAGCGATAGAAATTCTATACTTCTTAGCTACTTCAACGGGTTTACCATCGAGTATTAAGGCTACTTCCAGAGATTCAGTAAGCTTTTTAACCTCTTGGGCGTACTGGCTTGCTGTTTCCTTTCTCTGTGGTAGGTTTTTTTTAGTTTAGCGGTTATTGACGCTACCGATTCTGTTATTAGATTTGTGGCAATACGGTTGATTATTGCTTCTATTGTCAGTTCAGAGTTTATCAGATTTCTAGTGTAGCCTTTAAGTTTTGTCTTTATTACACACACTGCTGTATTTTCATGGTTGCCTTTTAGAGTATTTAATAAACTCAATGCATCCATGAACCTCTGAAGATTTTCTGTTCTACCATCAAACTATGGTATGGATATACTACAATATTCCTCTTTCCGAGTGCAGAAATGCTTTTTTTTACCAACAAAAACTAAGATTGTATGACTAACCGCCAGTATACATTAAAAATTACAGAATACCTTACAATCATAAGGAAGAAATAACAAGACAAGTCGAAGGATCAGAAAAGAAACGATGGCGATCAGTATTAGACTATCATCAAATAAACAAAAAACTGTTGCCCGATAAATTCTCATTACCAAGAATAGACGTTATCTCGATCAACTAGGCAGAGCCAAATATTTTTCATGTCTAGATTTAATGTCAGGTTTCCACCAAAAAGAATTAGAATAAAAATCGCGAAGCATTTTATCTTTTTCCACTAGCAATGGATCTTATCAGTTTACTAGACTACCATATGATCTGAAAATAGCACCAAATTCCTTTCAAAGAATGATGACTGTATCAACCCCGTATTCCAGCGATTAGAAACAACAACAAATTAACAATTAACAAATTAGATATTAATTTATTCATGTGTTGCTTTATACGTTTATATGCTGCGCTTGCCGCCAAGAATCAAAATGAAGAGAGATGGAGAAAGCGATACCCAAAGCTCGAACGTGAAAAGCTCATTTCGTGGCTTGAGCCGCGGGGCTTTCTGTCTGTTGATCGCCGGCCACCGAAAGCTCCCTTGGCACAGGTCTCCACAATGACAATTGCTTTCTCTGGATTAAATCCGTCACGAGCATTCCTTTACATGGATGACTTAATGGTCATCAGTTGTTCTGAGAAACACATGCTCAAAAACCTAAAGAATGTTTTTGACATATGCAGAAAACACAACCTAAACACGATGTCATTGAAAAATTTGCAGTATTGAAATGCTGATCGTGCTAGAAGTTTCGTAGCTTTTTGCAACTACTACAGACGTTTTATTAAAAACTTCGCAGAACATTCACTTCTGATAACACGACTATGTAGAAAGAACGTAGATTTTGTTTGGTCCGAAGAATGCCAAAAAGGATTAAAGTACCTGAAAGAAGCTTAAATAAAACCCACACTGCTGCAGTTAACAGATGCTCGTGGAGCAGCTTTGACTCATACTTGTGGTAATAAGCAGTTACGAGTACGCTTCTCGTTCATTCACCAAAGGTGATAGTAATAACATCACTACTGAACAAGAACTAGCTGCTATACACTGGGATATATATATATATGGCAAAAAACTTCAGAGTCAAAACAGACCATAGACCACTAACGTATTTATTCTCTATGGGAGATCCAAGTTCAAAGTTAACTAGAATGAGACATGATCTAGAAGAATATGAGTTCACAATAGAATATCTGAAGGTAAAAGATAATTTTGTGGCGGATGCATTATCCCGCATTTCGATACAGGATCTAAAGAACACAAGCGCACATGTCCTGAAAGTCACTACCAGGCAGCAAAGAAGACAAAATAATCTCTGGTCAGAGAATAAAAATAAAAATAGGGACGTACCTAATGATGCTTTTAAGCCCAAAATACATGAAGCACTCTGCAATGATATATGAAAAGTAGGGACCCTGCGCATAACACATAATTTATGTTTCCTCAAACATGGGAAAAAAGTTATAGCAAGAATTGAGATTGGAGATCTGTACACCAATGGAAATCTAGACTTAGGTCAGTTTTTCAAAGGCTTGAAAAACAAGCCGGTATACTCGACATCAAACAACTCAAATTGGCACCGAGTGAAAAGATCTTTGAAACTTATTCAATAGAATTTTTTAAAGAACTGGGGAATAAAATATTGAAAACATTAAGAGTAGCGCTACTCCAACCGGTGACCATTATAGAAAGAGATTAAGATAAAGAAGCAATATTGTTTACATACCATGATGATCCTATATAGGGTGGCCATACAGGCATTACAAAAACTTTGGCCAAAGTAAAAACACATTATTATTGGAAAAACATGACTCGTCATGTAAAAGACTACAATAATAAATGTGAAAAATGCCTAAAGTCAAAATCGACGAGGCACATAAAAAAACACCCTTAGTTATTACAGATAGGGTAATAGTAGACACCATTGGTCCACTGCCAAAATCTGAAAATGGTAACGAATATGCAGTCACTCTAATATATTACTTGACGAAATACTTAGTAGCAATACCAGTGTTGAGTTTGGCGCTAAGGTTCGATGTTTTAGCGGGCCCACAAGAAAACACTCCACTTTTCACGTGATGCTTCATTATTTCTTCCACGTGTATTTCTTGTGCTAATGGTAGGCTAAGTGGGTGTGTGTATGGTGTGTGTGCCGTATGCGAGTCGTTATTATGCGAGCCGTTTGAGAGCCGCTATAAATTAATCGCCTTTACTCGCGGTTGTAACCAAACTGTTCTGTCCGCCGCTTAGTAACAAGCATAGAACCTAACATGTAAGCTTAATGCGCAAGATGCAACAGGTTATTTCCCAGCACGTAGGCTGGCGCTTAAGTGTAAGTATAAAAATGAAAGAGAATGAGTGATATGGGTTAACCCATTGGTGGCTGCGTCGGGTCTGCTGGGCAGTTAGCGGATTTCGGCGGCAACATTCCCCCCCCAGTAAAGCTGCTCTCTTCAGGGGGTTGCTTTGCTCCATTACAGCCGACGTCTAATACAGCTACTTTAGCCACGGGCCGTTGAAGAGTCCCGTGGGCGGTTCTGATGATCACTCGACGCACCTGGTTGTCTTTGGCCAGGATTGTTTGCTCGACTACACATTTTGGCCATCTATTTCGGGGCAGAGTCTCGTCCAATATTACAACGACGTCTCCAGCTGCTATTGGTGGTCTCTTCGTAAACCATTTTCCTCACCTGGCTAAATCTGGAATGTATTCGCGTACCCATCGTCGCCAGAATTGATCGGCGAATTCTTGTACCGCTTGCCACATGTGCTGTACGGTGTGTGTGGTTTCGAAGACTTGTTTATGGCCGCTTGCTGATCCTAGTAGTAGATGGTTAGGGGTGATAGCCTCGTCGTCTTTGCTGTCCAGAGAGACAAAAGTAAGCGGTCAGGAATTTAGGATGAATTCCACTTCCCAGAGTGCGCTTTGTAGGCCCTCGCTGGTGAATTTTCTCGCTGGGCAGATTGCGTAGAGTACAGTCTTGACAGAACGAACAAGTCGCTTCCATGCTCCACCCATATGAGGAGCGGCTGGTGGATTAAATTTCCATTTGATGTCATCGAACGCCGGTTGCACGGCGTTGAAGTTGATCGTCTGCGCTTTGTCATAGATAATCTTTTCGGCAGCTTTGAAGTTAGTGCCATTGTCGCTGTAAATTTCTCTCGAGGTCCCGCGCCGATTGATGAAGTTTCGGATGCACATTATGCACGTGTTTAGAGAGCACGCCAGTTTTATATGCACTGCCCGTATGGTTAGGCAGGTGAAAATAACGGTCCATCTTTTTTCGCTTCTCCGTCCTACAGCAACCAAGAAGGGCCCGAAATAGTGAAGGGACGTTGGTAGGCAGCCAGCCTGGCGATGGGCAAGAGAGCCATTTGCTTTGGAACAGGCATGGCGCTCTCATTTTTACAGCGTTGGCAAGACTTCCTCATACCATTGTATAAGACTCGTAGGCGTGGTATGCAAAACATGCCTCGAATCCTGTTAATACACGTCTCATGAGATGTGTGGTGCATTTCCTGATGATACCAGTTCACTATGAGCCGAGTAATGTGGTGCACATATGGGAGCAGTATTTGGTTTTGGCCGTTTAGGTTTTCTTCTCGACCTCGGAGCTGGTTTTCGTCTAGGAAGATATTCAAACATATGAGTTTAGAATTTGTTTTTAAAGGTTTACCTCTCGTTAAGTTGCGAATTTCTGGGTTGAATTCAGATGACTGCGCATGCCGCAGTAGGAGTGTGCGTGCCTGCTGAATCATTTCGTAAGACTATGAGGTAGGTGGCGATGCCTTCTTTTGTTTCGCTTTCAGTTTCTCAATGCAGAGAATAAAGCGCGCTAAAGCTCGATATAGCCTGCGCCAGTCGGAAAAATATTCCGCGTTAAGTTTTAGCTCCATCGGCGAATTGTCGATGAAGAGTATGTTATGCCTGACTTCAGCATTGTTTGGTGGCCCCAAATCATCGCATTTTGGCCACTCGTGTTGATCCTGCAGCAAATAGTGTAGCCAAGTTTTATATTTATTGGCGTTGTTTGTTTTAGTAGCAAGATCTGCAGGGTTAAGGTTGGTTGGAACCCAGTTCCATTGGCTAACGTTTGTGAATTCCAGTATTTCGGCCACGCGGTGCATCACGAATTGCTGAAACTTTTGTGGATCCATACGAAGCCATTTGAGAACAGTCTTTGAGTCGGACCAATAGCAACTCGAATTAATTGACAAACTTGGATTGCGTTGGATTCGGTTACTCAGCTTTGCTCCGATAACTGCAGCCTGCAGTTCCATCCAATTCGCTGGCGTCAACGAACGTGTGTAACTGAACATCATGGATTTGATCGCTGCTGTTGAAATAACATCTCGGGATGGTCAATCCGGCGATTGTTGTAAGGATCCGTTTCCATCGTATCCATTTGGGTAACAATGCGTCGGGCAAACCAGTATCCCAGCCAATGCCGCTTCTCCAGACTTCTTGCAGTAGGATTTTCAGCTCTATTGTAAAGCATGAGATGAAGCCGAGTGGGTCGTACATTGACATAAGTACTTGCAAGAACTCGCGTTTGGTTGGTGTTTTGTCGCTGTCTAAAACGTTGCGCTTCAGCCTGGCGAACTTGCAGATGAATGTGAATACGTCGAAGTTCAGCACCCAATATAAGCCGAGTACCTTTTCTGTGGCGGTAATTTCGACAGCTTCGGGAAGCAGCGAATCCCTCTTTAGTATTCGTAGGACCTCCTTTGAGTTCGAAGACCAATTGCGTATGTGGAAACCACCTGCTGCATGAATGTCTCTGACTTGAGTTGCGATGTTTCCGACTTCCACGTAGTCGTCGCCGCTGTATATAAAATCATCCACGTAGTGGTAGTCCTTCACGACTTATGCTGTTTGAGGGTACTGTTGACAGAATCGATCTGCATTTTTGTCACGAATAAAGTGTGCAATGCAGGGTGCGCAATTGATTCCGAAAGTAAGCGCTTCCATAAAATAGACGTTAGGCTCTTGCCTCTCGGATTTGCTGTCGAACCACAGAAACCTTTGCGCATGGGTGTCTGCTAGTCTCACTCGGATCTGGTGCAACATCTCGGCGATATCGCCACAGATCGCCACTCGTCCCAGTCGGAATGAGAGTAAGAGGTCAAACAGGGAGTTTAGGAATTCTGGACCACTCCAGATGTAGTCATTCAGGGCCTTGCCGCCGGATTGGGCGGCTGCATCCCATACAAGCCGGACCTTCTCTGGTTTATTTGGATTTTTAGTTATGAAGGTTGGTAGATACCATGTCCGTCTGTTTGGTGCAGCTATTTCCTCCGGCGTCAGCATGCGAGCATAGCCCTTTTCGACGAGGTTTTCGATTTGCTTGGTGATTTGCTCCTTCAACTGTGGTTGTCGGGAAAATTGCTTTTGTAGGCATTTAAGCCGTTTTAGTGCGTTTGCGTAGCTATCAGGTAATGAAACTTCAGGGTCTTTCCACATTAGACCGACCTCGTACCTGCCATTCTTCAAGGCGGTAGTAGATTCAAGTCTGGTTAGAGCTTGAGTTTTTTCTGGTGATGATAGCGGTTTTGCTGTGGTAGCGTCTAATGAGAACGCTTGTTTGATGATCTCATGCAGCTTGGCGTCTGCGTCTCTGCATCCACACATGTGAACGCTGACATTATTTCTAGTGGCCCTTGATTGCGTGGAGCTTTGTAGTGCCCATCCCAGTGGCGTCTTTGACGCTATTGGTTGGTGCCATGCCCCCTCTTTGATTTTAAGGGGTACGGCGAGGTTCCAGTTATTTGTCCCGATTGGGATGCTTGGGCGTGCGTTGGTGTATGATGCTATCGGTAGTCCCGCTAGGTGGGAGAATTCTTTGGCGAGAGCCCTTATGTAGATAGACTGTACAGGTAGATCCAGGGTATCTACGCTGTGAACCTCTTCCAAGTAGAATTGATTGCCATTATGTGGATTGGCAACCGTAAGCGTGACACTTTCCGATGCATTTTCTTCGCGTGTTGTACCGTTGGTCCATTTTAGGCACAGTGGATCTGGAACACCTTTTAGACCAAGTTGCTTAAAGACCTTGTTGTCGATGAGCGTTAGTGCCGATCTCTCATCTAGAAATGCAAAAGTGTTAGTGACTTTCGTTTTATTGATGATTTGTATTGGAATGACACGGAACTATGTTGAGCCGGACTCTCTGGATCGCTGGGTGTGCTTGCCCTCCGGCGTATGCACGCAAACCTTTTCACGTTGGCACTTTTGGTGATGACGGTTTAGGCATTTTTGGCAGAGCTTGTGATTTTTCAGAAAGGACATCTTTCGTTGATGTGGCGTGGCTTTGAACGATGGCCAGCTGTGTATTTGTGCTCAGGTTCGTTACAAACGACGCACATAATTTCCTTGACCTGCTCTTTAGGTGCCTCTGTGTGGTGATTTAGGCTTCCGCTCTTCTTATGGTAAAGCGGCGATGTTACCTGGCTTGCTGCTTCAGCTATGTCGTAGATCCATTTGCTAAAAGATTCCATTGATGGTATCTTGTGTCTTTGGAAAACATTGCCCACTGCAGCTTCAGTTGTGTGGGGAGTTTCTCTAGTAGCTCTTGTACGAGCATTGGGTTCTGCATGTAACCTGTGAGTCCACATGCTTCCATCGTTGAGTAGATGTTTCGTACACACAGTGCGTATTCGATAAGTGGTTCAAGCTTATCTTTTATTGCGGGTAGTTGCCGCGTTTTTTCCAGTAAGTTGTGCAAAATATGCTCTGGCCGACCGAAACACATACGTAATGTTTGTATGATTTCAGGGACCATTGCTGGTAAAAGGAGTTTGGATTGAACTAACTCACGTGCTTTTCCCTTTAGGCTAGCTTGCAGCCGCATAAGATTTTCTGCATTCGTATACCCGGCGATTTCCGTACTTGTCTGAAAACTACTGTAGAATAGAGGCCAGCTCTGAGGATTGCCATCAAATGTTGGAAGCTCTTTATCGCTTGACGGGCTGCAAGTTGTGCCTGATTTGCTGTTTTTAGGTCTACGTCCATTCGCACTTTACTTTCTGGATAGTACGATGCAGCCCTGTTTTGAGTATTCGTGAAATTCCAGGGCGCCATCGGCGTAGCACTTAGGTGCGGTTGTTCGCGTGTCGTAGCACGCGTGTTGTTTGAGGTTAGGAACGGCAGCTGCGGTGCCTCGTGATCGTAATGCCACGTGTCACGCACAGCTGAGTGTGTGACCATCGCTTTTTGTTTGGCAGAAGTAAAAATAGGAACAGCTGTCCTAGCTGTGTCCTGGAATATTTTTGCCGGGCATAGTCCAAAGTCCCGATCCGGTTCTGGTAGCGGCCCCGTTGGTTTTGCTGGTGACGAAGTGGCCTGAGGTTCGCCTGCTCGTGTGGTATTTTCGAGGTTCTGCAGGGCGTTGCTCAATATGGTTGTGATGACTTCCGATGACACGTTGACGCAGTCGCAGCTGTTCTCGGATTTCTCGTCTGTTACTCCAACGCAGCCGAAATGATACCAGGAACAGCATCGATTGCAGTGCACCATGCGGTCATTGTCTTCCTGCATGCATTTCTTGCAATGATATATTCCACTTGATAAGTCTTGTGCTGCCATGGTTTACCAATGAGTTTATACTTTTAAGCGATGTTGATTAGTTACCTGACCTATGTAGGTCGTAAACGGTTGACCGTTGAGGTTATGTATCACAATTTAGTGATTGGTTATGCAATCGTCGAGGTTAACCTCTATATGATTGGCGTGTAGAACCGCGGGTTGATCCGTCGAGTTGAGTTAAATAATTAACTTTTTCGAACACTTAGTGGTTTACCACTGTTAGATTAATTTATAGAATTAATCTGTAGAATTAATTTATAGAATTAATTCATGGCCTTTATGGCGTGATTTATAGAATTAATTTATAGAATGAGTTTGGCGCTAAGGTTCGATGTTTTAGCGGGCCCACAAGAAAACACTCCACTTTTCAGGTGATACTTCATTATTTCTTCCACGTGTATTTCTTATGCTAATGGTAGGCTAAGTGGGTGTGTGTATGGTGTGTGTGCCGTATGCGAGTCGTTATTATGCGAGCCGTTTGAGAGCCGCTATAAATTAATCGCCCTTACTCGCGGTTGTAATTAAACTGTTCTGTCCGCCGCTTAGTAACAAGCATAGAACCTAACATGTAAGCTTAAAGCGCAAGATGCAACGGTTAATTTCCCAGCACCAATAAAATCTCAAAAGCTATTTTTGAATCCTTTTTTCTGATTCAAGTATGGAATGAAGACGTTCATTGCGGACATGGGAACAGAATACAAAAATTCAATAATAAAAGACTTGTGCAAATATTTCAAAATAGACAACATTACGTCTTCTGCACACCACCACCAGACCTTGGGTACCGTTAAAAGAAGTCATAGGACATTCAATGAGTACATTCGATCATATATTTTTTTTTTTTTTATAGACGTAGTCGTACAACGCTCAGTACGAACAAGTGGCCCATATGACACCAGGACAAAGCCTGTTACGAATGACCCTAAGTAAAGTTAATGTTACAACCTCTACCCACTTCGACCTAAGGGCATAGGCGTATTACATATATAAACATAAATTAAACTAAAGAAATAGAAAATATGAAATGTAATGAAATAATAGGTTACATATAAAAAGAAAACAGGATAGGTTAAAATAAAGATGATTACAACTAATTACAAGCGAGGAAGGACAAGATCGCAGTTTTTATACCCGGAAGCGATGTTTCGGAACCGATAACGTGCCAAAGTCTGTTGTAGTCACTACATAGTATACGAAAAGGTTCATGCAGAGAAAAGTTAGTTGTGCAAGTGGGAAGTATAGGCGGTGTGAAATTGCAGGTCCTTCTAGATGGAACAGAAATGTTAATTTGGCTCAACAGCTCTGAAAAGTGGAATGGAAATCTCACCATTCAAAAGTTTGTAAAGAAAAGTTACACCAAGCATAGTTCTACGATTAGTTAAAGAAGGAAGGTTAATTAACTGAAGTCGACTAGAATAAGATGGAAGTTGTACAGTTGGATCCCAGCGCAAATCATGAAAGCCAAAGAGTAAAAACTGTTTTTGTACAGATTCTAATTTGTTTTGATAAAACTCATATTGAGGAGACCAAATACAATATCCATACTCCAATATGGGGATTAAAACTAAGTTTGTGGTCGATTAAGATCTCCAAATCTTTTACAACCAAGGAAGTATTATTAATTCTTTCTAACGGGAAATTATTTAAAAAGTAACTCGTTAATTGGGGAGAACCTCTATAAAAAGACATAACTTTGCACTTAGAACAGTTGAGAGATAACAAGTTAGTCCTACACCACCCCTGAAAAGCATTCAGGTCAGCTTGAAGGTATGACATGAGAGAGAGTCTACAATGCGATTAGCGATTTTTACATCATCGGCATACATAAGAACTCTGGAATTTAAAAGAACGGTGGGGACACCATTAATAAAAATGGTGAATAGTAATGGGCCAAGGTGACTGCCCTGTGGGACTGCCGATTCAACACAAATGATCTTAGAAAGAGAGGACCTAAAAAGAACCCTCTGCCTCCTATTGCTTAGATATTGTGAAGTCCAAGCAAGCAGAGCATCCGGAAAGCCAACTAAATTCAGCTTATGTAATAGTAAGGCCGAATCGGAAGCGTTACTGAAATCCGTATATATAACATCAGTTTGCTTTTGTTTCTTAAAACCTTGGATTACAAAAGATGTAAACTGTAAAAGGTTAGTTGTGGTAGACCTATTCTTTACGAACCCATGCTGGTATGGAAAAAAAAACTTTCACTCGTTGCAGAGGACGGACGTGTTTTTTTTGCGCTTATCAACTTTTATTTTTTCTCGCGATTAAATACTTTTACATAACTCTTAAATTATCGGTTTAATTAATAATAATTACAACATCCGAATTTTATTTTCATTTCGCGAATTCTTCTCTGTCGTTTTTGTTTAAATTTAAATAAAATCAAAACTTACAACAATACTTGCATTAGCGGTGCTGTTGTTTTGTTTATCTCTTTTGCTTTTGTGTCTTTACCGTTTTAACTAACTCTCGAGCTCTTGCGTACAAATTGTTGTTGCATGTGTTCAATTTGACGCGCTCTCCCGCTCTTTCCTATTCTTGATTGATTTGCGCTCTCGTCTTTTGCCTACCCGCGACTCTGTGATACGTGTTTTTGTTTTTGTGTTTTCATTTCTTTTTATTCTTTAGTTGTGAAGGCCTACTCTGCACATTAACCCTTGTGTCAGAACTGGTCAGTATATTCTTATACACAGATTTTTTACCTTTAGAATTTTTATTTTTTATTTTTTTGTATTTCCTTTTGTAATTAAATTAAACTTTTGATAAAATGGTTGTCTGCTCAAAAATAATTGCATAGTTGCCACTAATGCGGTTGACTCCCATGATTATATTCTTTGTTGGTTGTGTGACAATGCGGTTCACGTTAAGTGTGCAGGTTACACAGGCAGAATCAAGGAGTCTATTGCTAAAGGTGGTGGCTTAAAATATGGATGTGATGCTTGCCGGGAGGTCGAGAATGAGATGCGCTCTTTCATGAGGCGGACTAGAGATAGTTTTGACACTTTAAGGGCAGGTTTTAATAAACTCCAAGCGGAATTTACTGCGGTGGAGACTCAGTTCAGAAGTTTATCGCTTATGAATGAGTCTCCGAAACGTAAAAGGACCAGTCCTTGGGGTGTTTCTGTATCTGTAGATCCGCCAGCGTCTCTTATCGTCCCCGACCGGTCCCATGCACCGTCCACTCCTAATGTACAGCAATTGATATCGTTTAAAAGCCCGGTTGTGAATGCTATTAGTAATAAATTACCGGTATCACCTGGGAATGATCTCTTAAAAACGATTCCTATTGTAGTGTCCGATGTGTCTGGGCAATTACCCATTCCAATGGAAATTGCCGATAGTTCTAAAAGTATCAAGGGCCCCGTAAACAAGTTGACTGCTGCAGTGGGTGACTTGTCCAACGTTACTGCTGCGGCTGACGCTTCGGGACCGCGGCTTCTCGTTGGCATACCACCAAAGAAACATATATTTGTTTCTAGGCTAGACCCTGTTGTCACATCTGATGATGTAATAGCCTATATTCGGAAGAAAGTTAACGTCTCGAATATTGCGGTGGAGAAGTTTAAATTTTCTTATTCTCGGGACATTTCGTCCTTTAAAATTAGTGTTTCTGCCAATATCTTCGACACTATATGTCATATAAACTATAAACATATAATAGTTAAGGAATATACTGTAAAAGAGAAAAATCGGCAACCGATTCGCTTGCCTACAACAACAACTAATACTATTCCTGCCACATCAGCATCTGCTGGTGTGTCAAAAAACTAGCTTCGTCCCTTAACCTGGGTTACCAGAACGTTAGAGGACTGAAATCTAAACTTCCTAATCTCTATGTAGATAGTCTTTCTTTTGAGCATAACATTCTAGCTTTCACAGAGACGTGGCTAAAACCTGATATTGCTGATGCATCGGTTTTTTCCACAAACTTTTCTATTTTCAGACGTGACCGGATTTCTCGCATAGGTGGTGGCTTTCTGATAGCTGTTGATGCTGCTTTATCATCTGAAACGATTCAATTTTCTAGTGCCCAGGAGATTGAGTTTGTCGGTGTTAAAGTAAATTTTAAATCTTTTAATGCTTTCATTACTTGTTCCTATATTCCACCATTGTCAGACATGGTGGTATATTTAAATCATTTAGAGGCAATTCAGTTTGTCTCCTCTTTAGTTTCGAGTCAAGACATGCTCATAGTTGTAGGTGATTTTAATTTACCCGCTTTAGCATGGTCACTAACAGATGAATCTACCACGTTGTTGCCCTCTTTGTCACATGACTTTATTGATGGGCTTCTAGGCGTATCTTTATCCCAAGTCAATCCTGTCTTAAATTCTAATGGAAAATCGTTAGATCTTATTTTTGTATTGGATTCTTCTTATTGTGAGGTTTCTAGGATCGAACCATTTGTTATTCCAGAAGACAAATTTCATACTACATTAAATTTAAAAATTGATTTGCCCTTGCTTTCACCATTACTTGGTTCAAATGAGTTACCACTAACTAGGTGCTTTCGTAAGACTGACTTTGCCAGCCTTAATGAAAACATTGCTACTACCGATTGGTCTTATCTGTACAATTGTAGTGATATGAACTCGGCTGTTCGTTTTTTCTATGATACTCTGAATTCACTCTTTGACATTTGTGTGCCTCTTGGTAGGCTGGAGCGGCTTAACAAACCTCCCTGGTTCTCTCGCGAGCTATCCAATTTGAAAAATGTGAAGACACGATATTATAAGAAGTTTCAAAAAACACGTCTTTCATCAGATTATGCTCTGTATACAGTCGCTCGTTCAAAATTCATGATGCTTAATACACAATGCTATAAGAATTATCTTCAGCGGTGTAAGCTTCAGTTTTCTTCTGACCCTAAACAATTTTATAATTTTGTTAATTCTAAACGTAAGACCTCTGTGCACCCATCTTTTTTGTCTTTTCAAAATAAAAAAGCGAGCACTGATCAGGCAATTGCCGATATGTTTGCGAGTTTTTTCAAAACAACTTATTCCTCAACGGAATATCGAGCAAGTCCGTATCCTTATCATTTAAAAAAGGCTAATTGCATTTTCAATCCAGTGATTGATGAAAGTTCTATTCTTAGCGAACTTAAATTAATTAAACCTGTTTATTCTCCGGGGCCAGACGGTATTCCTGGATGTGTACTCAGGTTCTGTGCAAACGCATTATGTAAACCCATTTTAAAATTGTTTCTATTGTCTGTAGAATCTTCCTCTTTTCCATCTATTTGGAAGGAGTCGTATATTATTCCTCTGCATAAAAATGGCAAAAAGTCGGAAGCCTCTAACTATAGGGGTATCTCAAAATTGTCCGCTATTCCGAAAGCTTTTGAGAAAATTATAACTTCTCAATTGCAACATTTTTGCAGCTCTATTATTTCGCCATCCCAACATGGGTTTGTGAAACGTAGATCTACAACCACTAACCTTTTAGAATTTACATCAATAATTATCAAGGGGTTCAAAAATGGTAAACAAACTGATGTCATATACACTGACTTCAGCAAAGCCTTTGATTCCGTTAATCATATCCTATTACTTTCTAAGCTAAGCGACATTGGGTTTCCACCCCTTTTCCTTTCTTGGGTTCGAGAATATTTAACAAATAGAAAACAGAAGGTACTTTTTAAGTCTTCTTTTTCCATTTCCATTTCTGTGACTTCTGGTGTACCTCAAGGTAGTCATCTTGGCCCTCTGCTCTTCACACTATTTATTAACGATCTTCCATCAGTCATTGTTCATTCGCGTGTGCTTATGTATGCTGACGATGTCAAGCTTTGTCTTACTTATAAAGATACAGATTCATTTAGTCGGCTACAAGCTGATCTTAAAAACTTTCAATCCTGGTGCCAGTTTAATCTACTAAATCTTAACACTACCAAATGTAAGGTAATGACTTTTTTTCGTAACTCTCCTCAACTGGTCACTTATTTTCTAAACAACAGCCCTTTAGAACGTCTAAATAATATGAATGATTTGGGCGTACTTATGGACCATAAGTTAAATTTTAACACCCATATTTACACCACGGTCGCAAAGGCCATGAGTGTCCTGGGTTTCATTAAAAGATGGTCAAAAGAATTTGATGACCCCTATACAACTAAAGTTCTTTTTACTTCGCTTGTCCGTCCTATTTTAGAGTATGGATCTTGCATTTGGTCACCTCAATATGAGTCACACCAGATTAGACTAGAATCCGTTCAAAAGCAGTTCTTGCTATTTGCTCTTCGTGGCTTAAGCTGGGATCGCAATGTCAATTTGCCTTCGTATTCTAGTAGACTTCTCTTGATTAACCTTCCGTCCCTAACTAACCTTAGAATTAGGCTTGGTGTCATTTTTATGCACAAGCTCCTAATTGGTGATATCGACTCGCCTGAGTTATTAGCTCAGGTGAATCTGTCGGTACCATGTAGACGGAGTAGACATCCTTTGATACCTTTATCCCTTAGTCGTTGTTCTTCTAACTATGCCATGCATGAACCTTTTAGGGTCCTCTGCTCTGATTACAATCTTCTATCCCCTGTAATCGGCTCAGAGTTTTCTATTAATATGCTTAAAACATCTATCCTATCCCATTTAGTTAATAGATAGCTATAGTATTATGTGTTTGTCTGTCTTTTCTATTGTGTATTTTGTCCACGCGATTCGTGCCGTGCGTTATACGGCTGCACCCCTCGGTCAGTTATCTGCTTGGGCTCGCGCGTAACAGGCTTTGTCCTGGTGTCGTAGGGGCCACTTGAACGTACTGCGCATAGTATCGTCAACGTCCGCTATATGGCGAAAAAATAGATTTACATAAATGCTGTATTTGAGACGTCATAATTTTCTCAAACAGTTTAGGTATCGCTGACAATTTAGAAATTCCTCTGTAATTAGTGACGTTGGATTTATTGCCACATAAATATATTCACATAAATACACAACTAAGTATGTTCATATATATATGCACATATGTACATATATTCACATAAGTAACAATGCACAGGCGTACCATGAGCTGAGCCAGGCCAGCGCGTGAAGGCTGACCAAGCACTTTGATGCATGAGCTCCAAAAAATATGTATGTATGTACTGACACTCTACCTCCCTTTTGTAGCTGTCGCACTAAGTCGCAGCATAAGAATATACAAGGTGGCGCAAAAGAAGTCATCCGGGCCAAAAGAAGGCATTCGGTCATCGGCTCTCATTTTTTTCTAACTAAAAAAAACTTATGTTTAGTTGGCCAATAAATTTCTCAATGTTTAAATAAACACATTTTAAAAATAGAATCAAAGTTTTTTTAAAAAAAAAAATTAGAGCCAAACAACATCAGGTGTTTTCTTTTGGCCCGGATGACATCTTTTGCGCCACCTTGTATATGTCAACATAGGTTAAGCCAAAAAATATTTTTGAATAAAAATCAATTGAAATCATACCACAGAACAATACATACCGGGGCTTATGCTCCGCTCTTAGTTAAGTTAGTTTTTAGTGCAATTAGTAACTTTACTAGTAACTTTAGAACTAAGAGCGGAGCATAAGCCCCTCTTGGAGAGAAATGTGGGGAGTTCTTTGGTAGGGAGAGCGGTGTGCATGTTCGGGAGAGCGGTGCGAGGTTAAAACTCGCATCCCTCACCCTTAATACTTCACTTAAATAAAACAAAAAGTGAAACAGCGATTTTTGTGTGCCTACATTTTTGTGAGGAAAATACCAAAGGATAAAATTCATTTTCTCCAAAGAAAAGAAATATGCTTTACCTTTTGAACCGAAACGGGATTGGAGCGGAATCTCTTATGATCGGATATGGAATAAAAAGATATGGAACACAAATTTTCAATAATTAAATATTTTCCGACCTTTCCCTCAACGTGACTAACGTGACAACGTGACGTCAAACACGCATACGATAAAAAAGCATGCACGGTGTCGCAGAAAATATCATTTTATTTGTATATAAGCTAGTTACCGAAAAATACCATTTCTGTTCTTGAATCTAGTATGTAAGTCAATTTATCTTTTTGGTCAAAGAAAGAGATTGTCACACTCTTAATAAAAACATTGAAGAAAAACGTGCCTAAAATAATAAAGCTCTCTAAAACTAAAAATTAATTATAAAACCACGGCCAATTCCACAACATAAAGTTGGTCCCTCGAGCCGGATCATTAACGTACATACAGTCCATAATAGTTAACAAAAATGTAGAGTTGGCCAAAAGTGGTAGAAAAGAAATTGGAGAAATTTGTTAGAGAATTTGTTCGCGTGAAGCACTACGAAAATTCAAGGGTTTACCTTACGACTCCAAAAAAAAGCTGGACGGTTCCTCTCATTTGGCTTCGCGACGACACAGTTCATAAAATCAGAAAGCGAGTGTCAGTTTTCTGGAGAAGAGGATGTATATCGTCTGGACAAGTCACTGAAAGGGGCAGCGCGAAAGACGGTTGACATTTTGTTGATGTCGGCCTAGGAGCATTGAAAATTCTAGCCATTTTTGACAAATGAGCGACTAGATAAAAGTTTTCTCCGAGAATGGGGATCATATTAAACCGCTCGAAAATTAAAAGCTGCAGAATATAATTTTGAAATATTTCTTAAATGGACGCAGGAGCAGTCGAGATTGTATCATGATATATGTTTCTACAAGAAGATGATTACAATTAATAACGTAGATAATGAAGCACAAAAGAAATTAGGATTACAAATTCAATCACAAAAGGTGACACAAACTCGCTCAACCACTAAGTGTTTTATTTGTGATGAAGACAAGAATTCCCTAGATTAATGTAGTAAATTCAGAAAAGCAGAAGTGAATAAACGATGGGATTACACAAGCACAAGTAACGCCTGCTTCACATGTCTAAAATTTCATAAGGGACAATGCAATAATCGTGAGCAATGCAAGATCGACAACTGTGAACGAAATCATCATCGCTTATTACATAAGGCAAGGATATCGATTATGGCCTTCTATTGGTCATCTTGTGCTTGGACATTTTTAATTTACTGTGTATGTAATCTTCTGATATAATCATAACGTTGTGACGACTAAGCGCGTCTGCATGACGTATACGATTTCTTCAACATCAAAATCAAATTCTTGGATCTCAAGAATCCATCGTGCGACTCTAGTGCGCACATTTTTTATTCATTGTCTTCGCAAACGCATTACAATCGCTTATGACTTTAAAATGCATATCTAGAATGTAAACTCGGAACTTACGAAGTGCTTCAACTACCGCCAAAATCTCTAATTCGTAGCTAGTGAATTTTCTTTCCGCTTCAGTCGTCTTTTTGCTCGTGTAGCTTTTGTAATAATATTGCTCCGAAGCCATCAATCGATGCGTCTGTATGTAATTCTGTTTCAAACTTGGGGTTAAATATTTGCAAAATGGGTTTCTGCGTTATTAATTCTTTTAGCAAATTAAAAGATTTTATCTGACTCTCGTTGAATATATCCGTCTATCGCGGATGAATATCGAAACTAGAGTCTCAATTCGACTACTAACAACCTTAATTTGCTCTAAGTTGGTAAAAATGTTCTATCGCGAAGTGGATAGCAAAACAAAAAGACTAGTAACAAACAGTACTTTCGTGATAAAATTCGGTTCTTGCTTTGCAAGCCCCGTTAGTGTGCTGTGATTGGCCAGCCAATCCAAGAATCTGCAAAAATCTTTGCATACTTTTAGGCATCGATTAAAAACTTTCCGTTGAGCCCACTGGAATTTCTCGTGTACCTTCAGGCGGAAGCAACTTATTTATTGTACTCCTCCGGGAGTTAAAAAGTAATTTCAGCGTGTCTGACCTAGTGAAGTAGGCGAAGGCAAGGTTTGACTTGAAGTGATTTATTGGGGCCGCAAGCCCGGTATTTATAGGGGAACATTTACATTGGTCTTATGGCTAGTGTCCTTAACGGTACTTAAAGCTAGACATTATGCTTAAGTTCTAATTACTTATAATCTATCCCTAAAAGTATGTGGCCTAATGCTATCCCTAAAAGTATACTACACCTCCTTTTTTTCAAAAAGAAAAATTTATATTTTTCTCATATCCTTTTTATATTATTTTTATTCTATCTAAATGTACTGTTTATAATTTATGTCCGGTATCATTTTTTAAAAGTATTTCTTGTCCTTCAGTTAGCGATACTTTTTTTGTGTTCTTATCATATTGTAACGTGTTTTGCCTTTGTGTAACAAAATAACGCCACCCGTGGCCGAGCGGTTGGTTTACGGTTGGGCGTTCGATCTTCAGGCCTAAGATAATTCGGCAGAATCGCAAAGGAAACAGAGAGGATTAGTTTCTTTCGTTTATTCAATCTCTTTATTATTCTTGTCTTGGTGGCAGCGAAAACTTTCCAAGCCCTTCCTTTTTTTCTCTCTATCTTCTTCTCGTTAAGTTGGCCGCGCTAGCTCAAAAAAAAAACTAGCCCTCCCTGTGGCGCCGTTATTAGTGTGCCCAGCCGTAGAAAATGGGACCGCTTCTTAAGGGGGACAGTTTGCGTTTTCCTACTACCCGAGTTGCCACCCAGGCCGTCTACGTTACAATATGTTTCTTTTTGTAATGCTTTAAATTTTTCGATAACCAGTTTCGCTCTATTTTGTGTTATTTGTAGTTTAAATTTTATTTCTTTATTGAAGTCATCAATGTTGTAAATGGGTTCTACAGTTTCAGATGAGAATGGGACAGTTTTAAGATGTTTTGCAAAGACTAGTTCAAAAGGTGCATAACCAAGTACGGTGGATGGAGTGGTGTTAAAGCAATATGTGAAGTATGCTAGATATTCATCCCAATCGTCTTTTTTAATGGATATATATGACCTGATGTACTCATTGAGAGTTCTATGGCTTCTTTCTACTGTTCCAAGAGTTTGATGATGGTGCGCCGTGGAGGTTATTTGAGTTATGTTAAAATTTTTGCAAAGTTCTATTAGTATTGAATTCATATATTCTGTTCCCAAGTCTGTTAGAATTGTTTTCACTGAGCCGTAAATTAAAATGAATTTTTCAAATATTGCCTTTGCAACTGCCTTTGCACTTTTGTTTGGTATTGGTATTGATATGAGATATTTGGACAGATCGCAGATAATAGTATCTGCGTATTCATTACCATTCATTGTTTTTGGTAATGGTCCAATTGTATCTATTATTATTGTGTCAAAAGTGGTTGCAGGGGTTGGTGTTATGATCAATGGGGAGTGGTTGTGTCTGGTTACTTTGTCTAGTTTGCACTTTTCGCAATTTTTTATGTATGTTGCAACATTCTGAGACATATTTTTCCAAAAGAAATCTCTTTTTATTTTTCCTAGTGTTCTGTTTACCCCGCAGTGACCTCCCTCTATTGGGTCATTATGATATATATGTAATGTATTTCTTATTTCTTCTTTATTTGTTATTACTTTTGCTTGAGGTAGAACTGCTATTTCTAAATGTTTTAATGTGTCTTTTCCTTTTTAATTTAGTTCATTAAGTGTAAGTTTTTTTTTTTTTAACGTTTAATGTATATTTGTTGAATCTACTCTTAAATTAGAGCCTAACAACAAGTTTGATTTCCACGGCTTTTGCAACTGGTACGTTGTTTAGCATTAGAACTGGACAGTTTCTTATGTTAAGCGTAATGTAACATGTTTGCATTTCTGCTCGTTGATCCGGATACGCCAGGTTGCTAGCCATTCCTCTACCACCTTGAGGTGTTCCTCTAATTTTGCAGAGGCTTGTATTGGGCATTTGGATCTGCTGAGGATTGCCGTGTCATCGGCAAAAGTGGCCGTTGTAAGTCCTAAACTCGTTGGTAAGTCTGCAGTGTATAGCAGGTAGAGCAATGGGCCGAGTACACTGCCTTGCGGTACACCAGCTTTGATTTCAAAATCAGCGGAGACGGAGCCATTACATCTTACAACGAATTTCCTATTGTAAAGATTTTATGAGTTTGTGGGTGTACTGTGGCAGTTTTTGCCGGATTTTGAACATCAGACGCTCCAGCCAAACTCTATCGAAAGCCTAGGCAACGTCGAGAAAGACAGCCGCATAGTATTCTTTTAGTTCGAATGCTGTTCGTATTTCGGATGTTATGCGATTGACTTGTTCAATTGTACCATATTTTCACGGAAGCCGAACTGGTGTGAAGGGATTGTGTTCTCCGATGCCAGAAATGAGTTTAGGCGGATCTGCAGGACCGTTTCAAAAAGCTTCGAAAGACATGGCAGCAAACTAATTGGCCTATAGGATGATGGCTGGGTTTTGTCCTTTCCCACTTTAGGAATCATGATGATAGTGGACTTTTTCCATGTTCTTGGGAAGTAGCCAATTTTTATTATAGCGTTGAACAGTTTGCAGATATATAGTATTACAAAGATAGGGAGTTCTAGGATCATTTTCGGTGTGATTAGGTCATGGCCAGGGGCTTTTTTCGGCTTTATGTGGTTTTTAATAACTGCAGTGATCGCGTCCGATTGGAGTTCCGAGTACTCACTATCCGTTAATGTGCTCGAAGGGGGAAGTACGGATAGGATACCTGATTAGGATACCTGTCCCAAATACCTTTGGAGCCTAAAGAAAAAAGACGCTCGTCTGCTGCTGGTCCAGCACCTTCCACCACTGCCAATAGCAGCAGATTTGCCCTGCTTGCTTCAAACGACAACCCAGTAAGTGACCTGAGTTCCGATGGTCTGACGAGATCAACAATGCCTTGCGGGAGAAAAGACGTTTGGGACGTGTGTGGAAAATAAGCCGTAAGCCTCTAGACAAAAGGGCCCTCAACCGTGCCATAAAACGCTTTGTTTTCAAGTCCTCAATGAAGCCACTGCCGCATACCTCCCAACCATCAGCCCAACCAACCTGACCACAATCTTTGGAAAGCCATAAAAATATCTAAAAAGGCCCACCGTCAGGAAAGTCCCCATCCGAGGACCAAATGGTCTATGGTGCAGATCTAGTGAGGAGAAAGCTGAGGAGTTTGCGACCCATTTGGCCAACTCGTTCAAACCCCTCAGCTCCTGCAGCGCAGAAGATGCCAATGCTACTCTGTCCTTCTTGAGGCCCCTCTTCAGATGGCTCTTCCCATCAATCGAGTCACTCCTGAGGAAATTAAATTGGAAATTAACTGTCTTAAGACAACCAAAAGCCCTGGCTACGATGGAATTGATGCAGTCACCATCAAATGCTTACCGCCGAGAGTGATCCAGCTACTAGCCAATATTTTCAACAGGATCTTTGTTCTCTGCCACTTCCCCACCCAATGGAAGTTCTCAGAGATTATAATGATTCCTAACCAATCAGTTTGCTGGCAATACACTTCAAGATATTCGAAAGAATATTTTTGGCCAGAGTGTTGCCGTTACTGGACGAAGGAAACACGATCCCAGAACACCATTTTGGATTCCGGCAACACCATGGCACTTCTGAGCAATGCCATCGCATCGTGCAGAAGGTACTTTGTTTTTTCGAAGACAAGCAGTATTCCTCCGCTGTCTTTCTGGACGTGAAGCAGGCCTTCGATCGAGTCTGGCATGATGGGCTCCTGCACAAAATAAAGCTGCTCCTCCCCGCCCCGTATGAGAGGTGTGAGAGCTCTTTATCAAGAATAGAGCGCATAAAAGCAGGCGTCTCTCAGGGCAGTGTACTGGGCCCTATACTATACACCTTATTCTCTGCTGACCTGCCAGTGTTGCAACACGCGCAACTCCTGAATGCCTCATATGCAGACAACACTGCATTCATTGCCAACTGCTCATACTTGAGCCCTGGCTAAGCAGGTGGAACATCACGGTAAATACAGACAAGTCGCTTCACATGACTTTCGCCACTTGCAGACTCGACTGCCCCCCGGTCAGTCTTCACGGGACGCTTCTCCCGACCGTGGACTCGGTCAGGTATCTGGGCCTCACTATGCACCTAAAAGCCAAGCGTACTCAACTCTTTTCTTTAAGTTGATGACTAAACCATAATCTTCACATCGCACAGTGGGGCCTTTTGGAATTTTACATTGCAAAAATCAATCATGTTTTTCCTTTAAAAATGGACTGAAACGCGGTTCAATTACAAACGGAATTTATCATTAATTTAAACGACTATGTAACATTTTTCAATGTTTTATTTTGATTTTCTAACATAATTACAAAAAGGAAAAAATAAAAAAATTTTAAATTTTTTAGTTTAATTTCGAAAATTTGCTATTGATGGCTGATTTTTTGAAAATAATTTCATCACACGTGACTCAGTGATGCAATAAGTGTGTCCAAAGAGGCTGTCAGCATGTTGAAAAGGTCTTAATTTTGTCTAACACGAGAAGTTTTTAATGTATTAGTGTATCTGAACCTGTTGTAGTCCTGGTTTTTACATTGATGTGCTTCTTCGGATAGCTATCCAATTGGTAATCACTGAAATTCAATTAAATCCTTTACGTGAGCCAAAATCCTATGTACCGTTAAAGTAAGTTTTTTTTGTGGATACAATTTAGTCAAAAGTTGAGCATTTTTTTAAGTATATTCGATAAGTTTTTCACCATTGACCATTTCTTTGCAATTTATAACATTGAACATAACAGCCAACCTCTTAATGATCTCTTGACTAATCCCTGTTATTAAAGATGTCATTTTATTATTTTCAAAAAAACTCCTTGAAGTATTTCCGTATCCGTGCTTTGGGCAGTCAAATTTCATTCCTAGTAGAGCTTGTATAATCTCATTCCTACTCTGAATATCCACTAATGCACCAGTAAATAAAATTGTCTTGAATTATATTGACAAATACTATTCATTTAAGAATTTATAAGTATTTAAGGTGATTACACTTATGAAGTTAAAAATAAACTGTTGCAAACGAGAGGAATAATTAGCACTTTATATTATATTTTTTGAATTAACTAGGTAGAACGCAAAATCGGTATAACATTTTTTGTATTAATTAGGTAAACACCTTAATACTTACATCCAAATTGGTAAACAGAAATAAAAAGCACCAACCTACAACTAGGACCAATTTTTCATCAACTTAATTAACATTTACCTGCCTTGTCAGTTTTTCCAAAGCAGGTAATTAGCAAACTAACATTGTAGAAAGGCATATATATGAACACGTAGTATTTACAAAACAGCATTACGCAATGTTATCATTTAAATACAAAGAAGCTACAGGCAAATACGCATGCGCTCTTTTTCTTCCTTATACGTTACGTTAGTTTAATGGCTTCTGCATCGGTGTCGCAGGGCTCCGAATATTGGGACCATATACATCTGATAGATAAATATTTCACCTACCTAGCGTATGTAGTCTGGTTGTGATACTAGTTGATCCTTATTAGTTGTATTCCCCAAAGTTTAAAAACGCCAATATTTAGTTTTTTTTTAACGCTTCTTGTTCAATAACGATTTAAATAATTGATAAAATTTATGAAACATGCTATTAATAAAGAACATACTTTTCAGATAAAACCAAAAAATCCAAGATCGATTGTTGAAATCGCCCAATATTCAGTTTTAAAGTTGCGTTTTTTTGTAAAAATTATAATTTATTTCCATTAACTAAAAATGTCTCAACTTTGGGCGCCTCTAGCACCCATTAATCTTAACCGATTTCAAAAATTTGGTTTTTTTTTTTGCCAAACGCGATCATGAAAAAACTGATTTTTGCAACGCTATCCGAGCAGAGGCACAACTGTGCATCGCTTCAAAACATTTCTCAGATTGAAGACGGCTTCCTCTTCAGTTTTACCAGGGATTATAATGTCGTCGACATATGGGATAGCCGTACCAGTACGGGTTCAATCGCGAAAAATGTCATTAACGTGTCTCTGAAATACCCCAGGGGAGTTCGTCAATCCAAAAGGAACTTTCAAAAATTGGTACTGTCCGCTGTGTGTAACGAACGAGGTTAATTTTTTGACTCTCTTTTTCAACATCTACATGGAAAAATCCATTCTTTAAATCGATTGTACTGAAAACTGTTGCTTCTTGTTGCCGATCGAATTGATCTTCAATCAGACGTAATGGAAAATGGTCTTTTACTATTACCTTGTTTATTCTTTTGTAGTCAATGCACAGCCGGAGAGTGCCGTCGCGTTTTTTACTAATACGACCGGACTGCTGAATTCGGACTCGGATTGTTCTATTATTTTATCTTTTAGCCACTGATCGACTTGGTCATCGATTATGCACCGTTCAGCAAGAGCGAATCTGCGTGGTCTCGAATAAATTGGAGTATCCTCTTTTAAAACAATACGCATTTCAACATTTGTCGACTTTAACTTTTCCGGCTTATAGTTTTTGATAAGTTCGTTGACTTTGACGATGCATTTGAGTCAATGTCAATTTCGCCGCTTTCGAACTTTATTCTCATGACCGAACTTAATTCCGTTTCATCATTATATTTCCCGATTTGCACGCCATCACGATTGATTTTTATTTCAGCTTGCTTACATAAGTCTATAACGAACATCTGTGTTATTTTCAGGCTTTTTGTTTGGACAGTCTTTTGCTAAACACTTTCTTTCCTTACTCTTATTGTCAGATTTTTCAGATATATGTCCTTTTTGCCCACAGTTATAGCATTTTATATCACTTTCTTTATTTTCGTATTTCATTACACTTTCTTTTTTGATTTGAACGTTCTTAGACTCACTTTTTTGATTACTCGACTTTTCCCGCATTTTTTCATAACATTTTATTTTCTCTTTAAACTCTTTTAGGTTATTAGCATTGTACAATATTGCTTTGTTCATACTCAAGTCATTAATTCCGTCAATCACATACTGCATAAGAGCACTGTTCTCTATATTACCCCGTGATGCCATCTCTTTCATTTTCAACAAATATTCTTGAACACTTTCACCTTTATTTATTTTCCGTTCTGACAATTGCCTTTGTAACTCAGCGCTATTTATAACTGTTTTAAACTCATTTAAAAGTAATTCTTGCAATGTAGACCAATTTTTAATTCCGCGTTCACTCACAATAAACATTTTAGTCCTTTAATAGCTCTTTTAGCAAAAATAAATTTTTGTAAACTATCCCATTGCATCAAGTCAGCCATGTCTTCGAAATCCTCAATCCATACTTCAACTGATAATGTTTCATCGCCATAAAAAGTAGTAAAGAGTCTTCAACGTCCTGAAAATTTAAATTCGTTTCGTCGCTCACTACAACATTTCGTCTTCGTCTTGCATATTGCCTACATCGCCATCGCTTTCGCACTCATCGTCGTCATGTTCGTTTTGATCATTCTCTGTGTCAAGGTCAGCTAGCAAATTTCCAGCTTGCAAATTGCGTAATAAATGGAAAGTAAGATTCGATTTATCATGTGATAAACCCAAAACGTTGCAAATAATCACTAAATCGTTATTTGTTAAATTCTTTTCCACATAAGACACTTTACTTTTATATAAATCGCTGTTGCAACCAAAATCAAACCCTTCAAACTTTCTTAGTATTTAGCGATTTGCACGATCGCCTTCTTCTTCGTATATAAACTTGTGAAACAATGTAATATTAGATTTCTTTTCAGTTTTCAGCGCCTCTTGCACATTCCCAAAGTCTTCAAGTTTGCTCATAGTTATTTCGTTTGATTTCACTGTTGCGTAATTTTGTGTATGTTTGTCTCTTTCTCACTCACTGATATTACTTTTTTACTTCTTTATAAGTTGAGCCATGCCTTCTTTGTAGGCTGAGTCATGCCTATTTTGTAGGTTGAGCCCCTAGGAATTTGTTTTATTTAATATATTTATTTGTAGTATTTTGGTTTATTTTAATGTAAAACTTTTTATTTGATTATTTTAATTAGGTTTAGTTAGAAATTAGTTGTCTTTATTGCTTTGCGTCATTTCGTCTTTAGTCTTTTTTGCAACCGCTCTTGCTCGTCTCTTCGGTTCGACTGCCTCGTCTTTAGATCAGTTCCCCTCCGTTCAACGATGGGAGCACAACCACAATGTTGGATATGAATGTAGCACGTGAGGTCGGTCCGATAAAAGCAAAAGTAGGAACAACAGATTTCGTATGCTGCGTATGATGAACATCTTGGCGATATGCTTTAAACTAAATTAGCAACTGACAAAACTAAATCGACTGAAGAAAAATTAGTTATTAGCAAGATATCCTCATCTATTATAAGAGTAAATGGACAATATCAGGTAAACTTACCCTGAAAAAGCGACATGGTTAAACTCGCCAATAATCGTAAATGGCAGAACAAAGACTAAAATGTTTAAAAAGAAAGTTGAACAGAAACCGTGAACTTGCGCGAGCATACCAAAAGGAAGTGGAGAAACTACTGAAGAATGGTTATGTCAAAATAGTCACTAATGTCAACTTGGTTAAGTCCCCAAAAATGTGGTTCCTGCCACATTTTGCAGTAATTAATCTCAAGAAACCGCGAAAAGTTCGAGTAGTGTTCGACGCAGCAGCAATTTGTAATGGCACTTCCTTAGCCTTCCTTCCTTCCAATAGCCTTTGCTGCAGATATTAAAGAAATATTCAACCAAGTAAAAATTGCCGAAGAAGATGCAGTCTCACAATGCTTTTTATGGAGAAATAGGAATACTCAATTACCACCAACAGTCTACCAGATGACGTCAATGATATTTGGAGCAACCTTCTCAGCATTTATAGCACAATTTTGTAAAAAACCACAATGCAGCGATACACAAAAGTGAGGCACCAGAAGCAGCTCAAGCCATCATTGAAAACCATTACGTCGACGACTATCTGGATTCAAAAGCAAAGTTTTGCGATGCTGTTGAGATAATTCATGCAGTAATTCAAATACCCACAGCGGGACATTTTCAAATCCGAAATTTTATTTATAATAACCATGATGTCTTACAGGAAATACCCGAAGATCTACGTGGTCCGTTATCACGGTTTCGATTAGGCGATAACAATGACATATCTCAAAAAGTTCTCGGCATGATTTGGGACGCACAAAGAGATATATTTATATTTTCAATAACTAAATGGGAACAAGGTCAAGACTTTCTTGGATTGGATAAAAAGATGTGGCCACAGCCAAAATTAAAGACACCAACCACGCATTCAAAATACTGGAAAATAAGTGTACTGGAATTTCGAAGTTCACAAAACTGGTAAGAGCCCTAGAAGGGGCAAAAGATGGAACTCGTCGAAGTAAAATGCATGACACCAAGAGGTAAATGGACAATTGGAATAGTACTCAAATCACACCCAGAAAAAGATGGAATAGTGAGACTAGCAGACATAAAAACAACAAAAAACACATCGTCGGCCAGTAAGAAACGTATGCAGACTAGGACTGGAGTCCCGCGCCATAAAGGATTGTGCTGAAGACTTGGTTCAACACTAGGGGGCGAAATTATGTCGCAGAAAATATCATTTATTTGTATTTAAGCTAGTTATCGAAACATACCATTTCTGTTCTTGAATCTAGTATATAAGTCAATTTGTCTTTTTGTTCAAAGAAACATTCTCTTGGTTCACAAGAAAATGTGTGTACCTGAATTTTTGACAAAACCAGTAGTTCGCCTCTTACGGCAACACTCTCAATTTTACAATTTTCCTTATTGTAATTGCTAATACTGACAACAAATACCGGACATCGAATTCCAAATCATCCATAGCATTTTTAAATACTGCATCTTTTGTCAATACCTTTTTACGCCTGTACAAACCTTGACTTTTCTTAATATTTCTATTCTCGTGAAGTTTAATATTGGTAAGTTTATAACACATATAAACGACTATGCCAAATTTAATCAAGAGCAAGTGTTTTTTCGCACTTTAAGGAGCACAATCTTCATGTTATATAAACTGATTTTATTTACCAAAGTTGTTGAGTATATATACGAATCTTAGAATCTAGGAGGTGACTATTTTTTATACCATACACCCATAGGGTGAAATGGTATATTAAAGTCTCCAAAATGTATGTAACAGGCAGAAGGAAGCATCTCCGACCCCACAAAGTATATATATTCTTGATCAGGATCAAAAACCGAGTCGATCTAGCCATGTCCGTCTGTCCGTCCGTCCGTCCGTCCGTCCGTCCGTCCGTCCGTCCGTCCGTCCGTCCGTCCGTCCGTCCGTATGAACACCTAGATCTCGGAGACTATAAGAGCTAGAGCCACCAAATTTGGTATGCAGTCTCGTGTAGTATGTACGCTTATCGAGTTTGTTTCAAATTTTTGCCACGCCCCCTTCCGCCCCCAGAATTTACATAAAACTGTTTTTCTTAAAAAGTATAGCAGATAGAAACATCAAATTTGGTTTATATACTCGTTTAGTTAGCGCGCAGAAAATAATTGTTCCAACTTTTTGCCACGCCCCCTTCCGCCACCGGAATTTACATAACTCTGATTTTCTTAAAAACTATGAAAGCTACCGACATTAAATTTGGTATGTAAGCTAGCTTAATAGACGCGCAGATATTGACTATTTAAAAATTTTGCCACGCCCATTTCCGCCCCCGAAAATTAAACAAAACAGATTTTCTCGAAAACTAACAAAGCTAAAGTCACCAAATTTAGTATGTATATTGGCTTAGTATGCGCCCAGAATACATATAGTTTAATATGTTGCCACGCCCACTTCCGCCTCCATAATTTAGAAAAAACCGATTGGCTCTTGCAATTTTTTGACCATCGCAATCAAATTTGGCGGACTAATTAATCTTATCTATTTCTACCAAACTACCAAATTTGATTGAAATCGGACTAGAAACATGCAAAATATGCGTATGAACGTATTTTGCTACGCGATCCATAAGGGCAGAATTGGCCGTTGGCTAGTGGCGGCGCTAGAGTGCTTGTGTGTTTGTAAAGTGAGCGAGATAGCATATGGTATGAGGGCATGTTAAAGCAATTTAATAGACATACATTTGGTTTTCGAAATTTTAAATATTTGTTTCACCTGGTGTATGGTATACCCAAGTCGGCGAGACGACTTACTTACTTCATTTTTTTTAAATACCTATTCTAATGACCAACGTTTTTGGGGGTTGAAGCTTGTTTATAATTCCTGCTTAGTGCTGGCCACTGGTCAGTTCGGTGTGCTATGCTTAAATGTTTTTCACAGCGTGTGGAAACATGTTTCGTTGGTCTTACGCAATACTTGACATATGATTCTTTATCACATATTTATACCATACACCCATAGGGTGAAGTGGTATATTAAAGTCGCCAAAATGTATGTAACAGGCAGAAGGAAGCATCTCCGACCCCACAAAGTATATATATTCTTGATCAGGATCAACAACCGAGTCGATCTAGCCATGTCCGTCTGTCCGTCCGTCCGTCCGTCCGTCCGTCCGTCCGTCCGTCCGTCTGTCCGTCTGTCCGTATGAACACCTAGATCTCGGAGACTGTAAAAGCTAGAGCCACCAAATTTGGTATGTAGACTTGTGTAGTATGTAGAGTGATCAAGTTTATTTCAAATTTTTGCCACGCCCCTTTCCGCCTCCGCAATTTAAAAAAAAGCGTTTATCTCAAAAACTATTCCAGCTAGAGACACCATATTTGGTATGTATATTCGCTTAGTAAATGCACACATTTTGTATGTATAAAAATTTTGCCACGCCCTTTTCCACCCCCGTAATTTGAAAAACTTGATTATCTCCCGTATTTTTTTACCTTATGCAATCAAATTTGGCACACTTAAATTTAATACTAATATCTAGCAAAATATCAAATTTGATCAAAATCGGACAAAAAACAGTCGAGTTATGCATATAAACGTTTTTCCATAAGGCCGGAGTTGGCCGTTGGCTGGTGGGGGCGCTAGGGAGCTCGTATGATTGAGTGAGCGAGATACTAAGATATGCTTGTAAGAAGCATGTGAAACAGCATTTGTTTAATAAAGTTGAAATATTTGCTTTACTGGTGTATGGTATACCTAAGTCGGCGAGACGACTTACTTACTTCATTTTGTTTTGTTTTTTTTTATAAGTGTATCTAAATTGTGAAGCCTTTTCATATGAACACGATGTTTAATCTTAAGCATTGAATCGCTAAAAAGTTATCCAACTTAAGAAAGGCAAAGAGTCGTAGTTAAAGAATGCGACGACGGAGTGAAGGCGCTCACCGAATGCGTTACAAACAATCACGTAACATTTTGCGAACTGGCTAAGCATGACACATGCGATCGCGGATTACATTCAGGACAATCAGCTATGTGCCGTACGCAGCCCAGTCACCTGGAATAACAAACAATCCAACGAATAACCCCCGCACTAAGCCTTAGAGCAATCTGTGCAGCTGCAACGTCGATGTGACGAATTCCATATAAACATAAATATGCTGACACAGCGTTTTACCAAAAGCCACATCATGACCATACGCCTTGCATAATTACTTCTTATTTAGATTCATATTCCCATTTATTTATTTAGGATTAGTTCTCTTTTCTTTCCTTCAATATATTTAGTGTTGTACAATCGCTTAAACAATAAATACACATTACTTCGGCACTTGGCCTCAATTACATTTTATAATCTTTAATATATTGGTAAGCCACAACGACAGTGATCCAGATAGTTAATCGTATCTCAGCCTAATCTACCTAAATCATCTCCTGAGTTGGATCCTATCAACGGCTATCCCCAACAGGAAACAGTGGACGGACCTTACATCGAAGTTTACATAGGCTGCAAGGGATAGCGGGATTTTTTCGCGGTTATGAAAAAAAATAATAACATATATAGATTTGTGTGCGAATATGAAAAATTTTATTAAATATGAATATATGTATATGAATATGAAAAATTTGGAATATATGTACTTATATATGTGAATTTATAGTTTAATCAAAAAAGCTTCTGCTCTCTGACGTGACGGTCGTGTTTTTGCATAGCTCCTGAGTTTTTATTAATATTTATTGTTTTCTCTCAGTTTTTAATTGTGCTTAGTTTTTTTACGCTTTCACTGGTGTTGTTCGCTTGACACCCTTATGTTTTATTTCCATAATTCGCCAAATTAAATAGTTTAAACAGTTTTTCTGTTTCGTGATTAGTGTTTGGTGCATTTAATTTTTTTCTTTTTATTTTTTTTTTCTCTATCGTCATTGCTTCTGGAGTTGCTCCCCTCATCGCCCCCATCATACCATCAGTGCTAGTGGCTTTGTTGTTCTATCTGCTTTGTGCTTGTGCTCAGCTTCTCTCCCGCGTAATCACTTTTGTAAGGCCGCCTCTCAAAGCTCGGCTTATAACTGTTCTTGCACTCTCTCTTGTGCTGTGCACTCTAGCTGTTCTCTTTGTTTTATTTGTAATTATTGATTTCTTATCGATAATTATCTTTGTGCTGTGTATTTAAATTTTTCTATTTATTCTTATATATATAAATTTATTTATTTTTTTTTGCCTTGTGTTTCTTTTGGCTTTATAATGGCTTGTTGTCTACCTACTTGCAAGCATTCTGATCGTTTTGATGATCAGTATAGAGCAATATCTTGTTGGCTTTGCGATAATCTTATTCACTTAAAATGTGCTGGCCTCAATGACCGACAATGACTACGACAAATTTTCTGGTTTGTCTGTGTCTAAGCCCTAGCTTGGCTTAATGCGCTGGACTTGCCCATCTTGTGCCAGCCAGCAGCTTGATTTTAGCCGTACGTATAGGGATATTCGTTTAAAGTTTCTTTGTTTAAACAAACTGGCCAAACAGCTGTCTAACGAGTGTGATTCTAGCGTACATTTATTGTCGCAATTCAAGTTTGTTCCACCTTCTGAGAAGTCGCCCAAGAAATGTACCCTTGAGTTGCCTCGCAAGCAGTCGCCAGCACTCTCTATTACATCGTCTCCCATTTTACTTTCGCCTACACCATCTTCTTGTCCCTCTTTATGCTCTTCTTTTCAGATTGAAGTATTCATTACAAGCCCTGGTGTACCTCATTCTATCCCTCACGGGAACTCTGATCAATCACAGGATCATGCTAGCTCTCAATCACTTGCGGATCCCAATGCTCCTCCGCCTCCACTAACTGTAGTGCCTCATCGTAAACAATTATTTATCTCTAGGCTTGCTCCTGATACTTCTGAGTCGTCTGTGGCAGCTTACATTAGTAATATATGCCGTGCTAAAGTTTTAATTCAAAAGTTTAAGTTTTCTAGGCCTCGCGAAATCTCCTCTTTTAAAATTACAGTACCTAATGAGTATTTCTCAGATATGGTTGACACTAATTTCTGGCCAGAGGGCCTAGTTGTACACGAGTTTGCGCCCAATAAGCGCTCCCGTCCATTGCCTGTCCACCTTCCTAATTTATCTTCTGCTTCAAAAAACTAATAACGTCTAGTCTTTGCATTCATTATCAAAATGTAAGAGGACTTCTTACCAAGCTCTCAAACCTGTTCTGTGATAGCCAAACCTTTTCGGCTGACATATTAGCTTTCTCTGAAACTTGGCTTAACTCCTCTGTTTTGGATAATGAAATTCTTTCTAATAACTTTATTTCTTATAGGCTTGATCGTGTTGGTCGTCGTGGTGGTGGAGTACTTATTGCTGTCAACTCGAATCTGTGTTCAAGTGTTGTGCCGATTGATCTGCCCTTAGGTGTTGAGTTTATTTGCGTCGAAATTACATGTTCCAACTTTAGCTTATATACTTCTTGTTCATATATTCCTCCAGCTTCTGATATAACGACCTATATGCATCATGCTGATGCTTTGCAAACTATTTTTAATCGTCTTAAAGATCGCGATTTCCTTATAGTTTTAGGTGATTTCAACTTGCCTAATATTTCTTGGCTTGTTGATGATAATCTATCTTTCTTAATTCCTTCATCTCAACATGTTTTTCTTGATAGCCTACTTGAATGTCCGCTATATCAGTTGAATTCTTTCCTTAACTCTTCTTAAAGAATCCTTGATCTTGTTTTTGTCTCTGATCCCACTGTTAGTGCTGTATCCCGAACACAGCCCCTAGTGAAACCTGAAGATCCCTATCACCCTACCATTGAACTTTCTTATAGTTTTAGGTGATTTCAACTTGCCTAATATTTCTTGGCTTGTTGATGATATTGATGATTGTTGATGATTGTCTTCATCTCAACATGTTTTTCTTGATAGCCTACTTGAATGTCCGCTATACCATACCATTGAACTTACTATTTCTTACAATTCCGTTAGTAATTCATTTAATAACATCGCAAATTCTCGTCGTAGATGTTTTCGTAAAACAAATTTCAATTTTCTTAATAGCCTTATTTTCTCTTTTGATTGGTCATTTCTATTTGAGTGCTGCGATATAGATCGTACAGTAAAGTTTATAGATCGTGCAGTGAAGTTTTTCTACTCTGCTCTTAATTCTCTAATTGATAAATGCGTTCCTTATGTGAATGTCTCTACCGTCTCCAGCGCGCCAGTCTGGTTCACACGTAGGCTCTCTAATCTCCGTAACATTAAATCGAGATATTTTAAAAGATTTAAAAAAACTGGTTCGCGTCTTGACTATGCAAATTACTGTATAGCCAAATCTCAATATTGTCTTTTAAACACTCAATGCTACAATAATTATATCGTTCGCTGTAAGGTTGAATTTTATAAGAACCCCAAAAGATTTTACAACTTTGTTAATTCCAAAAGACGCTCTAATGCACTACCCTCCAACTTCAGACTTAATGACCAGATATTGCAGATCATTGCCAAACTTTCGGCAATACCAAAGCTGTTTGAGAAAATTATTACGTCTTCCCTTCAACACCTATCCAGATCCACTATTTCTCCTTGTCAGCATGGATTCATGAAGAGTCGTTCGTCGCTTACTAACCTTTTAGAATTGACTACCCTTGTACACCATGGCTTCCGTAAAAAGTGTCAAACTGATGTTATTTATACTGACTTTAGTAAGGCTTTCGATACGGTTGATCATTCTATGCTTCTCGCGAAACTTAACATAATGGGTTTTTCCCCAAAACTGTTGGCTTGGTTAAAGTCGTATCTTATTGGCAGAACCCAAAAGGTGTCTTTTCGTTCCTCGATATCTAAAACTGTTCGAGTTACGTCAGGTGTACCCAAAGGCAGTCATCTGGGCCCCCTGTTATTTACACAGTTTATAAATGATTTGCCTTTGGCCTTGGCTCATTCACGCGTGCTCATGTGTGCGGATGACGTCAAGATTTGTTATTCCTATAATGATCCTTTTTTCCAACAGTAATTGCAATCAGATCTCGATGCGTTCTGTGATTGGTGCCACGTTAATAAATTACACCTTAATGCCTGTAAGTGTTCTTTTATGACTTCCAGTCGTTTGTCTCCGTTCCTAGCTCATTACTCTGTTAAGTCTGTTCTGTTAGATTGTGTACCATCGTTCAAAGACTTTATAAGAACCCCATAAGATTTTAAACTTTGTTAATTCCAAAAGACGCTCTAATGTACTACCCTCCACCTTCAGAAGTAATGACCAGACTGCTAATAATGATTCAGATATTGCAGATCTGTTTGCTAAATTCTTTCAGTCGACTTATTCTACTACTGTTTCGGAACCCACACCCTATCCCTTTTCAATCCCACATTTAAATTGTATGTTGTTTCCTAGTATTATTGAAGACTGTATTATCTCTAGCTTGTCATCTATGACGTCTGATAATATACCTAGTTGCATCCTTAAAATGTGTTCGCATTCCCTATCTAAGCCTTTATCTCGGTTATTTTTTATATCGAGTGAGTCTTGTACCTTTCCCGATATTTGGAAAGAATTGTCAGCATGGATTCATGAAAGGTCCTTCGTCGCTTACTAACCTTTTAGAATTGACTACCCTTGTACACCATGGCTTCCGTAAAAAGTGTCAAACTGATGTTATTTATACTGACTTTAGTAAGGCTTTCGATACGGTTGATCATTCTATGCTTCTCGCGAAACTTAACATAATGGGTTTTTACCCAAAACTGTTGGCTTGGTTAAAGTCCTATATTATTGGCAGAACCCAAAAGGTGTCTTTTCGTTCCTCGAAATTTAAAACTGTTCAAGTTACGTCAGGTGTACCCCAAGGCAGTCATCTGGGCCCCCTGTTATTTACACTGTTTATAAATGATTTGCCTTTGGCCTTGGCTCATTCACACGTGCTCATGTTTGCGGATGACGTCAAGATTTGTTATTCCTATAATGATTCTTCTTTCCAACAGTACTTGCAATCAGATCTCGATGCGTTCTGTGATTGGTGCCACGTTAATAAATTACACCTTAATGCCTCTAAGTGTTCTTTTATGACTTTCAGTCGTTTGTCTCCGTTCCTAGCTCATTACTTTGTTAAGTCTGTTCTGTTAGATTGTGTACCATCGTTCAAAGACTTAGGCGTGATGTTTGACCCAAAACTTTCATTTAATGTTCATATTTCTTCTATTGTCAATAGAGCATGCAGCCTTCTTGGCTTCATTAAACGTTGGGCCAAAGAATTTGATGATCCCTATGTAACAAAGGTTTTATACACTTCGTTAGTTCGCCCTACTCTAGACTATTGCTCGCCAGTGTGGAATCCGCAATATGATGTTCACCAGCGTAGTATTGAATCGGTACAGAAGCAATTCCTTAAGTTCGCACTACGCGGTCTTGATTGGGACCCGATTCTTCGCCTACCTTCTTATTCCGACAGACTTCTTCTTTTTAATTTTCCTTCACTTTACAACGGTGAAGTAATTTCATATACTGGATACGCTATATTTTTTTGTTCCCTCACGTCGGACCAGAAACTTTTTTCCTATTCACCTTAGTAGATGTCTGACTAACTACTCTCTTCATGAACCTTTTCGAGTTCTTTGCCAATCTTTTAACAACCTTTCTCACCTATTTTCTCCTCATCTTTCTGTCACTTCTCTTCGCGCTATACTTTTTAATCATCTACAGCGAAACCAATAATAATATTCTGGACTTGGATTGGTTGCAACTCATCCCTGACCACATTGGCTGTGAATCGGGCATAGCTGGCACCTTATGCAAATAAAACACCTCCACCGGGTCGGGGATGTTTAGTTGTGTATATAGCTAAGCTATCTTTTTCAATTAATTACTATCTGTCTTTAGCTTTAGCTTTTTCGTCGACTGCTGTGTTAGTTGACGTAAATAAATAAATAAAAAAAAAAAAAAAAAAAATAGTTATTATGTGTCTCCGCTTATTCGGAAACTAAGAATGTTTAAACCTGTATATGTTTTCAACGTTCTTGTGGAAATATGCAGAGGTGTTAATGGATTAGTTGAATACAATTTTTTATAAAAGTTAATATATATTTTCTTATTTTATTTTTTTTTTGCGATGTGCCTGCTGGATATGCCTTAACTTTATAGGGTGTCGCGTGACAAACAAAAATATCTATGTATGGCCTTCATATATGAAAGTGTGGTTCACGGGTTTTTTTTTTTAAATCTCCACTATTTTGGATTGCAAACTTTTCTTCTTGTTTGAACCACATGAATTTTCTCTCTTTTGAAGAGAAAAAAACGAATTAAATGCAGGAATTGTGCGCGAAAGTAATTTCTCGATTGGGAAAATCAAGGGATGCCAATTATTTGTACGAATGCTGAAGGCATGTACATGTATTCACATACCTATAATTTTAGTAAAAATTACTTAGCTTGAAAATTAAACCGATGCTAATGGTTCGAGAGGATCTTGGTATCTGGCTCGAAGGACCAAATGTTTCGTAGTGGTGCAGAAAACTTCCTTCTTGTTTTATGGGGCAGCTAAATGATTTTTCCTTCCATCTTATGTTCCAAAGACAAAAGATGGGCACGCACAATATAATTTGTTTGGTTGTTGATTTATTCACACCAACTGTGTAACTGAAAAAAAATTGCTTAACTAGGAGCGAAGACTAAGCCCCGCTTGAACAGAAGTGTGGGTAGTTATTTTTTTGTGGGGAGAGCGGTAGGCATATTCGGGAGAACGGTGCGAGGTGAAAGCTAGCACCCCTCAGCCCTTAACCCTTGTGTTGCCCGTCGGCCATAAACATTCTTTCTTACATTTTTGTTTACATATTCAATGAATTGCCTCACAGTTTCTGGTAGCTGGTTTTGTAACACAAACTCAATACTTTCAACAACCTAATTTCCATTTTTAATTGGTAATTTTATTTTATTGATTGCGCAGTGGAATTTTTACTCTGCTTTTAATTCTTTAATTGATTCATACGTTACTTATATATATTTTTCCACTAGTACGCTTAGATTCTATTCAAACCTCAAAAGTTTTTACAATTTTGTGTAGTCTAAGCTTTTGCCTTTTATCTTTAGACTTAAAGACCTGACATCTAATAATGATACTGAAATTGCAGACCTGTTTGCTTACCGCCCATACCCTATATTTTCTCTCTCCCACATATAAATTGTGTTTTTACTCTTTTTGTATAACTGGAGGCGTAATAATTTGAAGAACTCATAGGAATTCTTCCTCTGGCCTGATAACATTTCGATTTTCCTATCTGAGCCTTTATGTCGGTTATTCTTTATATCAAGGGATACTTATTCTTTATGCCTAACGGGCAACACAAGGGATACCAAGATACCAAGGATACCAAGATCCGCTCGAACCTCAGCATCGGTGGAGTTAAAAAAATTTCAAGCTAAGTAATTTTTTCTAAATTATGTGTATATGAGTACATGTACATGCCTCAAGAATTCGTGCCCATGCTCACGTACATATAATTGGCTTCCTTTGATTTTTCTAATCGAAAAATTACATTTGCGCATAATTCCTGCATTTAATTCGTTTTTTCCCCTTCAAAAAGAGAAAATTTGGTCCCAAATGTATATACATATATATGTGTCCAGTATATAAGGCGCCATATTTATTCGCCTACTTCAAGTATTTTCTCGCTCTTTCCAAAAGTTTACACATACATATATATGTATTTAAATAAATCAACAAAATTTAAAGTGATTTCTTATATGTGACAATAATATAAATTACAAAAAACCAGAGGGCCGTGGCTAACTTCGACCGCGTCAATGTTTGAATACCCTTGCGACTGTTTCGTTACCTCTTTCCTTACCTATAGCCATCAAAGTGGAAAAACGTTTGTAACGATCCTTTTTCGTCCTTCGGGATGTTTTCAATCTTTTAGGGCGAGGTTCGGCACAACAAATTTTATTTTGTGCCCCAGTGAAATTATAACTCAAAGATTTATAGGTATAAACGTGTGTTGATATTTATTTCGTATACTTTTGGGTTTGGTGGAATATATATGTATTTCTCCACTGGTTTGGTTGTTGATTAGACTGGATACGTAATTATTTGTTTTTCGTTTCAGATTTGTTGCTGCTCGTGGAGTTCATAAGGTTACTTGTAAGGCCTTATAACTCGATAACTTGCTTGTGACTTGTACTATTAACTTGCTTGGCCTCAAATATTCTTAAGGTTACTCGTAAGGCCAAAAAAATTTTTTGCTTTGCTTGTTGTTCATCAGGACTCGATGACTTGTTAGCTTGATCTTGACTCGGCGACTTGATGATTTCCTGATCTGCTGCGAGCCTTATATAGGCATCCTGGGGCCTCTAGAATCACTTTCTACGATACCGCTATACAGCCGGTAACTTTCCGTCGGCCCATCGCTTTCATCCACGCTGTTGCCATGTGTGGTGAAAGACCCGTAAAAGTTCTTGGCGCAGCCGTATTCACTTTCTGGACTGCTGTGCGCCCATTGACTTCTTGTACTTGTTTCTCTGCTCTGCCCACATAGCGCCTATGTTGCTATGCGGGCTTCCATCCTTCTCTCTCCAGTTCTTGATTTCTCCCTGTTGGTCGCATGTCCTCCCTGCTTGCTAGGCGACGCTGCTTTTTTTCATGTCCATCTTCATTTTGCTCGTTCTACCAATTTCTGGGCAATTGTTGCTCTTCTCTTTAAGCATTGATATTTAGTTTCATCTGTATAACATATTGATTTTCTAATTCAAGTCCAAATCAGTTACGGAGGATGGGATGCCAATTATCATCCGAAATAAAACTTGGAATTATTGACGCAAAACATCAAAAAATTGTCACGCACAAAAGCATACATATACGTTTACATATACATGCTGTGAAAAAATTTTGCAAACGTTTACACACACACTTGCATGGCAGAGTCGCTTGCTGGTGAATTTGGAGAGATTGCATTGGCCGGAGTTTTTGAGGAAAAGAAGGAAGTAATTGATTCTACGACTGCTAAATATACTCAACGGAACCCAATTATGACGACGGTTGGAAGTTTGGAACCGTTTGACTTGGGACAGCGAAATAAATGGGGCTCATATTTGGAGCGATTTAAATTGTTCCTGCTTGCCAATGATGTCGCAAGAAACATCTTTCCTCACATTGGTCAGAGCACCAGTCTACGATCTTTTGACATCATTGGCGTTTCCAAACCAGGTCAGTACATTACCGTTAGACCAAATTGAGAAGATTCTAACTGATCATCTTTGTCCACGTCCATCGGAAATCGCTGCATTTTATCATTTTCACAAACGTGATCAACATCCGGATGAGACCGTCGAAAACTATCGCTGCGGGCATTGGCAGTGGGTTGCAATTTTGGAGCAGCATTGGACAGAATGCTGGGTGATCGTTTTGTATGCGGCATGAGGGATGAAAGCTTACAGAGAAGTTTTCTTGCAGACACTGAATTGACAGTGCAGAATGTTTTGGAGAGAGCAAATACTAGTGAAGCTGCAGCAGCGAGTGCAAAGGCTATCAGACAGCCTAATAAGGCTATCCACAGCATCAAATCACAGCGCCCTCAATAACCACATAAAGGAAAAGGACAACAATGTACGGGTTGTGCTGGTCCACACGGCCGGCAGCAATGCCCTTATCGTGATGCAATATGTCACGGTTGTGGCCGGAAGGGCCATCTTAAGCGTGTCTGCCGGAATAATGAATCGTTGAACGATGTTCATCCAGTAAAGGGCAAAAATTCACGCGGTAAATCGGTAACCCTCATATCTATTTTGGTGAGCCTGAAGAAACGTATCACGGTACAGATTAATGGTAAATCGTGTACTTTTGAAGTGGTTCGACCCACTAAGCATCAGTATCAAGGGCATACATTCAGTGGGCAGTGACGTACAGATCGCAAGCATTCTGGATAAGTTCGAACACTTATTCTCAACAGAACTTGGATGTTTCACTGGTCCGCCAGTCACATTAAACATTGATGCAACAGTGCCATCAGTGCGACTACCGCCGAATTCCATATGCTCTGAAGGGACTAGTCGAGGAGGGATAAGGGATTCTTAAACCTGTGGAGTATTCAGATTGGGCGACTTCTATTGTACCAGTTATCAAGAAGGACGGTTCGATTCGTATTTGTGGCGACTATAAATCAACTTTAAACAAAGCGGTTAAGCCGCACTGCCATCAAATACCGGCGATCAACACGTTGCTGGCATCTATGGAAGGTGGATCGATTTTCGCCAAAATTGATCTGGCTCAAGCTTATCAGCAGTTATTAGTCGACGAAAACTCGTCTTTGTTGCAAACAATCAGTACACATAAGGGTGCATTCAAAGTTACTCGATTGCAATTCGGCATTTCATGTGCACCAGGCATTTTTCAAAGCTTTATTGAGAATGTGGTACAGAATATTTCCGGAGTCTTACCATATTTTGATGACATTGTAATAATGGGAAAAACGGAAACTGAATTGGCAACTAGATTACAGGAACTGTTTATACGTTTTGATAAAGCCGGACTGCGACTACGCAAGGACAAATGCCAATTCGGAGTACCATTCGTTGAGTTTTTAGAGTTCAAAATTGACTCAACGACCATGTGCCGATAAAGTCTCGGCAATCAAAGACGCACCAGCACCTAAGGATAACAAGCAGTTGCAGGCTTTCTTGGGACTACTAAATTTTTATCACTCATTTTTGCCACATAAAGCAACAGTGGCAGAACCCTTACATCGTCTTTTGGATAAAAATGCAACTTGGAGGTGGGACAAACAGTGTGAGAAGTCTTTTTCTATACTTAAGGAACTCATTGAGTCAGATGACGTACTAGTGCATTACGATGGTTCATTGCCACTAGTTCTAGCTTGTGATGCGTCACCATATGGACTCGGTGTAGTCTTAAGTCACAAAATGCCAAATGGGGCGGAGAAACCCATCGCTTTTTACTCCCGTACCTTATCCAAAGCTGAGCGAAATTATGCTCAGATTGATCGAGAAGCTATTGCCTTGGTAGCAGGAGTAAAGAAGTTTCACAACTATGTCTACCTTCACACTAATCACCGATCATCGACCTCTGTTGGGTATTTTTACCACATTAAAAGCAATTCCAAACATTATTTCAAATCAGATGCTACGTCGGTCTTTGTTCCTGTCAGCATATACCTTCGAGCTAGTACACCGCTCCGAATTGAAAATGGCTAATGCGGATTTTCTAACTCGTTGTCCACTGTCCCTTATTGGCGAAAGTATCAAACTGGGTGTTAAGGGGATGGCCTGTCATGAAATGCGAGCAATCAGATAATGCATATCCATACTATTGCCGTCGGGAACAGCTCTCTACAAATAAAGGAGTTTTGATTTGGGGAAATCGCGGCGTAGTTTCACCAAAATCCAGAGCAACAATTTTAGCTGCTCTACATGCCGCTCATCCAGGCATTGTAAAAATGAAGGCGTTAGCTCGTAGCTATGTTTGGTGGCCAAACATTGACGCAGAGATTGAGCTCATTGTTAAGAAATGTATTCAATGCCAGCAGAATCGTAATGATCATTCAGAGGCACCGGTGCATCATTGGCAGTCGGCCAAGCGGCCGTGGTCCCGTCTACACATCGACTTTGCAGGACCTTTTCAAGGATTCGTGCATTCTTACTGAAAATAGCTAGAGGTTGCAGTTGTTAGCTCCTCTTCTACAGCGACTACAATCAAAGTTCTCAGGCAACTGTTCGTTACGCATGGGTTACCAGATCAGTTAGTGTCAGACAATGGCACAGCATTTACCTCAGAGGAGTTCAAGGCATTCCTCCACAATAATCTAATTCGACATATTAGACCAGCACCGTTTCACCCAGCAACAAACGGCCAAGCAGAGCGAATGGTGCAGACCACCAAAAACTACCTTAAAAAACTATCTCCGAACAATAATATGGATCTAAGCCTTGCTCGATTTTTGTTTAATCAACACATAACTCCACATGCAATAACAAATTGCTCGCCATCTCAGCTGTTGTTTAATCGGGAGTTAAAGTCCTACTTTGAAATTTCTAATGGAGCAGAGCCATTTATTAATCAATCGAAATGTTTTGATACAGGCAAATCCGTTTGGGTACGAAACTATGCACCGGGTCTAAAATGGATAGAAGCCTACATATCCGAGCAAACAGGACCAGTGTCTTACAAAGTTTGTTTGACAGACAATCGCATCATGAAGCGTCATTATAACCAAACTCGAAGCCGAGTTGAACAAATAGATGTAAACATATCACATCAGGCACCATCAGCAACTGATGACAATACGGAAGATCCTGTTTCCACTCTAGACAAGAGAGTCCTACTCGAGATGATCCACAGTCATTGCATGCCTCACCGATGCTACGACGTTCTGCTCGCATGAGACGTGCCACTCAATTCTATGAGTCATCTGGGTGTTAAGGGGTGTTGTGTATGCAGCCCTATATGCGGCCATCATCTGGCAACGCTATCTTGGCGCTAACTTGCGACATTCATTTTGAACTTTGTATCATTAAATCAATAAACATTCCAAGTAGAAATTTCAAAAGCAACATGTTGCCAAAGATCACTCTTCGCAACATGTTGCCGGGCAGCATGAATCCTTGTCTTTGCATATGTGAGTTGCTTCTTTTTAATTACTTGTTTGTTGTGTGGGACATTATTGTCACAATTATGTTCCTTACACTTCCCCCCTTCTTTTGGACGGATTTCTATCTTTCTATCCATATCTTTTCCATGGTTATTGGCGGACTAGGCATCTTTTCTTTCTTAACTTATATGCATGGCCCGTTCCGCGTCTTATTTTTTTTTCGTTTAATTTACCCGTTTCTTTTTTTTAATTTTGGTCCCGCCGAATCTGGTCCCACCGCAACACATGTTGCTTGCTGTTCTGTGTCTATATCCTCTGTTTGTTGTTTGAGCTGGCTAATGTGTGCTTGTCTGCTCTTTCCTGTGACTTCATGTCGTAGTTTGCATAGGACTGGGCATGTGAATCCTAGCACAGTGTAAGGCCCTCCAAATTTGGGTGCTAGTTTTGCAGCAAACCTTCTGCTACCGTCTCAAGTTATAATGACGTGCCAGGCTCCTTCTGAACAGCTCGAATAGTTCTTTCATCTGGTTCGTTTTTTTCTCCGGTATTACTTGTTCTTTTCCTTTTGTGATGCTGTCATACATGGCTCCCAAAATTCATGGTTCATGTCCTTGCACCACATATGCTGGCGTGAATCCAGTCGCTTACGATAGGCTTGTGTTTATTGCCAATGTAATTTCTGGCCAGCACTCGGCCCAATTCCGCTGGGCATATTGGGCAAACGTTGTCTTGACAGTTGTATTCATTCGTTCAGTCGGATTTTCCTGAGGCGTATATGGCGCTGTTAATTGGTGGCTGCTTCCCCATCCTTCTAGCATCTTCTTGAAGATCCTGCTCGTGAACTGGACTCCATTTTTCGTTATGACTACTTTTGGTGTCCCGAATCTTTACAAAATCCTTTCTCTAAAGGCCTTTACAAAGTTCTCTGCAGTTGCCTTGCGCATGGGTTGCCCGTATGCCCGGCCGTCGCTGATGTGTGGTTTTCCTCCATTATTTGGCACACACATTTTCCATGCCACCACTTCCTCTTGTCCTGCTCTGTGCGGTATGTTTCTATATAATTGGCCATTCTCCACCACATAGTCTGGATATTTCTGTGGCTGTTGCTTGGTTTTCTCCATCATATCCTGAGTCCATCCACACTCCTTATTGGCTTGTCGTAGCCTAGCACCGCTGTCTGTTATGCGATTGCATATTTCCATTGGTTACCTCGACAGGGCGTCCGCTACTATGTTCAGCTTGCCTTTCCGATACGATATTTCAAAGTCGTACTGTTGTAGTTCTAATGCCCATCTTGCCATTCGACCTGTGGGACTGTCTATACTGTTTGACCATTTTAGTGCCATGTGATCGGTCACTACTTTAAAATGGTATCCTTCTAGGTATGGCCTCAGTTTTCGTACAGCCCAGACACTCTTTTTCAGTTGCAGAATAAATTTTCTCCGACGAATTTAGTTTTCTAGATAGATATGATAGGACCCTCTCGCCTTCTTCTGTGTTCTGTATGAGGATTGCTCCTAGTCCCATGTTGCTTGCGTCTGTCTGTAGAACAAACAGTTTCGTGAAGTCCGGGCATTCTAGCACTGGTTCATTCGTTAGTTTTTCTTTCACTGCGTCGAATACTTCCTGTTGCTCTTCATTCCAGTGCCACCTTGTTTTTTTCTTAAGTAGCGTGTTTAGTGGATGCGTTAGAGTTGTAAATCCTTTTATGGTCTGCCATTCTTTGTTCCAAACTGCTTATGAACCTTGGCGCCCGCAGTTGATTCAATATGTAGTATGTAGATACGCGGCATCGGATGCGCATCCTTTATTGACCTCGCATTGATTTGTCTGAAGTCCACGCATAGTCTCCATTTGCCCGTTTGTTTTTTCTTCACCATTACTACGGGTGAACTGTATGGGCTTTTCCATCCTAAGATTAGTGAATCTATTCCGTCCGGCATGATGAAAAATGTTATGTTCATTTCCTTGTTTCCGAATCTCACGTATCCTGTCCACTACTTTTTTATATCTCTGACCTTCCTGTCCGCCATGTATACCTGCTTGTGAGTGTCCTCTCGTTCTCCTTTGTTTTTTAGAGTTTCTACCATCCGCCTGATTATAAAGCTGCTCGTGGCTCCAGAGTCTATTGTCGCCTTTGTTTTTATTCCTGCTACTTCTATTACTGCTGACAATTGATCCTCCTCCTCTATTAATTGTCCTAGCAATTGTGAGGCGCTTGCTGACTTGGCTCCTGCTCTGTCCTCGTAGGCTGGAACCGTCGCCCGTTTCCCGACCTTCAACAACATTCTTTTGTCTTTGTTCCGACTTTTCCGCATTACCAACAGAAAACTAGCTGGTGATTATTACATTCGCCGGCTTAGTGTCCTGCTTCACCGCACCTTCGGCAGGCCTGGTTCGGATTCATGACTCTCCCTTTTCGTATGTTGTTATGTCCTTGATTCTGCTTTTGCGTACTAGTACTACCTGGAACCTTTTGCGCTGCGTGGCTTGGGCCCGAAATTGCTTATTCCCTTGTGGCTTACTTGGCTGTTGTAATCTCTTCCTGATTTCTCCCTGTTGGTCGCATGTCCTCTCTAATTGCTAGGCGACGCTGCTTTTTCCCATGTCCATCTTCATTTTGCTCGTTCTATCAATTTCTGGGCAATTGTTGCTCTTCTCTTTAAGCATGGATATTTAGTTTCATCTGTATTTTGATTTTCGTTTTAACTGCTTTTTCCCATGTCCATCTTCATTTTTCTTACTGAAAATAGCTAGAGGTTGCAGTTGTTAGCTCCTCTTCTACAGCGACTACAATCAAAGTTCTCAGGCAACTGTTCGTTACGCATGGGTTACCAGATCAGTTAGTGTCAGACAATGGCACAGCACTTACCTCAGAGGAGTTCAAGGCATTCCTCCACAATAATCTAATTCGACATATTAGACCAGCACCGTTTCACCCAGCAACAAACGGCCAAGCAGAGCGAATGGTGCAGACCACCAAAAACTACCTTAAAAAACTATCTCCGAACAATAATATGGATCTAAGCCTTGCTCGATTTTTGTTTAATCAACACATAACTCCACATGCAATAACAAATTGCTCGCCATCTCAGCTGTTGTTTAATCGGGAGTTAAAGTCCTACTTTGAAATTTCTAATGGAGCAGAGCCATTTATTAATCAATCGAAATGTTTTGATACAGACAAATCCGTTTGGGTACGAAACTATGCACCGGGTCTAAAATGGATAGAAGCCTACATATCCGAGCAAAAAGGACCAGTGTCTTACAAAGTTTGTTTGACAGACAATCGCATCATGAAGCGTCATTATAACCAAACTCGAAGCCGAGTTGAACAAATAGATGTAAACATATCACATCAGGCACCATCAGCAACTGATGACAATACGGAAGATCCTGTTTCCACTCTAGACAAGAGAGTCCTACTCGAGATGATCCACAGTCATTGCATGCCTCACCGATGCTACGACGTTCTGCTCGAATGAGACGTGCCACTCAATTCTATGAGTCATCTGGGTGTTAAGGGGTGTTGTGTATGCAGCCCTATATGCGGCCATCATCTGGCAACGCTATCTTGGCGCTAACTTGCGACATTCATTTTGAACTTTGTATCATTAAATCAATAAACATTCCAAGTAGAAATTTCAAAAGCAACATGTTGCCAAAGATCACTCTTCGCAATATGTTGCCGGGCAGCATGAATCCTTGTCTTTGCATATGTGAGTTGCTTCTTTTTAATTACTTGTTTGTTGTGTGGGACATTATTGTCACAATTATGTTCCTTACACTTCCCCCCTTCTTTTGGACGGATTTCTATCTTTCTATCCATATCTTTTCCATGGTTATTGGCGGACTAGGCATCTTTTCTTTCTTAACTTATATGCATGGCCCGTTCCGCGTCTTATTTTTTTTCGTTTAATTTACCCGTTTCTTTTTTTTAATTTTGGTCCCGCCGAATCTGGTCCCACCGCAACACATGTTGCTTGCTGTTCTGTGTCTATATCCTCTGTTTGTTGTTTGAGCTGGCTAATGTGTGCTTGTCTGCTCTTTCCTGTGACTTCATGTCGTAGTTTGCATAGGACTGGGCATGTGAATCCTAGCACAGTGTAAGGCCCTCCAAATTTGGGTGCTAGTTTTGCAGCAAACCTTCTGCTACCGTCTCAAGTTATAATGACGTGCCAGGCTCCTTCTGAACAGCTCGAATAGTTCTTTCATCTGGTTCGTTTTTTTCTCCGGTATTACTTGTTCTTTTCCTTTTGTGATGCTGTCATATATGGCTCCCAAAATTCATGGTTCATGTCCTTGCACCACATATGCTGGCGTGAATCCAGTCGCTTACGATAGGCTTGTGTTTATTGCCAATGTAATTTCTGGCCAGCACTCGGCCCAATTCCGCTGGGCATATTGGGCAAACGTTGTCTTGACAGTTGTATTCATTCGTTCAGTCGGATTTTCCTGAGGCGTATATGGCGCTGTTAATTGGTGGCTGCTTCCCCATCCTTCTAGCATCTTCTTGAAGATCCTGCTCGTGAACTGGACTCCATTTTTCGTTATGACTACTTTTGGTGTCCCGAATCTTTACAAAATCCTTTCTCTAAAGGCCTTTACAAAGTTCTCTGCAGTTGCCTTGCGCATGGGTTGCCCGTATGCCCGGCCGTCGCTGATGTGTGGTTTTCCTCCATTATTTGGCACACACATTTTCCATGCCACCACTTCCTCTTGTCCTGCTCTGTGCGGTATGTTTCTATATAATTGGCCATTCTCCACCACATAGTCTGGATATTTCTGTGGCTGTTGCTTGGTTTTCTCCATCATATCCTGAGTCCATCCACACTCCTTATTGGCTTGTCGTAGCCTAGCACCGCTGTCTGTTATGCGATTGCATATTTCCATTGGTTACCTCGACAGGGCGTCCGCTACTATGTTCAGCTTGCCTTTCCGATACGATATTTCAAAGTCGTACTGTTGTAGTTCTAATGCCCATCTTGCCATTCGACCTGTGGGACTGTCTATACTGTTTGACCATTTTAGTGCCATGTGATCGGTCACTACTTTAAAATGGTATCCTTCTAGGTATGGCCTCAGTTTTCGTACAGCCCAGACACTCTTTTTCAGTTGCAGAATAAATTTTCTCCGACGAATTTAGTTTTCTAGATAGATATGATAGGACCCTCTCGCCTTCTTCTGTGTTCTGTATGAGGATTGCTCCTAGTCCCATGTTGCTTGCGTCTGTCTGTAGAACAAACAGTTTCGTGAAGTCCGGGCATTCTAGCACTGGTTCATTCGTTAGTTTTTCTTTCACTGCGTCGAATACTTCCTGTTGCTCTTCATTCCAGTGCCACCTTGTTTTTTTCTTAAGTAGCGTGTTTAGTGGATGCGTTAGAGTTGTAAATCCTGGTACGAATCTTCTGTACCATGAAGCTACCCCTAGATATTGGCGGAATTCCTTCACACAAGTTTGCGGTTTCAGCTGGGCTATTGCCGCTACTTTGTCCGGGTCCGTGGCAATACCATTTTCTGTTACTACGTGTCCTAGAAATTTTAATTACTTTTTGAAGAACTGGCATTTCTCTGAGTTAATCCTTAGATTTGCCTCTTCTAGTGTTCTGAACACTTCTTGCAGGTGATTTTTATGGTCTGCCATTCTTTGTTCCAAACTGCTTATGAACCTTGGCGCCCGCAGTTGATTCAATATGTAGTATGTAGATACGCGGCATCGGATGCGCATCCTTTATTGACCTCGCATTGATTTGTCTGAAGTCCACGCATAGTCTCCATTTGCCCGTTTGTTTTTTCTTCACCATTACTACGGGTGAACTGTATGGGCTTTTCCATCCTAAGATTAGTGAATCTATTCCGTCCGGCATGATGAAAAATGTTATGTTCATTTCCTTGTTTCCGAATCTCACGTATCCTGTCCACTACTTTTTTATATCTCTGACCTTCCTGTCCGCCATGTATACCTGCTTGTGAGTGTCCTCTCGTTCTCCTTTGTTTTTTAGAGTTTCTACCATCCGCCTGATTATAAAGCTGCTCGTGGCTCCAGAGTCTATTGTCGCCTTTGTTTTTATTCCTGCTACTTCTATTACTGCTGACAATTGATCCTCCTCCTCTATTAATTGTCCTAGCAATTGTGAGGCGCTTGCTGACTTGGCTCCTGCTCTGTCCTCGTAGGCTGGAACCGTCGCCCGTTTCCCGACCTTCAACAACATTCTTTTGTCTTTGTTCCGACTTTTCCGCATTACCAACAGAAAACTAGCTGGTGATTATTACATTCGCCGGCTTAGTGTCCTGCTTCACCGCACCTTCGGCAGGCCTGGTTCGGATTCATGACTCTCCCTTTTCGTATGTTGTTATGTCCTTGATTCTGCTTTTGCGTACTAGTACTACCTGGAACCTTTTGCGCTGCGTGGCTTGGGCCCGAAATTGCTTATTCCCTTGTGGCTTACTTGGCTGTTGTAATCTCTTCCTGATTTCTCCCTGTTGGTCGCATGTCCTCTCTAATTGCTAGGCGACGCTGCTTTTTCCCATGTCCATCTTCATTTTGCTCGTTCTATCAATTTCTGGGCAATTGTTGCTCTTCTCTTTAAGCATGGATATTTAGTTTCATCTGTATTTTGATTTTCGTTTTAACTGCTTTTTCCCATGTCCATCTTCATTTTGCTCGCTCTATCAATTTCTGGGCAATTGTTGCTCTTCTCTTTAAGCATGGATATTTAGTTTCATCTGTATTTTGATTTTCGTTTTAACTAATTCAAGTCCAAATCAAGTAATTTCGTTCTTCTACGTCATCAATATATATTCGTCTCATATACAGGGCTTCTCCAAGACTCAATTCCTTGCACATACCGCCCTTTACCCATCGAATTCGATCGACGATATTTGTATGATTTGGTATGCACACAGCCCCCACTACCCCCCGTTCGGCAAGCATAGCCCTCACTTTGGCCTTTTCGTTTCTCTGCTTGTTGTCGGCCTCTCCCGAGATACGCTCCACCGTCCAGCATCATAGTGCTGGATCATCCGCCGGTACCCGCGTTCAATCCGCACACGCATAGTATAGGTGTGATGTGCCTGTATTGCTGGATTCCATATACTCATGCATAATTTACTCTTAGTTCCTCCATGACTCGCTCTTCTGTTCCGCGTATGGGACCATGCCCTACTCTGATTGGAGCATAGCAGCCCTCTCCCTTGCTTGTACACTCTCCAGCCGTTTGGTTCTTTCGCTCTCTGCCTCCCGCGCATCTTCCCGCTGTGACGAAATTCGCTGTTGGTCGTATGTGGTTCGATCAAACATGTTGTGTCGTATCGTAATGTTGCGTGTTTTAATTGTAGCAACATGTTGCTAAAGATCACTCATCGCAACTTCTTGTTAATTACTTGTTTGTTTTGTGGGACATTATTGTCACAATTATGTTTCTCACACGTTTTATCAAAAAAGGCGAATGTTTGCGAAAGAACGACCTACAATCTTACTATAGAAAATAACGAAGATATTGATCAAAGTCACTGTTTGTGACCACCGATTGTTCCTATGGGAGCTGTATGATATAGTCACTTGATTTTGATCAAATTTGGCATAGTCGTGTATATGTATAATAAGCTCACCAATATTAAATTTTACGACAATAGCGCAAAAAAAAAAAACGAAGGTATTGAGAAAAGTCACTGTTCGTGACTGATCAAGAATATATATACTTTATATGGTCGGAGATGCTTCCTTCTTTGCGTCGCACACTTCTGACCAAAATTATTATACTCTTTTTGCAAGGGTATAAATATGTCCAGTACTAAATCCATAAAATGAAAAATTGCAAATGCAGTCCATTCCTGTGAAAAGTGTGTGCGCTAAGTGAAAATTGGCATGATCAATTCTTGTCCAAATCGTTTCGCTTTCCAGACCAGAAAACTTCTTGAAAACATCGTTCTAGTTCCACTGTTCCAAAAACAATCTGACACAAACTGCTTACTGTTGTTTCTTTCAAAGCATGCCAACCGGTCCAAGTCATATCTCTGGATTTTATTCCAAATCCAAAGTTTTTCAACCGTTCCATGTCGTATCTTTGGATCTTTATTCGATTACCAAGTTCGATCACAAGTCGTATGTTTGGATTTTTATTACAATTCTAAAGCGTTCCAACCGTTCCGAGTCATTCCTTTGGATTCCAAGTCGTTCCAAGTCGTGTTTGTGGGTTTCATTCGAATTCCAAAGAATTCCAAGGAAAGGCATTTATTCCTTTCGTGCTTCTAAGCCAGTCACCACGTGGGGTGGCATGTTTGTTTTCTTCTGCTCAATTACATTGCCGAGAATCACCCTTTCACTTTGGAAACAACCTCTTGGAGATACAAATGCCATTCCAGAGTGGCAAACAATAGACGATTTCCTTACTGAGCGGTTTCGTACGCTCGAAGCGGTAGAAAATACAACTGCAATGGCTATTTGAATTGCCACATCTAAACCTCCGTAAAACCCCTTCCAGTCACCCTAAAGGCAAATATATTTGAAGCCAAGGTGATCGCCAAACCCAAGTCCTTCGATCTCTGTTTGAAGGAGAATCACGCGGTGCGTCAATGTTCCCGTCTTCTTCAGATGACGGTGCCAGATAACCTAGGCATATAGAAAGAAAAAGTCCCTGTGTCTGAACTTGTTCGATATTAGCGCCATCTTTTTATATCAAAGTGGCAATCTGGCATCCCTAGATTACACTGTGATAGTTTTTTTCAAAAAAAAAAAAAGACATGGCAAAATTCGATAGTTTCACCCTATTTTGGGTCCTGCGAATCGAACTGCATCATTAGTTTTTTAAGTTATCACGATGGTTTCATACAAAATTTTTTCGTGAAGTTTTTCATCAAAGTTACCATTTTTTCGAAAAGGATGTTTTTTTCATTTGCTTCTAACTTCTAAAATATTAATTTTTTTTACAAACTTTCTTCAGTAACGTTTCTTAGAATTAAAAGAGCTACAAATGTTGGGAAGACATCTAGCCTCCGTTCCCGAGCTTTGGGACAAAATGTAAAAAAAATCGCATCTTGACCCAATTTTTTTTATGTTTTCTTTCTCGCATTTTGCTAATATTGAAAATTTTCCATTCGAATCTGGATCCTAATGTGAGAATTTACTATGCTCAATGGCAGCAGAAGAAACACCAGACCTATCTAATTTACGGTTTATAATATAACCATTTAATCAAATTGAATTTTTATACCCTTGCAAAAATGGTATATTTATTTTGGTCAGAAGTGTACAACGCATAGAAGGAAGCATTTCCGACCATATAAAGTATATATATTCTTGATCAGCATGACGAGACGCGATCATAAAGCCGGGTCCGTCCGTCCGTCTGGATCAACGCAAACTCCTCCTAGACTGTTAGAGCTACAGAGTTGCATGTAGGCTTGTATATACTGCATGGATTGTATATTTCGGATTCAGCCGAAGTCGCCAAAGTCACGAACAGTGACTTTTCTCAATAACTTCATTATTTTCTGAGCTATTGTCATAACTTAATATTGGTGAGTTTATTACACCCATAAACAAATCTGCCAAATTTGATCAAGATCTTTCGAAAACAGTGACTTTTGTCAATAACAATAATCAAATTGAATTTTTCTTAGATATGTTAACAAAATTAACATAAATTCGCCAAAATGTATGTAACAGGCAGAAGGAAGCATCTCCGACCCCACAAAGTATATATATTCTTGATCAGGATCAACAACCGAGTCGATCTAGCCATGTCCGTCTGTCCGTCCGTCCGTCCGTCCGTCCGTCCGTCTGTCCGTCTGTCCGTATGAACACATAGATCTCGGAGACTGTAAAAGCTAGAGCCACCAAATTTGGTATGTAGACTCGTGTAGTATGTAGAGTGATCAAGTTTATTTCAAATTTTAGCCACGCCCCTTTCCGCCCCCGCAATTTAAAAAAAGCGTTTATCTCAAAAACTATTCCAGCTAGAGACACCATATTTGGTATGTATATTCGCTTAATAAATGCACATATTTTGTATGTATAAAAATTTTGCCACGCCCATCTCCGCCCCCATAATTTGAAAAACTTGATTATCTCCCGTATTTTTTTACCTTATGCAATCAAATTTGACACACTTAAATTTAATACTAATAACTAGCAAAATACCAAATTTGACAAAATCGGACAAAAAACAGTCGAGGTATGCATATAAACGTTTTTCCATAAGGCCGGAGTTGGCCGTTGGCTGGTGGGGGCGCTTGGGTGCTCGTATGATTGAGTGAGCGAGATACTAAGATATGCTTGTAAAAAGCATGTAAAAATGCATTTGTTTAATAAAGTTGAAATGTTTGCTTTACTGGTGTATGATATACCTAAGTCGGCGAGACGACTTACTTACTTATATAATTAATTAAACAAATTTTTTTTTCACACATACACATACATACACATTTTTTGAGGTCCTTACTTGGTATCCTAGGTCTCAGTTCGACCTATTGTCACGGTCGCCATGTAATGACTGGGTTCCACTTGGTTTGGAGTTTTGGAAACAAACACGTCAGTTCCGTTTGGTGGTAATATTCCGATCGATTTTTATTCCAAAAATATTCTTTTGATTAACCTATTGTTACATATTCTTATGCTGCGACTTATGCGACAGCTACAAAAGAGAGGGAGAGTGTCGGTACATACAAATATATTATTTGGAGCGCTTGCATCAAAGTGCTTGGTCAGCGTTCACACGCTGGCCTGGCTCTAGCTCATGTTATGCCTGTGCATTATTGCTTATGTGAATATAAATATATATGTGTATATAGTATATAAATGTACATACATATTTGAACATGTTTAGCTGTATATTTATGTGAGTATGTTTATGTGCATACATCAATGTATACATATAAACATATAAACATGCACACTTATATTTTACTGCGTACATAATAATATGTTAACTGCCGCCGTGTACAGACGTGTTTTTTAATGCACTCCGCAAAAATTGAGTGTAAAAAAAAAGACCGCGCTTGCAAAAATTTGTGTAGGGCTCTTAGTCGCCTCAGAGACGCCTATTTACAATCATATTGCTTAATAGCATTTTTTGAGATTATTCTAAATACTAAGTTGCAACAACAAAGTGCGTAATTTTTACAAAAGCCATGTCCACCAATTCGGGCCAAAGCTCTCTCGATCCCCACCAGCAACAGCTACAAGAACTAATTGTACAACAACAACGTGAGCGTCGACTCTCGGTCCAACGCAACAACGCGTACTTTTCGGTGGTGTCGCCGACCCCACTGAATGCTAACGTAAGCAATAACATCGAAAGTGCCAGCCACTCAGCAATCAACAGCAACTTACCGTGGAGAGAGCAGTGTGCTTCTCCATCAATATCGATAACTGGGTCACCGATTGCACCGACCAGCACCGTCAGCTCGTTGACAGCAACTACTGCAACGTCTGCCGAAGTATTGACCTGCCTCAAGCCGTCAAGGACAAGTCGCCCAGAGTCAGCCACAATAATAAGCCCAACGACTTCTGTCCAAACTGGAATGGATAGATATATTAAAATAACTAAGCGGAAGCTTAGCCCGCAAAAGAAAAAACGTGGCAATACGCCGAAAATAACCAAACCAAATGAACGAGTAGCACCCCTTAGCGGGAATCGTTTTAAAATTCTTGCCGATCAGCAAGACGATCAAGCCGGCGCTGTAGATAAAGTTAAATCGGCTAGACCACCCCCTTTATACATCCGTGGAGCCAACTGCAGCGCCCTGATTTCGAAGCTAGTAGAAACAGTAGGGCCAAATAACTTTGTTGTAACCCCACTTAATAGGGGTAACATTAAAGAAATAAAATGTCAAACCCAAACTGAGGAAAATTTCCGCATCATCGAAAAGTACCTCCGTAATGCTAACATCAACTTCTATACCTACCAACTAAAAAGCAGTAAAGGGCTCCAGGTTGTGTTAAAGGGGATTGAGCCATCGGTCCCTACTCAAGAAATAGCAGACGCGTTGGTCGAAAAAGGGTTTGCGGTCAAGTCCGTTGTCAACATTATCAACAGGAACAAAGTCGCACAGCCGCTCTTTAAAATCGAGCTCCAACCAGATGCAAAGCGGTCGAAGCCAAATGAAGTGCACCCGATCTACAACCTACAGCTTCTATTGCACAGAAAAATCACCGTAGAGGAGCCCCATAAGAGATACCAACCACCGCAGTGTAAAAACTGCCAGGAATACAACAAACCTCAAACAATTGTAATCTTAGGTCAGTGTGTGTTGGCTGCGGCGAATGTACATTCATATTAATTGGAGCGCTTGCATCAAAGTGCTTGGTCAGCACTCACACGCTGGCCTGGCTTTAGCTTTTGTAACGCCTGTGCATTGTTGCTTGTGTGAATATATGTATGCGCATATATAAATGTACATACATATATGAACATGCTTAGCTGTATATTTATGTGAATATGTTAATGTGTGTTTATGTAGGGGGGTTGAATCTCCTTGGTAGAGGGGGCAGCTAAGTGAATTCTCCTTAATATTTTCCTTCGCAAGTAAAAATGAGGTAACGAAGCAATTCCCCTTCTGTGGTATGTTTTATTCACTGATTTCAATTTCAACTAAACCTAGCTTAACTAAGAGCGGGGAACCAAGCCCTGCTTGGAGCGAAGTGTGGGGAGTTCTTTTCGTGGGGAAAGCGATGGGCATCATCGCAAAAGCGACGCGAGGTGAAAGTTTCCGTTTCCCTTAACTCTTGTGTTGCCCGTTAGGCATAAACAATGTGCATACATCAATTTATACATACAAACATATTCATAATCTAAACTTAACTTCTTTAGCATAATCATCTATATTAAATAAAGGTTATATTGTATATAAATTTAAATGAATTGGTAAATTGTTTTGTTTACCAAATACAAGTTCGTAGGGGCAGTATTTATGTGTTACTAATGGAGTTATGTAAAAACGGTACACAAAATATTGTAACCATATATCCCAATTAGTCTTTCAACGGTTCCTAAGGTCTGGTGGTGGTGTGCAGTAGACGTAATGTCATTAATGAACGTCCGTAATGAACGTCTGTATTGGACCGTACTTCAGAATATACAATTCAAACATAGCCTTTGCAATTGTTGATGCGCTTTTGTTTGGATTTGGAATTGCTACTAAGTATTTCGTCAAGTTACATATCGATAGTACATCGATGTTTCGCACAGCTCTAGTGTTCACTATTACCCTATCAAAAGCATGTATGGGCGTTTCTGTAATAACTAAGGGTGTTTTTATGTGCTTTGTCGTTTTTGACTTTAGGCATTTTTCACATTTATTAATGTAGTCTTTTACATGACGTGTCATGTTTTTCCAATAATAATGTCTTTTTACTTTGGCCAAGATTTTTTGTAATGCCTGTATGGCCACCCTGTGTTAGATCATCATGGTATGTAGACAATATTGCTTCTTTATCTTGATCTCTTTCTATAATGATCACCGGTCGGAGCAGCGCTACTCTTAATGATTTCAATATTTTATTGCCCAGTTCTTTAATAGATTCTCTTGAAAAGGTTTCAAAGATCTTTTCACTCGGTGCCAATTTGAGTTGTTTGATGTCGAGTATACCGGCTTTGTTTTCAAGCCTTTGAAAAAACTGACCTAAGTCTAGATTTCCATTGGTGTACAGATCTCCAATCTCAATTCTTGCTATAACTTATTTCCCAAGTTTGAGGAAACATAAATTATGTGTTATATGCAAGGTCACTACTTTTCGTACTTCATCATTGCAGAGTACTTCATGTATTTTGGGCTTCAAAGCATCATTAAGTACATGTCTAATAGTATTTTCATTTTTATTCTCTGGCCATAGATTATTTTGTCTACTTTTGCTGTAGTGACTTTCAGGACATTTGCTTTTGCATTTTTTAGATCCTGTATTGTAATGCGGGATAATGCATCCGCAACAAAATTATCTTTTCCCTTCAGATATTCTACTGTAAACTCATATTCTTCTATATCAAGTCTCATTCTTGTTAATTTTGAGCTCGGATTTATCATAGAGAATAAATACGTTAGTGGTCTATGGTCTGTTTTGACTCTGAAGTGCCATATATACATATATGGTCGAAAGCGTGTAATAGCCCAGTGTATCGCAGCTAGTTATTGCAGTATTACTTTTATTACTTTCATCTTTAGTGAATGAAAGGGATGCGTATGCTACTGGCAACTGCTTATTGCCATAAGTTTGAGTTAACGCTGCTTCACGTGCATATTTCCTAGCATCTGTTATTATACAAAATTCTTTACTGAAATCTGTTAACTGCAGCAGTGTGGGTTTCATTAAAGGTTTTTTCAGATACTCAAATCCTTTTGAGTACCTTCAGACCAAACAAAATCTACTTTTTCCTTACATAGTCGTGTTATCGGACCTCAATGTTCTGCGAAGTTTTTAATAAAACGTCTGTAATAGTTGCAAAAGGCTACGAATCTTCTAGCACTATCAGCATCTGTTGGTACTGTGTATTTTTCAATGACGTCATATTTGGTGTCATCTGGCAATATTCCTTTGTCGGTACACTTGTGACCCAGGAATGTCACTTCGTGCATGAAGAATGAACATTTCTCTGGATGCAGTTTTAGGTTGTGTTTTCTGCATATGTCAAAAATATTCCTTAGGTTTTTGAGCATGTGTTTCTCAGAACAACCGATGACTATTAAGTCATCCATGTAAAGGAATGCTTGTCACGGACTTAATCCAGAGAAGGCAATTGTCATCATTCTTTGGAAGGAATTTGGTGTTCTTTTCAGACCATATGGTAGTCTAGTAAACTGATAAGATCCATTGCTAGTGGAAAATGACGTAATGCTTCGCGATTTTTCTTCTAATTCTATCTGGTGAAAACCGTTGGTTCATGTCACGGAATATGCCTCCTTTTAGTTCGGGCCTCTGTAGCGATTAAAAGAGTATACTTCTTGGCTACTTCGACGTATGGTACCATCGTGTATAAAGGCTCCTTCCAGAGATTCAGTAAGCTTTTCGACCTCTTGGGCGTACTGGCTTGCTGTTTTGTTTCTCTGGGGTAGGTTTTTAAGTTTTGCGGCTATTGACGCTACTGATTCTGTTTTTACATTAGTGGCAATGCGGTTAATTATTGCTTCTATTGTCTATTCAGAGGTTATGAAATTTCTAGTGTAGCTTTTATTAAGCACATTGCTGTTTCTTCATGGCTGCCTTTTAGTGAATTTAGCAAACTCAGTGCATCCATGAACCTCTGGAGATTTTCTGTTCTGCCATCAAACTCTGGAATAAGATTTCAGGCCATCTTCAAAAAATCAGTGACTGTTTGAGTTTTTTTTGTATTTACTTTCTTGGCTGGTTTATTAACGGTTATTTTGGTTTGATCTGAACTCACTGATGGATCTTCTTGATCCGTTTCTTTTTCAGCCCGTAACTGGGTTTCGTCTTCCATTAATATTGAAATTTCCAAATCAGTTGTTTGTTTATATTGAATATTATGTCTTTTTAGCACAGTTATTGCCTTTTGTTTGCAGTCACTGTGGAATGCATTTGCCGCTGTTTTATGCCACGTATTTAGCTTACTATAGAGTTCGGACAGTAATGCTTTAATTTGAGACCCTTAAACATTATTTTCGAGTGATTGGCTACTGTATCTTGGGATGTTTCTCTATTTTGCGAGAGGCACTTACAAGACTTTTTTAATTCTTGTGCATATATTCTAGCTTGTGTTAATATTTCATTCCAAGTAACCATAGTATGTTAAAAAATTCGTTTTTTTTTCAAAGAGAGAGAGAGAGATCAATTGTGTCTATGGGTTGGTCAAATAGGTTGTGTACCCAGGCGGGTAGAATTCCGTTTTTCCGCTTTAGGCGGTTATAAGCTTCTACTATTGACCTTTTTATCAAATTGGCTATCTTTGAGATAAATTTCCTATTATGCACAGTCCACTATTTGATTTCTTTATACTTTGGATTGGTTTCACCTCTGATAACGAGGAAGTTTAGAAATGGAATGAATTTGTTCAAATATTTTAGTTCTACTCGACCCATTGTTAAGCTATGTTTAGGCCATCTGCTCTACTCTGATATCTTTTCTTTTCTGATATTGCATATAACTTTAAAGCTAGATTTATGGCTACCAAAATTGAAATAGCTAACAATAGTATCCCTATACTATACCTATACTTTAAACTTTTAATATGATCTAATTTTTTTACGCTGTTGATCTATTTTGGATTCTTGAGAACCTATCTTACTGAAAAATTTGCTTTTTGGTCGTTAGGCCTATTTTCGATTATTAAGAAAATGTTTGAAAAATCTTTATGGATTCATTTTTTACTTTTTATTTTTATGTAACTCAAAATTTTTTTTTTTTAAAGAACTGTGTCTTCCGTAGTGAGCCAGATACGTGGAAAGAAAGGAGAGTAGACATGCGTAGGCTTACAGCTTGAAGAATGTTTAATTAAATCTAATCCTACGCATGTTTTAATGTATAACCCTGACAAATTTTTGTTAGTTGGTGTACTGTGCAACAAGTGCAAACTCGTACGTATTTATGTTATCTTAATATTGAATTAAACTTTAGTTATAAATAAAGGCAAGAGAATTATTTACTCAACGTGTCTTCGCTCTTTGGCGAAGTTGGATCGTATTCTGCATGAGGCACTCTGTGTAGTGCTGTCGGTCCTTGTCCTCCAGTCCTGTGTAGAGGAGGTCCTGGGGGCTTCCTTTCACGCCTTAGCCTGGCGTATCTTCCTCCTCTGGATTTCTTTTTGGGGTCTTCCTTCTGTTTTTCTTGGCGAGGTCGGTACTCAGCTATCATAAGTGGGCGTGGTCCCTCGTTTAGACACACCTTTAATACCTCTTCTAGATGTACGGTGGGTACAGCCGTCAGGAAATCCAAGTTCACCTGATGAGACGGATCGGTGCTTCTCATCAGGGTTTTATTTGTTTTGATATATTTATGTATTTCGCTTCTTTTGATATTTTTTCTTTTGTGTGTGTGTTTTTTATATATTCTATTTCATTTTTTTTTAATCCATTAAATAAAAATAAAATGTACCTGCCGCGTTTGCATAGCAGCATATATTTTGTACAGTTACTAAGAAGCACATTTGCACTCTTGTGCTGCCTCTTAATGGGGATTCATCACCAGATAAATTAAGGTAGACAGTTCTTATGTGCACTAAGTCTAACGAGCTTTGAGGGGAGTTTCTTTGTTCAATTCGGAGCACCTCAATTATGTTATTTATATTTATTTGGAAATAACTATTAATTGTTGCCATTTGGCATTTTTGTGCTTTGCCTTTTTTATACCATACACCCATAAGGTGAAGTGGTATATTAAAGTCGCCAAAATGTATGTAACAGGCAGAAGGAAGCATCTCCGACCCCACAAAGTATATATATTCTTGATCAGGATCAACAACCGAGTCGATCTAGCCATGTCCGTCTGTCCGTCCGTCCGTCCGTCCGTCCGTCTGTCCGTCTGTCCGTATGAACACCTAGATCTCGGAGACTGTAAAAGCTAGAGCCACCAAATTTGGTATGTAGACTCGTGTAGTATGTAGAGTGATCAAGTTTATTTCAAATTTTTGCCACGCCCCTTTCCGCCCCCGCAATTTAAAAAAAGCGTTTATCTCAAAAACTATTCCAGCTAGAGACACCATATTTGGTATGTATATTCGCTTAATAAATGCACATATTTTGTATGTATACAAATTTTGCCACGCCCATCTCCGCCCCCGTAATTTGAAAAACTTGATTATCTCCCGTATTTTTTTACCTTATGCAATCAAATTTGACACACTTAAATTTAATACTAATAACTAGCAAAATACCAAATTTGACAAAATCGGACAAAAAACAGTCGAGTTATGCATATAAACGTTTTTCCATAAGGCCGGAGTTGGCCGTTGGCTGGTGGGGGCGCTTGGGTTCTCGTATGATTGAGTGAGCGAGATACTAAGATATGCTTGTAAAAAGCATGTAAAAATGCATTTGTTTAATAAAGTTGAAATGTTTGCTTTACTGGTGTATGATATACCTAAGTCGGCGAGACGACTTACTTACTTATATAATTAATTAAACAATTTTTTTTTTTTTGAGGTCCTTACTTGGTATCCTAGGTCTCAGTTCGACCTATTGTCACGGTCGCCATGTAATGACTGGGTTCCACTTGGTTTGGAGTTTTGGAAACAAACACGTCAGTTCCGTTTGGTGGTAATATTCCGATCGATTTTTATTCCAAAAATATTCTTTTGATTAACCTATTGTTACATATTCTTATGCTGCGACTTATGCGACAGCTACAAAAGAGAGGGAGAGTGTCGGTACATACAAATATATTATTTGGAGCGCTTGCATCAAAGTGCTTGGTCAGCGTTCACACGCTGGCCTGGCTCTAGCTCATGTTATGCCTGTGCATTATTGCTTATGTGAATATAAATATATATGTGTATATAGTATATAAATGTACATACATATTTGAACATGTTTAGCTGTATATTTATGTGAGTATGTTTATGTGAATACATCAATGTATACATATAAACATATAAACATGCACACTTATATTTTACTGCGTACATAATAATATTTTAACTGCCGCCGTGTACAGACGTGTTTTTTAATGCACTCCGCAAAAATTGAGTGTAAAAAAAAAAAGACCGCGCTTGCAAAAATTTGTGTAGGGCTCTTAGTCGCCTCAGAGACGCCTATTTACAATCATATTGCTTAATAGCATTTTTTGAGATTATTCTAAATACTAAGTTGCAACAACAAAGTGCGTAATTTTTACAAAAGCCATGTCCACCAATTCGGGCCAAAGCTCTCTCGATCCCCACCAGCAACAGCTACAAGAACTAATTGTACAACAACAACGTGAGCGTCGACTCTCGGTCCAAAGCAACAACGCGTACTTTTCGGTGGTGTCGCCGACCCCACTGAATGCTAACGTAAGCAATAACACCGAAAGTACCAGCCACTCAGCAATCAACAGCAACTTACCGTGGAGAGAGCAGTGTGCTTCTCCATCAATATCGATAACTGGGTCACCGATTGCACCGACCAGCACCGTCAGCTCGTTGACAGCAACTACTGCAACGTCTGCCGAAGTATTGACCTGCCTCAAGCCGTCAAGGACAAGTCGCCCAGAGTCAGCCACAATAATAAGCCCAACGACTTCTGTCCAAACTGGAATGGATAGATATATTAAAATAACTAAGCGGAAGCTTAGCCCGCAAAAGAAAAAATGTGGCAATACGCCGAAAATAACCAAACCAAATGAACGAGTAGCACCCCTTAGCGGGAATCGTTTTAAAATTCTTGCCGATCAGCAAGACGATCAAGCCGGCGCTGTAGATAAAGTTAAATCGGCTAGACCACCCCCTTTATACATCCGTGGAGCCAACTGCAGCGCCCTGATTTCGAAACTAGTAGAAACAGTAGGGCCAAATAACTTTGTTGTAATCCCACTTAATAGGGGTAACATTAAAGAAATAAAATGTCAAACCCAAACTGAGGAAAATTTCCGCATCATCGAAAAGTACCTCCGTAATGCTAACATCAACTTCTATACCTACCAACTAAAAAGCAGTAAAGGGCTCCAGGTTGTGTTAAAGGGGATTGAGCCATCGGTCCCTACTCAAGAAATAGCAGACGCGTTGGTCGAAAAAGGGTTTGCGGTCAAGTCCGTTGTCAACATTATCAACAGGAACAAAGTCGCACAGCCGCTCTTTAAAATCGAGCTCCAACCAGATGCAAAGCGGTCGAAGCCAAATGAAGTGCACCCGATCTACAACCTACAGCTTCTATTGCACAGAAAAATCACCGTAGAGGAGCCCCATAAGAGATACCAACCACCGCAGTGTAAAAACTGCCAGGAATACAACCACACCTCAAACAATTGTAATCTTAGGTCAGTGTGTGTTGGCTGCGGCGAACGTCATGAAGATGGAATTGGCACCAAGGACAGAAACAACGTCGCACTAAGACTATGCAGCAACTGTGGAGGGAACCACACCGCCAACTACAGAGGATGTCCTGTCTTCAAGGATATTAAATCACACCTAAACGGGCGCAAACCCCCAGCTGGACCAAAAATCAGCTTTATAGCCTCCAAAACTACACCGGAGGTATTCTTCGCCAAAGATGTTAGATCATGTAACATGCCTGCTTCAACCAGTCCTAGTGTATTCTTCGCTAGCGTGCTTCGAACTGGATAGACGGAGCCCCCGAAAGATACCCCGTCACTCCACCATCTACAGAATGGCCAGCAAACTCCAAGTGATTTGGAGGGCCTATTGATCTCACTTAATCAAAACATATGCACACTCATGACGTTCATGCAAAACTGTATGCAGGAACAGATACGGAATCAAAAGCTGCTTATCCAGAAGCTTATCGATAATAAATAATGCCTTCCCTACGTCTATATCTTTGGAATAAATATACCTTCTACGCAACAAACCATCCAGACGTAAAACCTCATGGCGGGACTGGTATCCTAATCAAAAAAGGGATAAAACACTCAATCCTCAATAGATTTGAGGAACTGTCCAAACCAGCTGCGGCAACACTACATTGGTTGCCCTGTACTGCCCACCACGCTTCTCAATCTCGGAAAAGGAATTTACCGATTTCTTTAACAGACTCGGACTGTTCTCAGACTCAGACTGCTTCGTTGCAGCAGGGGACTATAACGCCAAACATACGCACTGGGGATCTCGCCTGGTAAATCCTAAAGGCAAGCAGTTGTACAACACAATAGTCAACCCTCTCAATAAGATGGATTGCGTCTCACCGGGTAGGCCTACTTATTGGCCCACAGATCCACAGAAAGTGCCTGACTTGATTGATTTCGCAGTAACCAAGAGGATTTCACGTAATCGGATCACTGCGGATACACTGCTAGATTTAACTTCCGATCACTCTCCAGTGCTATTCACACTATTAACAAGACCTCAAGTACTTGGTCGCCCATATAGGCTTATAAAAAACAAAACAAATTGGCTTAAATTTAAGCCCACTCATGTACATGAGTGCCCACATTGACTGTTCGCCGAAACTGGAAGCTGCAGAGGATATTGACATGTGCGTCTCTGCACTTGAGTCAATGCTGGGAGCTACAGCAAGAGTAACTAATCCACCTGCCTCTACTAACAATAAACCTGTTGACAGGCTTACAAACCGGCGGATAGAAGAACTAGTAACGGAAAAACGACGTCTAAGAAGAGAATGGCAGATTACTCGATCACCAGCAGCAAAACTTCGCCTAAGGCAAGCTAATCGCAACCTCTCCAAGGCATTAAGACAAGAGGAAAGCTGGGCTCAAAGGAAATACATAGAAAAGCTCAGTCCAACCAGCACTAAACATCCTCTGTGGAAAGCCCACCCAACTTTAAGCGCTCCTACAGACACAGTTTCACCGAAAAGGAGACCAACGGGTGTATGGACCCGCAGTGACGAAGAGAGGGCATCCGTATTGGCCACATATCTTAAAATGGTTTTCCAACTAAATCCAACATCAATCTAATTTGTACTTCCCCCTTAGAGCACATTAACGGATAGTTAGTACTCGGAACTCCAATTGGATGAGATCACTGCAGTTATTAAAAACCACTCAATGCCGAAAAATGCCCCTGGCCATGACCTAATCACACCGAAAATGATCCTAGAACTCCCTATCATTGCAATACAATATATCTGCAAACTGTTCAACGCTATAATAAAAATTGGCTACTTCCCAAGAACATGGAAAAAGTCCACTATCATCATGATTCCTAAAGTGGGAAAGGACAAAACCCAGCCATCATCCTATAGGCCAATTAGTTTGCTGCCATGTCTTTCGAAGCTTTTTGAAAAGGTCCTGCAGATCCGCCTAAACTCATTTCTGGCATCGGAGAACACAATCCCTTCACACCAGTTCGGCTTCCGTGAAAATATGGTACAATTGAACAAGTCAATCGCATAACATCCGAAATACGAACAGCATTCGAACTAAAAGAATACTATGCGGCTGTCTTTCTCGACGTTGCCTAGGCTTTCGATAGAGTTTGGCTGGAGCGTCTGATGTTCAAAATCCGGCAAAAACTGCCACAGTACACCCACAAACTCATAAAATCTTTACAATAGGAAATTAGTTGTAAGATGTAATGGCTCCGTCTCCGCTGATTTTGAAATCAAAGCTGGTGTACCGCAAGGCAGTGTACTCGACCCATTGCTCTACCTGCTGTACACTGCAGACTTACCAACGAGTTTAGGACTTACAACGTCCACTTTTGCCGATGACACGGCAATCCTCAGCAGATCCAAATGCCCAATACAAGCCTCTGCAAAATTAGAGGAACACCTCAAGGTGGTAGAGGAATGGCTAGCAACCTGGCGTATCCGGGTCAACGAGCAGAAATGCAAACATGTTACATTTACGCTTAACAGACGAAACTGTCCAGCTCTCATGCCAAACAACGTACCAGTTCCTCAAGCCGTGGATGTCACTTACCTTGGCATCCACCTAGACAGAAGACTAACTTGGCGCAAGCACATCGAAGCAAAAAAGTCACAGCTTAAACTGAAAGCGAGTAGCTTACATTGGATCTTCAATGCTCGCTCCCTCTACTCAGTACTGAAACCCATCTAAATACCCATAAATATACCTAGCGTAAAATCTAAAATAGGTAGTCAACAACTAAAGTACTCTGCAAATGCACATCAAAATGTTCTTGCCAATTCCCTTACGCGAACAAATAATAGAACTTGTCTTAAAAGAAATGACAGACCATCCCAATAGCAACTGATTAGGGCTTCCTGCAGTATCCCCAGGATTTATCTTAAGTACTAGACTAAGAAAAATATCTCAAACTTGTTGTTAGGCTCTAATTTAAGAGTAGATTCAACAAACATATTTAACGTTAAAAAAAAAAAAAACACACAAGCTGGCGTTTTTGTTCCACAATTGGAGTTTATGGTTGTAACACATAGTTGATGATATTTTCGCGCACAGTTGGCGTAAATACTTTTCACTGTTGTAGGCTTTTAAGCACTCTCCATAAGTTCTTGATGTCGGATCGCAGTTTTAAAGTGATTATTCACTAATTCTATGTAACACACGGATAATAATTCTATGTGTCACACGGATAGAATAGCAAGTTCACTTTTATCGATTCTACTGACTGCGCCAATTAAATATCTGGTCTTTCCAAAGGGAAAAAAATATAGTGTTTGTTTGAGTTTAAAGCGGGGACTTTATTCGTTGAATGAATACTTAAAACTGAAGTACAAAAATGTCTTATAGTAATATTTACAGGCTAAATTTGTGAGCCCTTCAGTGGCGTGATCGGTATTAATGCGATTTGATTAGTCGAATTGTAATGTTCAATAAGCGTTCTCAAGCTTTTGATTTGTAGGGGGACAATTATTATTGCAAGTGTTCAATTGTTTGTGAATAAAACGGATAATTATGAGTTATCTTTTACACGCTTTGAAGGGGACAATTATTATTGTAAGTGTCTAAGTGTTTTCAAAAAACGGATTTTTATTTTAAAGGTTTAAATTTTAGGCGCGAAAAATTTATAAGTTATTGGGTATTGACGTTGGATAAGTATATGACTATATATGTTCGTGGAGGGGCGTAAGTATCCAAATAAAAATACAAATGATTGGCAGGTGCCAATTTCTTCTGCTCGGTGAGCTGGTAAATAATTAAAAACGCACGGGAACTTCGTTTAAATTTATTTTATTTACAGTACAGTACTCACACACGAAAAGGTTCGGTTGAAGTTAAACTCGATGTTAATAGAAAGTGGAAAAAAGTGCGGGTATTCGGGGGACTCGTACTGGATTGAATATGGCAATTTACAGGAGAACCCTTCGTCAGTCTCCTCAGTATGATCGAATTCGATTTTGGAAAAAAGCCATGGGATTTTTCTCTGCTGTTCACCCGGTGGCGTGAACATACCGCCCCCCTTGCAACAAGTTGCAATTGCCTCGTATCCGTTGCTCAAGACTACCCGTAGACTGTCGTCAGCTCGTAGTCCTATGGATTTTCCAGAAACGGATCCACAGAGAACCCATCCGAACATCGTCTCGATCCCCACGAAAGAATCACCAACATCCTTGATGATTCGTTCCCCAAGGATAGTGGGAAGGAGCTCGGCTCCAAGCACCAAATCCACAGGAGCCCTTTGGTGAAATTGCGGATCAGCGAGTGGAAGGTCAAGCGAATCTCGCTTAACCTTATTCGGGACGGCGCGGGACGGAAGTGCTTCAGCTACACTAGGCAGCACCACGGCGACTGCTTGGAACTGTCGCAGCGATTCGTCAGGAGGAGAAATCTGTAAGCGGCACACTTTGTCGCCGCTACCAGCATCGCATTGCCCAATGCCGCGAATGTTGATACTTTGCAGCTTGGAGGATTAATTAATTCAAATATTCTTTGGGAAATAAAGGACGCTTCGGATCCCATATCAATCAAAGCGCGGATTTGAAACTGCTTGCCACGCAGAACCTCGCAGAACCCAGAAGGCCAGTGTTGCGAGTGGAGGCGAAATAACCTCCCACGTTTACATGAGGGCTGCTGGAAGAATCGGAGGACGCAGGATTCGGAATTATACAAGCATCAGGCGCTGAGCTCTCTTGCACTTGAGCGGGAAAAACCTGAGCTCGTGCCGTAGGTTTTCGGCTTACGGATGGAAAAGTCTGACCGCTAGTGCTTGGTTGAAGGACATCTGTGGCCTCTAGTACACGGTGGCGATCAGTTAGGAATCGATTAAGGTCGTCCCAGGATGAGACGGCGGTCTCATTTGGAACGGACTGTTTCCACAACAGAAGGGTGGATTTGAGCATTTTGCTCGTACAGATTGCTATGAGAAGTATATCCCAATTGTCTGTACGATACCCGGAACGCTCAAAACCGGCTAAGCAACCTTGAATTGCCGTCTGCAGCTCTCTCAAAGCTTGGTCAAACTCTTGGGATACCGTTGGGATCTGTAGAAGCTGCTTGGATCGGCTCATAATCAATTATCGATTATTTTCGTATCGCGCAGTGAGGTAATCCCACGCGGACTGGAAACCTTCATTGGTCAAGGGTGACCTAGAAACAATGGCTCTGGCTTCACCGCGAGTTTTGCAACTTAAGTGGTAAAGTTTCTCCACTGTGTTAGGCTTGGACTATGGATAAAAATCGCGGTAAACAAATCACGGAATGTAGGCCAAGCCAGGCTGTCTCCGTTGAAGATTTCGACTTCGCACGGGGGAACTGTGTGGCTTTGATGGGTGGAATCGACGGAGAGCCTTACTGGTGGGGGAGCCATTTTCGCGGACAACTGCTCGATTCGCTCTCCAAACAAAGTCCCGCCTCGCACATATACCATATAACAATATTCATATTTAGCTTTAATTGTAGCTATGTGCTTCGGACTATCTTCGTTCTTTTGAGCCGTCAAGGCCTTATGGCATCGTGAACACTGCCTCGACTTTTGCCCAAAGTGACTTAAGCTGTTTAAGTGTATTGTAAAGCATGGGCCTCGCCAGCCTCGAACGCCGTTAATGCCTCGCACACTGCAACAAAGTTGTAAAAAGACATCGTAGAGTGTTCTCTGAGCTATTACGAATCGAATGGAAACAAATAACATCGTGGAATTAGAGCTCTCAAGCGAGAAGATCGAAACGAAGCTGTAAGTGGACTGTATAATTTAATGTAGAGGAGTGAGAAGGAAAAATGTCTCCTCTTTTTAATGAACACAATGAATAAGCATAGATAGCATAAATGAAATTAGAAGGATTTATAATTTTCCTCGCAATTGTGTGAATAATTATAAGGATATATAATCACTTGGATATTAAAATTTATACAGTGTGGAAATATGTTGAAATTTATAAGAGTATTTAAAAAATATGGAAAAATTGACATCAGTAGGATTGGGAGTGCCGATAACTTTTCAATGAAGAAAAAAAAAAACTCGGAATTAATTTTCATTAAACGGACTGTGAGGAAAAAATCAAAATGCACCAAGACAAGACAAAATATTAATTCCATATAAATAAAAATGTACTTATTTTTCTTTAGAAAATATTTTGCGAATTAAATTCAATCAGTCGATTGAAATAATTTTTTTTTTGCACAATACGAAAATCACGATGAAAAAAATGGATGTCGTGACCGAGTCACGGCTTGGCTCAAGTGTCAGCACTGATCGGGAATCAGCTGTTCTGCCGTTGTTTATATTTTGTGAATTTAATTAATTTTAAAATGTTTAGCAAATATCACGATTTTCTGCTTTAATTATGTAGGTTTCAAATTATTATATAGCAGAAAGCCAATCGGAGTGGCTGCAATTAATTTTGTGTGGGTGAATTCAATTTGTATGTGGACATATGTACATATGTATGTATGTACGTATGAGTGTGCTTACCGCGGCAAAAATTATTACATATGTACATATGTATGTATGTGTGGATGTACAAATTATTTGTCATTAATAATTTATGACGATGGACTAATGATCAGCCCGTGGAGTGTGCTTTACACTTTAAGTAAAGGTAAGTGGTACTTTATAAATTCTCGATTATTAAACACTTTTACTTGCAGGTTAGAAAACAGCTGTTTTTACATGTATGTATGTATGTATATACATATGTGTATATACATGCATATGTATTGCTATGCAGTTGGACTTTTGGACAATCAGAAATTCGAAGAATGAAAAAAAATGCAAAATGGAACAGGTCAGGTATGTACATATAAGTATACAAAAGTATATGTCGCAGGGTCATTTGGTTCTATCTGCTGGTCTGCCATATTGTTTCAGAAACTTTAAGAGTGAAGTGAATTCCAACCGACGCATAAAATTATCCGAACGCAACTGACTCGCATTCTTCGATCACGCATCGATCTACTTCTTTTTAGACGCCAAGCTGGACTACACTCGGCAACAGCGCGACAACGCTGTCGCCTCACTCGTACGGCACCTAGGCGCCAGTCATATTCTTCGCTATAGTCAAATTCTAAGAAGCATTCCCAATATCCCAAACTCATTGCACAGCTTGCTCTGGCAAGCACAGTGGTCAAACTATATTCATAATGTGACAGACACGTACAGTGTCCAAAGTACGTCCATTATGCGACACGGCCTTCCTGACAATATACACGTCCTCGTGTGTTGTCTTAACTCAACCACATAAGTGACAACGCTTCAGAATTCAAAGGGTATTTCAATACATTTTTATTCGATATTCTTATTCATTATGTAACACAATTCAAATCAGTTTAAAATTCATTCTTGTCATAGCATAATTACATTTTCGTAACATAATTTTAATCTAATAAATCATAACATTCGTGTAATTCCTTTAACATATTGTTTTTTTTTTTTTTTTTTTTTTTTTTTTTAACCAAAGAAATTTGTGTAGTTCCTTTTACACATAACTAACTTATCTTTTGTGTAATTCCTTCTACACATATAAACTTATCATTTGTGTAATTCCTTCTACACATATAAAATAATCATTTGTGTAATTCCTTCTACACATATAAACTAATCATTTGTGTAATTCCTTCTACACATACATACGACCCCCACCATAACATGTCTCTTCTGCTATGGTGCAGTCTTCATTTATCATATTGGACAACAGATGCAACTTCCATTGTGCTGTCTCTATCTTCACATAACTCATCGAGTATCTGATTATTTGGAATTGCTTTTAAACATTCATGAGAATACTTATACTTTCGATTACATGTTAAAGATTTCAGTAAATATCTGTCTCCATCCAATGTTTCAATTATCTCAAATGGCCCTTTAAATTTTGGATCAAGTTTGGTTTGATGACGTTCTTCGTTTTTGAGCAAAACGTGATCACCCACTTTGAAATTTACTATTTTAGCTTTATTTTTATCAAACCTATTTTTGTCATATTTTGCTTGAGTTTCCATATTCTTTTTAGCCTCCTTTCTCAAATTTTCTTTGTCTACTTCATCATTGTTATCTTCGTTTATCGGCAACAAGCCAAAAGGTCGAGCTTCCTTTCCAATCAATAGTTCTAAAGGGCTAAACTTAGTCACACGATTAATCGTGCAATTCATTGCTAGCTGCACTTCAGCCAAAGCATCCTGCCATGATCTCTGACTGGTTTCGACAGCAGTCAGCATACCTTTCAGGGTACTCATGACCCGTTCACCCTGACCGTTTGCTCTACTGGCACCCGTAGCAATTAAATGTAGATTAATTTTTTGAGATGAGCAAAATTCGCGGAAAGTTTTACTTGCGAAACTGCGTCCTTGATCTGCTATAATTCGAGTAGGTAAACCAAATAAAGATACGGCTGATTTTACAGCCTTAATGCAGCTTTCAGAATCTATATTTAGTGTGTGATGAAAATAAACAAACTTAGTGAAAGCATCTATAAGAACGATGACGTATTCCTTCAAATCATTTTTACCACTCATTTTGCCTGTAATGTCAATATGTATCGTATGCCATGGTATTTCTATTTTAGGAATAGGATGCAGCTCGACTTGCACTTTTCCCACAAGTGGCTTAGAGACTTTACATGTGATGCAGTTTTCAACAAACCTACGCACATATTTGGACATATTTTCGAACCAATAATAACCATAGACCTTGTCGAGCGTTTTTTCCCAACCCAGATGCATTATAGCTTCATGGACGTGATTTATGACGGCCCATCGAAAAGCTCTTGGTATTACCGGCAAACATTTGGTCTTACTATTTCGCTGTATTTTCCTATGTAGTATTACTTTTCGCAATTCATAGGTCTTGTCCATATTTCCTGGTAACTCATTACTTTTTAACTTTAAAATTATTTCTTGTATCTCGGAATCTCGCTGTTGTTCCGAGACCAACCAGTTGTCAGATACCTCCGTCAAATTGATTCGTAATTCAGGGATTTTATTCGGTCTTTTATGTTGTTCAAGCACTGGATTCCGAGAGAGAAAGTCAACATGCGCCATTCGCTCGCCTTTTCTATATTCTATTTCGAAATCAAATGCCTGTAAAAACGCCCACCATCTATGCACCCTCGGTGTTAAATCTAATTTTGTGCGACTGGCCTTTAAAGAATTACAGTCAGTATAAACTATAAATTTACGTCCCTGCAAATAATGTCGGAAGTGTTTAATAGCATTTACTACTGCTAACGTCTCCAGTTCGTATGAATGGTATTTAGATTCGGCGGGAGACGTACACTTACTGTAATACTCTACCACATGAGGTTTATTGTCAATTTTGTGTAACAGGATCGCTCCATACCCAATACAACTTGCGTCTGTATGTAGCTCTATTGGGTATTGCGGATCGAATATGATTAAAACTGGCGTCTGTGTCAATATAGTTATTATTTTTGTTCGTATCTGTTCATGCACTGGTAACCAAACAAAGTCAGTGTTTTTCTTAGAGGTGAGAAGATACAGGGGTTTAAGTGTTTGGGAGAAATTTAACACAAATTGCCGAAAATAAGAAGCTAAACCTATAAATTGTCTTAGCTGTGAAACATTTTGAGGTGGTGGTAATCCATTTAAAGCTTGAATTTTTCGTGAATTTGGCCTGATTTCTCCATTGCTTAATTCAAATCCAAGATACTCTATTCTAGTTGTGAGAAAGGAACACTTAGTGACATTAAATGAAAATCCAGCCTTACTTAATGTCTCCAATACTGTCCGTAATCTAACTAGCGCATCTTCTTTACTTTCTGCTATTATGAGAACATCATCAATATACACGATTGCATAAGTGTAAGCTAGAGCTCCTAAGGCCTTCATTATAGCCCTCTGGAACACAGATGGTGCGTTCTTCAAGCCGAACGGCATTGACAAGAACTCGTATTGACCTTCTGGCGTCACAAATGCAGTTCGTTCGATTGAGTCCTCGTGAACTGGAATTTGATAGAAGCCACTTGCCATATCAATGCACGAAAAATATTTAGCACCACGAAGTCTGGCAATTTGGTCTGAGATGAGGGGCAACGGGTATTTGTCAGCAACTGTATTGTCGTTTAGCATGCGATAGTCTACACACAGTCGATCGGTGCCATTTTTCTTCTTAACTAGCATCATGGGACTAGCGAAAGGTGAACAGCTTGGGCGAATAACTTGAGCCTTTAATAATTCGTCAACTTTACCCCGCACTTTGTTTTTTTCTTCTTCACTAAGCCTATATGGCCGCCGTTGTACTGTCTTTTGCTGATCTATTAGTCTAATTTCCAAATGCCCTGTGGTGACCCTAGTCTTTGGTACTCCATCAATAAACCATTCTGAATAATCTTTTAAAATATTTATCAAGGCTGCCTTATCAAGATCATCAAGTTCACTATTCGATTCTATGACATCTTCATAATTGGAAATTATTAACGCTTCAACTCTTTTGGTCTTGTAAAGTTGAAATTTGTCAGCGTCCATAGTTACGCCAAAGCCCTGACTAAAAATTTCACCACCAATCAGTACATCATGTTTTAAATACTTATCCATAATAACATGTAACAAAATCTCGAAATAACATTGATCAATACTTATATTACATAATAGTTGTTGAGTGCTACATATTGAATCATTACTTATACCGTTTAACTTTACAATGTTATTAATTCTTTTACCACTAAACTTATCGGCGACGCTTTCCTTAACCAAGGAGCATTCAGCTCCGGAGTCGAAACAAAATGGAGTAGACTCACCGGTTGAACTGCATATTGTTCCTGATGGCGGAGCTACAGTACAGATGTCTACACGTTTCTCAATTACTCGGTCGTTTCCTCGTGGTCCTCCTTTTGGGCAAGCGGATGCGAAGTGTCCAAGCTCGTCGCATTTGAAACATTTGACAGTTGACCGGTCTTTTGATCCTTGCGATGAACTTCCGTAGTGGCTTTTTCCTTGAATTGGTGTCCTTTGTCGAGCACGACATTCAGCATATTTATGCCCAGACTTTCCACAATAGTTGCATTTCACTTGAGAGAGATACTTAGGCTTTTTACGCTCCGGGCCTGTTGTAGATGAGTCGTCATCTAGGTTCCGCTTCTTAAAAGTGTGCGCTTGTAGTTGTTGTTGCATTTCATTTCGGGTTTTAATATTGTTTGTAAAAACCAAGCGCGACAATTTGTCATCCATTTGTGCCATGTGGGCCAGAGCTAGGGAAACCGCGATTTCCTCCAGATCATTAGATTTAAATTTTGACATTATTAGGGTGACAATTCGGCTGCCATACTCGGTGTAGCTTTCTCCAGACTTTGGTCGCCCGTTCAAAATTTTCATCAGTATAGCCGCAGACGTTTCTATGCCAACAAAGCGTTGCACAAAGAGTTCTTTGAATTGTGGCCATGTAATGCCAGCAAAGCATATTTGGGACAGCCATTGTGATGCGCTTCCCTCTAGCGCCTTACTTAAAGTTATCATCAGGGTGCTTCCTTCTGGCATTTTATCAGCAAATATGAGATCCACTGTCGTACACCAAGCTGTGGCGTCTGCTCCAGCTCCCTCAGGATTAAATTTTGGCAGAGTTACATGTTTTCCCTTTTCATCAGTTGCCGAAGCTCTTGGTGTCTGCATATTTTTAATGATCTCCAAAAGGTTGTTGTTTTGCAGCTGTAAAGCTGCCAAGTATGCATCGGTGGTATTTGTAGGCAAGGCAGATCCCACTTCTGATGTCGCAGGGTCATTTGGTTCTATCTGCTGGTCTGCCATATTGTTTCAGAAACTTTAAGAGTGAAGTGAATTCCAACCGACGCATACAATTATCCGAACGCAACTGACTCGCATTCTTCGATCACGCATCGATCTACTTCTTTTTAGACGCCAAGCTGGACTACACTCGGCAACAGCGCGACAACGCTGTCGCCTCACTCGTACGGCACCTAGGCGCCAGTCATATTCTTCGCTATAGTCAAATTCTAAGAAGCATTCCCAATATCCCAAACTCATTGCACAGCTTGCTCTGGCAAGCACAGTGGTCAAACTATATTCATAATGTGACAGACACGTACAGTGTCCAAAGTACGTCCATTATGCGACACGGCCTTCCTGACAATATACACGTCCTCGTGTGTTGTCTTAACTCAACCACATAAGTGACAACGCTTCAGAATTCAAAGGGTATTTCAATACATTTTTATTCGATATTCTTATTCATTATGTAACACAATTCAAATCAGTTTAAAATTCATTCTTGTCATAGCATAATTACATTTTCGTAACATAATTTTAATCTAATAAATCATAACATTCGTGTAATTCCTTTAACATATTGTTTTTTTTTTTTTTTTTTTTTTTTTTTTTTAACCAAAGAAATTTGTGTAGTTCCTTTTACACATAACTAACTTATCTTTTGTGTAATTCCTTCTACACATATAAACTTATCATTTGTGTAATTCCTTCTACACATATAAAATAATCATTTGTGTAATTCCTTCTACACATATAAACTAATCATTTGTGTAATTCCTTCTACACATACATACGACCCCCACCATAACATGTCTCTTCTGCTATGGTGCAGTCTTCATTTATCATATTGGACAACAGATGCAACTTCCATTGTGCTGTCTCTATCTTCACATAACTCATCGAGTATCTGATTATTTGGAATTGCTTTTAAACATTCATGAGAATACTTATACTTTCGATTACATGTTAAAGATTTCAGTAAATATCTGTCTCCATCCAATGTTTCAATTATCTCAAATGGCCCTTTAAATTTTGGATCAAGTTTGGTTTGATGACGTTCTTCGTTTTTGAGCAAAACGTGATCACCCACTTTGAAATTTACTATTTTAGCTTTATTTTTATCAAACCTATTTTTGTCATATTTTGCTTGAGTTTCCATATTCTTTTTAGCCTCCTTTCTCAAATTTTCTTTGTCTACTTCATCATTGTTATCTTCGTTTATCGGCAACAAGCCAAAAGGTCGAGCTTCCTTTCCAATCAATAGTTCTAAAGGGCTAAACTTAGTCACACGATTAATCGTGCAATTCATTGCTAGCTGCACTTCAGCCAAAGCATCCTGCCATGATCTCTGACTGGTTTCGACAGCAGTCAGCATACCTTTCAGGGTACTCATGACCCGTTCACCCTGACCGTTTGCTCTACTGGCACCCGTAGCAATTAAATGTAGATTAATTTTTTGAGATGAGCAAAATTCGCGGAAAGTTTTACTTGCGAAACTGCGTCCTTGATCTGCTATAATTCGAGTAGGTAAACCAAATAAAGATACGGCTGATTTTACAGCCTTAATGCAGCTTTCAGAATCTATATTTAGTGTGTGATGAAAATAAACAAACTTAGTGAAAGCATCTATAAGAACGATGACGTATTCCTTCAAATCATTTTTACCACTCATTTTGCCTGTAATGTCAATATGTATCGTATGCCATGGTATTTCTATTTTAGGAATAGGATGCAGCTCGACTTGCACTTTTCCCACAAGTGGCTTAGAGACTTTACATGTGATGCAGTTTTCAACAAACCTACGCACATATTTGGACATATTTTCGAACCAATAATAACCATAGACCTTGTCGAGCGTTTTTTCCCAACCCAGATGCATTATAGCTTCATGGACGTGATTTATGACGGCCCATCGAAAAGCTCTTGGTATTACCGGCAAACATTTGGTCTTACTATTTCGCTGTATTGTCCTATGTAGTATTACTTTTCGCAATTCATAGGTCTTGTCCATATTTCCTGGTAACTCATTACTTTTTAACTTTAAAATTATTTCTTGTATCTCGGAATCTCGCTGTTGTTCCGAGACCAACCAGTTGTCAGATACCTCCGTCAAATTGATTCGTAATTCAGGGATTTTATTCGGTCTTTTATGTTGTTCAAGCACTGGATTCCGAGAGAGAAAGTCAACATGCGCCATTCGCTCGCCTTTTCTATATTCTATTTCGAAATCAAATGCCTGTAAAAACGCCCACCATCTATGCACCCTCGGTGTTAAATCTAATTTTGTGCGACTGGCCTTTAAAGAATTACAGTCAGTATAAACTATAAATTTACGTCCCTGCAAATAATGTCGGAAGTGTTTAATAGCATTTACTACTGCTAACGTCTCCAGTTCGTATGAATGGTATTTAGATTCGGCGGGAGACGTACACTTACTGTAATACTCTACCACATGAGGTTTATTGTCAATTTTGTGTAACAGGATCGCTCCATACCCAATACAACTTGCGTCTGTATGTAGCTCTATTGGGTATTGCGGATCGAATATGATTAAAACTGGCGTCTGTGTCAATATAGTTATTATTTTTGTTCGTATCTGTTCATGCACTGGTAACCAAACAAAGTCAGTGTTTTTCTTAGAGGTGAGAAGATACAGGGGTTTAAGTGTTTGGGAGAAATTTAACACAAATTGCCGAAAATAAGAAGCTAAACCTATAAATTGTCTTAGCTGTGAAACATTTTGAGGTGGTGGTAATCCATTTAAAGCTTGAATTTTTCGTGAATTTGGCCTGATTTCTCCATTGCTTAATTCAAATCCAAGATACTCTATTCTAGTTGTGAGAAAGGAACACTTAGTGACATTAAATGAAAATCCAGCCTTACTTAATGTCTCCAATACTGTCCGTAATCTAACTAGCGCATCTTCTTTACTTTCTGCTATTATGAGAACATCATCAATATACACGATTGCATAAGTGTAAGCTAGAGCTCCTAAGGCCTTCATTATAGCCCTCTGGAACACAGATGGTGCGTTCTTCAAGCCGAACGGCATTGACAAGAACTCGTATTGACCTTCTGGCGTCACAAATGCAGTTCGTTCGATTGAGTCCTCGTGAACTGGAATTTGATAGAAGCCACTTGCCATATCAATGCACGAAAAATATTTAGCACCACGAAGTCTGGCAATTTGGTCTGAGATGAGGGGCAACGGGTATTTGTCAGCAACTGTATTGTCGTTTAGCATGCGATAGTCTACACACAGTCGATCGGTGCCATTTTTCTTCTTAACTAGCATCATGGGACTAGCGAAAGGTGAACAGCTTGGGCGAATAACTTGAGCCTTTAATAATTCGTCAACTTTACCCCGCACTTTGTTTTTTTCTTCTTCACTAAGCCTATATGGCCGCCGTTGTACTGTCTTTTGCTGATCTATTAGTCTAATTTCCAAATGCCCTGTGGTGACCCTAGTCTTTGGTACTCCATCAATAAACCATTCTGAATAATCTTTTAAAATATTTATCAAGGCTGCCTTATCAAGATCATCAAGTTCACTATTCGATTCTATGACATCTTCATAATTGGAAATTATTAACGCTTCAACTCTTTTGGTCTTGTAAAGTTGAAATTTGTCAGCGTCCATAGTTACGCCAAAGCCCTGACTAAAAATTTCACCACCAATCAGTACATCATGTTTTAAATACTTATCCATAATAACATGTAACAAAATCTCGAAATAACATTGATCAATACTTATATTACATAATAGTTGTTGAGTGCTACATATTGAATCATTACTTATACCGTTTAACTTTACAATGTTATTAATTCTTTTACCACTAAACTTATCGGCGACGCTTTCCTTAACCAAGGAGCATTCAGCTCCGGAGTCGAAACAAAATGGAGTAGACTCACCGGTTGAACTGCATATTGTTCCTGATGGCGGAGCTACAGTACAGATGTCTACACGTTTCTCAATTACTCGGTCGTTTCCTCGTGGTCCTCCTTTTGGGCAAGCGGATGCGAAGTGTCCAAGCTCGTCGCATTTGAAACATTTGACAGTTGACCGGTCTTTTGATCCTTGCGATGAACTTCCGTAGTGGCTTTTTCCTTGAATTGGTGTCCTTTGTCGAGCACGACATTCAGCATATTTATGCCCAGACTTTCCACAATAGTTGCATTTCACTTGAGAGAGATACTTAGGCTTTTTACGCTCCGGGCCTGTTGTAGATGAGTCGTCATCTAGGTTCCGCTTCTTAAAAGTGTGCGCTTGTAGTTGTTGTTGCATTTCATTTCGGGTTTTAATATTGTTTGTAAAAACCAAGCGCGACAATTTGTCATCCATTTGTGCCATGTGGGCCAGAGCTAGGGAAACCGCGATTTCCTCCAGATCATTAGATTTAAATTTTGACATTATTAGGGTGACAATTCGGCTGCCATACTCGGTGTAGCTTTCTCCAGACTTTGGTCGCCCGTTCAAAATTTTCATCAGTATAGCCGCAGACGTTTCTATGCCAACAAAGCGTTGCACAAAGAGTTCTTTGAATTGTGGCCATGTAATGCCAGCAAAGCATATTTGGGACAGCCATTGTGATGCGCTTCCCTCTAGCGCCTTACTTAAAGTTATCATCAGGGTGCTTCCTTCTGGCATTTTATCAGCAAATATGAGATCCACTGTCGTACACCAAGCTGTGGCGTCTGCTCCAGCTCCCTCAGGATTAAATTTTGGCAGAGTTACATGTTTTCCCTTTTCATCAGTTGCCGAAGCTCTTGGTGTCTGCATATTTTTAATGATCTCCAAAAGGTTGTTGTTTTGCAGCTGTAAAGCTGCCAAGTATGCATCGGTGGTATTTGTAGGCAAGGCAGATCCCACTTCTGATGTCGCAGGGTCATTTGGTTCTATCTGCTGGTCTGCCATATTGTTTCAGAAACTTTAAGAGTGAAGTGAATTCCAACCGACGCATACAATTATCCGAACGCAACTGACTCGCATTCTTCGATCACGCATCGATCTACTTCTTTTTAGACGCCAAGCTGGACTACACTCGGCAACAGCGCGACAACGCTGTCGCCTCACTCGTACGGCACCTAGGCGCCAGTCATATTCTTCGCTATAGTCAAATTCTAAGAAGCATTCCCAATATCCCAAACTCATTGCACAGCTTGCTCTGGCAAGCACAGTGGTCAAACTATATTCATAATGTGACAGACACGTACAGTGTCCAAAGTACGTCCATTATGCGACACGGCCTTCCTGACAATATACACGTCCTCGTGTGTTGTCTTAACTCAACCACATAAGTGACAACGCTTCAGAATTCAAAGGGTATTTCAATACATTTTTATTCGATATTCTTATTCATTATGTAACACAATTCAAATCAGTTTAAAATTCATTCTTGTCATAGCATAATTACATTTTCGTAACATAATTTTAATCTAATAAATCATAACATTCGTGTAATTCCTTTAACATATTGTTTTTTTTTTTTTTTTTTTTTTTTTTTTAACCAAAGAAATTTGTGTAGTTCCTTTTACACATAACTAACTTATCTTTTGTGTAATTCCTTCTACACATATAAACTTATCATTTGTGTAATTCCTTCTACACATATAAAATAATCATTTGTGTAATTCCTTCTACACATATAAACTAATCATTTGTGTAATTCCTTCTACACATACATACGACCCCCACCATAACATGTCTCTTCTGCTATGGTGCAGTCTTCATTTATCATATTGGACAACAGATGCAACTTCCATTGTGCTGTCTCTATCTTCACATAACTCATCGAGTATCTGATTATTTGGAATTGCTTTTAAACATTCATGAGAATACTTATACTTTCGATTACATGTTAAAGATTTCAGTAAATATCTGTCTCCATCCAATGTTTCAATTATCTCAAATGGCCCTTTAAATTTTGGATCAAGTTTGGTTTGATGACGTTCTTCGTTTTTGAGCAAAACGTGATCACCCACTTTGAAATTTACTATTTTAGCTTTATTTTTATCAAACCTATTTTTGTCATATTTTGCTTGAGTTTCCATATTCTTTTTAGCCTCCTTTCTCAAATTTTCTTTGTCTACTTCATCATTGTTATCTTCGTTTATCGGCAACAAGCCAAAAGGTCGAGCTTCCTTTCCAATCAATAGTTCTAAAGGGCTAAACTTAGTCACACGATTAATCGTGCAATTCATTGCTAGCTGCACTTCAGCCAAAGCATCCTGCCATGATCTCTGACTGGTTTCGACAGCAGTCAGCATACCTTTCAGGGTACTCATGACCCGTTCACCCTGACCGTTTGCTCTACTGGCACCCGTAGCAATTAAATGTAGATTAATTTTTTGAGATGAGCAAAATTCGCGGAAACTTTTACTTGCGAAACTGCGTCCTTGATCTGCTATAATTCGAGTAGGTAAACCAAATAAAGATACGGCTGATTTTACAGCCTTAATGCAGCTTTCAGAATCTATATTTAGTGTGTGATGAAAATAAACAAACTTAGTGAAAGCATCTATAAGAACGATGACGTATTCCTTCAAATCATTTTTACCACTCATTTTGCCTGTAATGTCAATATGTATCGTATGCCATGGTATTTCTATTTTAGGAATAGGATGCAGCTCGACTTGCACTTTTCCCACAAGTGGCTTAGAGACTTTACATGTGATGCAGTTTTCAACAAACCTACGCACATATTTGGACATATTTTCGAACCAATAATAACCATAGACCTTGTCGAGCGTTTTTTCCCAACCCAGATGCATTATAGCTTCATGGACGTGATTTATGACGGCCCATCGAAAAGCTCTTGGTATTACCGGCAAACATTTGGTCTTACTATTTCGCTGTATTTTCCTATGTAGTATTCCTTTTCGCAATTCATAGGTCTTGTCCATATTTCCTGGTAACTCATTACTTTTTAACTTTAAAATTATTTCTTGTATCTCGGAATCTCGCTGTTGTTCCGAGACCAACCAGTTGTCAGATACCTCCGTCAAATTGATTCGTAATTCAGGGATTTTATTCGGTCTTTTATGTTGTTCAAGCACTGGATTCCGAGAGAGAAAGTCAACATGCGCCATTCGCTCGCCTTTTCTATATTCTATTTCGAAATCAAATGCCTGTAAAAACGCCCACCATCTATGCACCCTCGGTGTTAAATCTAATTTTGTGCGACTGGCCTTTAAAGAATTACAGTCAGTATAAACTATAAATTTACGTCCCTGCAAATAATGTCGGAAGTGTTTAATAGCATTTACTACTGCTAACGTCTCCAGTTCGTATGAATGGTATTTAGATTCGGCGGGAGACGTACACTTACTGTAATACTCTACCACATGAGGTTTATTGTCAATTTTGTGTAACAGGATCGCTCCATACCCAATACAACTTGCGTCTGTATGTAGCTCTATTGGGTATTGCGGATCGAATATTATTAAAACTGGCGTCTGTGTCAATATAGTTATTATTTTTGTTCGTATCTGTTCATGCACTGGTAACCAAACAAAGTCAGTGTTTTTCTTAGAGGTGAGAAGATACAGGGGTTTAAGTGTTTGGGAGAAATTTAACACAAATTGCCGAAAATAAGAAGCTAAACCTATAAATTGTCTTAGCTGTGAAACATTTTGAGGTGGTGGTAATCCATTTAAAGCTTGAATTTTTCGTGAATTTGGCCTGATTTCTCCATTGCTTAATTCAAATCCAAGATACTCTATTCTAGTTGTGAGAAAGGAACACTTAGTGACATTAAATGAAAATCCAGCCTTACTTAATGTCTCCAATACTGTCCGTAATCTAACTAGCGCATCTTCTTTACTTTCTGCTATTATGAGAACATCATCAATATACACGATTGCATAAGTGTAAGCTAGAGCTCCTAAGGCCTTCATTATAGCCCTCTGGAACACAGATGGTGCGTTCTTCAAGCCGAACGGCATTGTCAAGAACTCGTATTGACCTTCTGGCGTCACAAATGCAGTTCGTTCGATTGAGTCCTCGTGAACTGGAATTTGATAGAAGCCACTTGCCATATCAATGCACGAAAAATATTTAGCACCACGAAGTCTGGCAATTTGGTCTGAGATGAGGGGCAACGGGTATTTGTCAGCAACCAACCAGACCAACCAGTTGTCAGATACCTCCGTCAAATTGATTCGTAATTCAGGGATTTTATTCGGTCTTTTATGTTGTTCAAGCACTGGATTCCGAGAGAGAAAGTCAACATGCGCCATTCGCTCGCCTTTTCTATATTCTATTTCGAAATCAAATGCCTGTAAAAACGCCCACCATCTATGCACCCTCGGTGTTAAATCTAATTTTGTGCGACTGGCCTTTAAAGAATTACAGTCAGTATAAACTATAAATTTACGTCCCTGCAAATAATGTCGGAAGTGTTTAATAGCATTTACTACTGCTAACGTCTCCAGTTCGTATGAATGGTATTTAGATTCGGCGGGAGACGTACACTTACTGTAATACTCTACCACATGAGGTTTATTGTCAATTTTGTGTAACAGGATCGCTCCATACCCAATACAACTTGCGTCTGTATGTAGCTCTATTGGGTATTGCGGATCGAATATGATTAAAACTGGCGTCTGTGTCAATATAGTTATTATTTTTGTTCGTATCTGTTCATGCACTGGTAACCAAACAAAGTCAGTGTTTTTCTTAGAGGTGAGAAGATACAGGGGTTTAAGTGTTTGGGAGAAATTTAACACAAATTGCCGAAAATAAGAAGCTAAACCTATAAATTGTCTTAGCTGTGAAACATTTTGAGGTGGTGGTAATCCATTTAAAGCTTGAATTTTTCGTGAATTTGGCCTGATTTCTCCATTGCTTAATTCAAATCCAAGATACTCTATTCTAGTTGTGAGAAAGGAACACTTAGTGACATTAAATGAAAATCCAGCCTTACTTAATGTCTCCAATACTGTCCGTAATCTAACTAGCGCATCTTCTTTACTTTCTGCTATTATGAGAACATCATCAATATACACGATTGCATAAGTGTAAGCTAGAGCTCCTAAGGCCTTCATTATAGCCCTCTGGAACACAGATGGTGCGTTCTTCAAGCCGAACGGCATTGTCAAGAACTCGTATTGACCTTCTGGCGTCACAAATGCAGTTCGTTCGATTGAGTCCTCGTGAACTGGAATTTGATAGAAGCCACTTGCCATATCAATGCACGAAAAATATTTAGCACCACGAAGTCTGGCAATTTGGTCTGAGATGAGGGGCAACGGGTATTTGTCAGCAACTGTATTGTCGTTTAGCATGCGATAGTCTACACACAGTCGATCGGTGCCATTTTTCTTCTTAACTAGCATCATGGGACTAGCGAAAGGTGAACAGCTTGGGCGAATAACTTGAGCCTTTAATAATTCGTCAACTTTACCCCGCACTTTGTTTTTTTCTTCTTCACTAAGCCTATATGGCCGCCGTTGTACTGTCTTTTGCTGATCTATTAGTCTAATTTCCAAATGCCCTGTGGTGACCCTAGTCTTTGGTACTCCATCAATAAACCATTCTGAATAATCTTTTAAAATATTTATCAAGGCTGCCTTATCAAGATCATCAAGTTCACTATTCGATTCTATGACATCTTCATAATTGGAAATTATTAACGCTTCAACTCTTTTGGTCTTGTAAAGTTGAAATTTGTCAGCGTCCATAGTTACGCCAAAGCCCTGACTAAAAATTTCACCACCAATCAGTACATCATGTTTTAAATACTTATCCATAATAACATGTAACAAAATCTCGAAATAACATTGATCAATACTTATATTACATAATAGTTGTTGAGTGCTACATATTGAATCATTACTTATACCGTTTAACTTTACAATGTTATTAATTCTTTTACCACTAAACTTATCGGCGACGCTTTACTTAACCAAGGAGCATTCAGCTCCGGAGTCGAAACAAAATGGAATAGACTCACCGGTTGAACTGCATATTGTTCCTGATGGCGGAGCTACAGTACAGATGTCTACACGTTTCTCAATTACTCGGTCGTTTCCTCGTGGTCCTCCTTTTGGGCAAGCGGATGCGAAGTGTTCAAGCTCGTCGCATTTGAAACATTTGACAGTTGACCGGTCTTTTGATCCTTGCGATGAACTTCCGTAGTGGCTTTTTCCTTGAATTGGTGTCCTTTGTCGAGCACGACATTCAGCATATTTATGCCCAGACTTTCCACAATAGTTGCATTTCACTTGAGAGAGATACTTAGGCTTTTTACGCTCCGGGCCTGTTGTAGATGAGTCGTCATCTAGGTTCCGCTTCTTAAAAGTGTGCGCTTGTAGTTGTTGTTGCATTTCATTTCGGGTTTTAATATTGTTTGTAAAAACCAAGCGCGACAATTTGTCATCCATTTGTGCCATGTGGGCCAGAGCTAGATAAACCGCGATTTCCTCCAGACAATTCGGCTGCCATACTCGGTGTAGCTTTCTCCAGACTTTGGTCGCCCGTTCAAAATTTTCATCAGTATAGCCGCAGACGTTTCTATGCCAACAAAGCGTTGCACAAAGAGTTCTTTGAATTGTGGCCATGTAATGCCAGCAAAGCATATTTGGGACAGCCATTGTGATGCGCTTCCCTCTAGCGCCTTACTTAAAGTTATAATCAGGGTGCTTCCTTCTGGCATTTTATCAGCAAATATGAGATCCACTGTCGTACACCAAGCTGTGGCGTCTGCTCTAGCTCCCTCAGGATTAAATTTTGGCAGAGTTACATGTTTTCCCTTTTCATCAGTTGCCGAAGCTCTTGGTGTCTGCATATTTTTAATGATCTCCAAAAGGTTGTTGTTTTGCAGTTGTAAAGCTGCCAAGTATGCATCGGTGGTATTTGTAGGCAAGGCAGATCCCACTTCTGATGTCGCAGGGTCATTTGGTTCTATCTGCTGGTCTGCCATATTGTTTCAGAAACTTTAAGAGTGAAGTGAATTCCAACCGACGCATACAATTATCCGAACGCAACTGACTCGCATTCTTCGATCACGCATCGATCTACTTCTTTTTAGACGCCAAGCTGGACTACACTCGGCAACAGCGCGACAACGCTGTCGCCTCACTCGTACGGCACCTAGGCGCCAGTCATATTCTTCGCTATAGTCAAATTCTAAGAAGCATTCCCAATATCCCAAACTCATTGCACAGCTTGCTCTGGCAAGCACAGTGGTCAAACTATATTCATAATGTGACAGACACGTACAGTGTCCAAAGTACGTCCATTATGCGACATATACTTATACGGGAAACCTCACACTTTTATAAGTTTGTAATGGGATATAATGTGAATACGATTTTTAATAAGAAATGTTGTACTTATCAAGAATTCCGCCGATGCAAGCTGGAAGAGCGGAAGGATATCCGGCTCGAAGGACCAACGTTTAAATTTATTTTATTTACAGTAAAATCTCACACACGAAAAGGTTCGGTTGAAGTTAAATTTGATGTTAATTGCAAGTGGAAAAAAAGTGCGGGTATTCGGGGGAAAATCTCGTACTGGATTGAATATGGCAATTTACAGGAAAACCCTTCGTCACTCTCCTCAGTATGATCGAATTCGATTTTGGGAAAAAGCCATGGGATTTTTCTCTGCTGTTCACCCGGAGGCGTGCACAATATGCATCTGATATACGTTCGAAAACAAAACATATATAATTCTTAAAATATTAATTTATAAAATCAGAAGAATTCTTATAAATATTTACATAAATACAATATATATTATGTTTAGGTTCATTTTAGTTGAAACGCTATTGAAGTGATGCTCTTAAGCCATACAACATATGTACACACATTTACATATATTTGTATGTATGGGCATAGGCCTACATACATATAATGTATTACTTAAAGTTATTAAAAATGCACAATATAAGTTACTAACGATATATGTAAAATATTGATCTATTTTAACAATTAAGAATTATTTATTTTTGTCGCTACACTTTGCAACAAGCTGCCTATGGCAGCTGTATAATTAGCAGTTAACAGATGGTGGATGGTGCCAGTGGGAATCGCTGTTGAACATCCACCGTAAATCACAAGCATTCCCCAGATATGGAACGAGTGGGAATTGGTCCTAAAGTAGACGTGACGAAATTTCACCATTAATTTCATCATCCAAAAGAGAATTTATTATCTCAGGCGGTTCGCTTAATTAATTCAAAAGAAGAAAATAAATTAAAATAAATTTTGAAACGTCCAAAATTTTTGTCCAATTTGTATAAAAAAAAGCAAAAATTTTATAAGCATTTAACAAAACGTTCATGTGCGCATATATCCTGTACAAAGCGTATCTACTACGCAATAAATGTGTAACAAAAAGGGCCTCTTTTCTATTTCTTGTTCTTCTTCATCCCCATCCCCTTTTACATGCATGCTGCGATTGGAACACATAGCGTTGCGTCTGTGTGTGTATGCGTGTGCTCTGATGATTCAAGCAATGACGTACAGGGTGGCAGGACTGCTGTTTGAGCTAAAATTGCTAGATATGGGAAGAAAAGTTGCCAAAAATTGCTTATTATTTTAATTTTTAAGAAATTGTGGGCGATAGATGAATTAACCGATGTCAGAATATTTAGAAGATTCGGGTTTTAGTTGCTTTAGATTAATAGTAGTTCATTTAATTTCTTAATGTACTTATTATTATTTATTATAGTTATTATTAACGTTCTCTCTCGATATCTGTCCTACTCCTCAACGCTCAGCAACGACTGACTCACACGTCAGACGCGCTAAACTTCCCTATCTCTTAGAGAGACAATTAAAATACTAGGATCAAAGAGTAGCAAGAGAGCAAATGTGACCGTCTCAAATCTTGCTAAAAAATTAAGATATACAAAAATAAAAATCAAAGTTAAAAACTCTTAAATTAATAAGGAACATGATCTTAAACATGATCTTATAATTACATTTAACTACAGAATACTTAAAATACATAGGTGTACATCTCATTGCCACTAATTTGTGTCAAGTACTCATAAGGTAGAAAATAACTATGGCAACATTTTCCGTATCTTTGTAGTCTATACCTGTTAAAATTATCGAAGTTTAATATGTTCAATTTGAATTACTTTTTAAATTTAAAACTCACCTTATATACAAAATCGCATTTAATGTTTTAACTCTCATGGCGTTGCGTAATTTGGTTTCTATTAAGTTAACCCATTTCGGGCCAAGCCAAAAAAATTTTTGATCTTAAGGAGCAAAATTACTTTTTTTTTATGATACTTAGCATACCCCCCCAAATCCAAATCTGTGGTTAAAAAAAAATCTACCTATGTACAATCGTGGACAAAAGTATTTTGACTTCACGTTGTCAAGTGTAAAATCGCATTTTTCTGGAAACTGAGAGGAGTAACGGTACCCTTTAAATTTTTAATAGAGAGATAGTATCAAAGCTTATAAGAAACCAAAAGCTTGCAGTGATAACGGTAAATATGAAGTTGCTGTATTTATTTGAGTTAAAGATTATGCTTATATGGCTGGACAAAAGTATTTTGACATTGCTTTTCATATTGATTTTCGTTGATGCTTTTGCGCTACATATCACGTGTTTAATTTTTTTAAGTGAGTTTAATTATCTTTGTGAATATTAGTTGGTGTTTCTGTATATTTGAATTTTTTTTTTGTTAATATATGGGAAAAACACGTGAATTAAGTGAACTCATTAGAAATGAAATGGTCACAAAATATAATGCAGGTATTTCTGTGGATTACCTTTGCAAATTATACAAAAACAAACTATTTATTATCAAATAAATAAGCAAAAAAACAATCAACCACTTAAAAATAAGGTCCGAACGGGAAGACCACGTAAGACAAAGCCTATTCAAGACCGCATAATATTGAGAAAGTTTAAGACAAATGTGCTAATTACACCACAAGCAGCATCCATTGAACTAAGTGAGCAATTAAACATACCAATAAGTAGAAAAACTGTCGAAAGACGGCTAAAGGAGGCCAATTTTTCAACCTATATTGCTCGTCCAATTCCTTTCATTTCACCAAAAAATAAGCTCAAAAGGTTAACATTTGCCAAAACATATTTACACAAGCCAGAATCGTTTTGGGCACAAGTATTATGGACAGACGAAAGTTCTTTTGAGTATCATGGATCGAAAAATATACTGTTTATTGTAGATTGCCCAGAAATATTCGCAAAAAAATAAGGCCTGTGTGCGAGCGAGTATCACATGGCGAAGGATCGGTTATGTTCTAGGGTTGCGTGTCCTTAAATGGTGTGGGCGATTTGGTCCCAGTTGATGGAACAATGAACAAGGACAAATATTTGCGTGTCCTAAATGACAACGCATTTACATCCGGTGACCGGCTCATTGGACAGGCATTTGTGCTGCAACAGGACAACGCTCCATGCCACAAGGCGCATATGATAACAGAGTTTTTAAGCGATGTCGAAGTCAATACATTAGATTGGCCACCTCAAAGCCCTGATTTAAACATAATAGAGAATGTGCGGGCTTACATTAAAAGAAAACGCAGCGCTGACTTATCCAGAACGCGTGAGCAGACGATTGCTGAAATTCAACGACTTTGGCAGGACATATCCTTGGAAACGCTACAAAAATTGGTCAAATCAGTTCCTGTACGCTTACAAAAGGTCATTGATGCCAAAGGAGGGTTTACTTTTTATTAATATAAACCTATTTTTCAGCAAAGTTTACTTTATCTCACTTTCTATTAAGCAACATTGAAATGTCAAAATACTTTTGTCCAGCCATATAAGCAGAATCTTTAACTCAAATAAATACAGCAACTTTATATTTACCGTTATCACTGCAAGCTTTTGGTTTCTTATAAGCTTTGATACTATCTCTCTATTAAAAATTTAAAGGGTACCGTTACTCCTCTCAGTTTCCAGAAAAAATCGATTTTACACTTGACAACGTGAAGTCAAAATACTTTTGTCCACGATTGTATTTTAGTTTAGCCAGAATCGACTGTTCGAAAAGTCGAACAATGGCCGTTTCCCACTATACCATTTCCAGAACTGCTTCTAATTTTGAATTTCGAAAAGTTGTTAAAATTTATTAAATAAAAGACGGTTCTTAGTTAGTTGAGCATTCTATGTTATGGTTAATTTTTTATCCTTATGGTACACAGCAAAACAGTTATTTATATGCAAATGCACTTGACACTTTTCACATAGTCGCATAGTGGGTTTGTGGCAAAACTTGCAACGACGTGCCTTTTTGTTGGGCTCCGTAACCAGCAAGTGCTTTCCAGAGACTCTTGGAATATTTGAAATGGGGACACATTCATCTTCATCTTCAGATTCCACTGGAACGTCTTCCTTATCGATGTTATCTTCGGTAAGTAGCAAATTTCTTGCAAGCTCAACCCGAAATTCCAATTGTGGCATATTTTGCCGTGTGAGCATTTTATCTGTAAGACATTGGAGCTTCCAAGCATTGACAACGGCAGAGTCCAAAATACCCAACCAAAGTGGCCACCACCATTTTATCGATCTAATCGAAATGTAGTTAAAAACTGCATTGTCATGCAAATCTACTCCACCCATATAGGCATTGTAGTTTTTAATAAGATTAGGTTGCTGGACAACATATTGGCTGGGTTGTCCATCACGCTGACGATTAGAGCGTACACTACCAATTGCGCAGATTGCTTGATCGCTTAATAGGCACATTAGGTAGTGCGATGTAAAAAACTTATTAAAATAGATTTGGTGACGTTGAGGGAACTCTAGTTTTTCTAACATATCCATTATTACAGAAGCTCCTAATCCCAGCTTCTTATTATACTCATCTCGGGCTCCAGCGTAAGGTATCATTTGGAACAAGTACCCAGTTGAAGATGCCATGCACCAATTTTGAGAATATGCGTTCAATTTCTATGGCCCCGAAAACATTTTTATGGCAAACTTGTTGCCAGCGTCTTTGTAATTTAGGACTCCCGCCCAAAACTTGGTGGTATCTTCAAAAAACTCCCACTTGACAAAATGTATTTTCTTAATTTGAATTGGTATATTGTGAATGTCTTGACATTCAGAATATGCCAGTACATTGAGAATGTCCTTACTGTTGCATTATTTCAATATAACCAGAGGGCCGGGGCTAACTTAGACCGCGTCAAAGTTTGTACACCCTTGCAACTTTTTTGGTAACTCTTTCCTCACCTATAGCCATCAAAGTGAAAAAATGTTTTATCTAAAAAGGCTAATGTTTGCGAAAGAACTGCCTACAATCGTAGCATGGGTAAAACGGAAGATATTGATCAAAGTCACTGTTTTCCACCGATCGTTCATATGGGAGCTATATGATATAGTTACCCGATCTTTATTAAACAGATGTTTAATTTGAAAGCAATCGCGTTAAAAGTAACGAAGTTATTCAGAAAAGTCACTGTTTTCGACTGATCGTTCCTATGGGAGCTATATGATATAGTCAAACGATCTTAATCATATTTTACACAGACGTTAAAAGGTGTAGTAAAGTCACCAATATTCAATTTCACTACAATATCTCAGAAAATGACGAAGTTATTGAAAAAAGTCACTGTTCGTGACTTTGCCGTTTGTATGGGAGCTATATGATATAGTGGTTCGATCCGGCTGAATCCGAGATATACAACCTGTGCAGTATATACAATCCTACATACAAAATTTACCCTTTAGCTTTTACGGTCTAGGAGCAGTTTACTTTGATCCAGACGGATATATGATTTCGACTCGTCGTTCTGATCAAGAATATATATACTTTATATGGTCGGAGTTGCTTCCTTCTATGCGTTGCACGCTTCTGACCAATATTAATATACACTTTTTGCAAGGGTATAAAAAATGGCTATTTTTATAATAAAATTACTCAAATTGCTAAAACAAAATTATTTAAAACTGCTAGATTTGTGGTTAATAGCATTATAAAAAAAAAGTTGCACATTTTTTAATAGTTGCCAAATTTAGCAACTAATTTGCTAAACTGGTAGCAATGATGACGTAGTAGGCTGCTGGCAGAGCCGATTTATATTGCCTGTAACTTGTGTTTTATGTATCCGATTTGATTTAAATTTCGGGATCTGATTTTTTATACAAGGTGGCGCAAAAGAAGTCATCCGGGCCAAAAGAAGTCATCCGATGTTGTTTGGCTCTCATTTTTTCTAAATAAAAAAAACTAATGTTTATTTGGCCAATAAATTTCCCAATGTTTACGTAAACATAATTTAAAAACAGCATAAAAGTTTTTTCAAAAAAAAAAAAATTAGAGCCAAACAACATCGGGTGACTTTTTTTGGCCCGGATGACTTCTTTTGCGCCACCTTGTATAAAAAACTATCATACTCATAGGGATAATCCAATTTCTTTACCTATGTTTCTTCTATAACTGTATGATATAGGGGTCCGATCCTAATGATTTTCATGCTTTATCTTACCCGGGTTATAAGTATCTCAAATATCAAGTTTCAACCCCATAGCTCTTAAACTGACTGAGTAAAAGGCATACGCACCGACGGGCGGACAGACGGATGGACGGACAGACGAACATGGCTATATCGACTTAGCTTCTTATGCTGATCAAGAATATATTTACTTTATGAAAACGGAAACGTCTCCTTCTGTGCGTTACAAACATCTGACTAATTTTATAATACCCTCTGCAAGGGTTTACAAAAAAAGGTAAAAATATTATAGCAATTTAATAAAACATGTAAATTAAATGAATTCAATTTAAGTTTTTCAATATTCTGGAATATTCTAAAATGATCACACATTCCAAGTATTTTGGAAAAATTAATTATGTGCATCTTTCCTTGATTTCCTGATACACTCAGGGGGAACTAATACCAAATACAAGAAAATTAGGTATTGGATATCCAACAACTACAAATTTAAAAGAAATATTGAAGATCTTATGGAAAAATCCATAAAGGTAGCTTATAGACGTGCCTGAATAGGTTGACGAACTTTTTAAGAGCTCAGTCTAATCGATAATTAAAGAAGAATCGGATGATGAAGTAATAGATTTAAAAGATTCAAATGTAGAAGTGATAGACTTAGAGGTTTGAGAAAAAAAAAAATATAAATGCGAACATTTTTATTAAACAGACTTCTGTATCCGCATAATGCATCACGAGAGCATGATCAGAAGCAAAATAAACCAATGGCTAAATAACTAATAATAAATCCTAAGCATGGATAAAGAAGAACTAATTCTCACAGTTCGTGAAATTAATAAAACCTTTAAAAAATATTATAAATGAGTAAGCCAAAATAGAAAAATACAGAAGGAGACATTAAACAAACATGCAAAGATTCTTGTCGATTCTTTCAACGACGCAAAAAAATTAGTTCATCGAAACAGGAAACAAAGATAGGCAAAACAAACTGGTCGAAATTATCAAAATTATTCATCAAGTTATGTTTGAACTAAATAGTAATTCAAAACCAGATGGCCGGGGCTAACTTTGACCGTGTCAAAGTTTGTATACCCTTGCAAGCTTTTTTTTACTCTTTCCCTATTGCCGTGAAAGTGCAAAAACGTTATTAAAGTCTAATGTTAGCGTACAATTTTAGCATAGGAAATAACAAAGTTTTTGAACAAAGTCACTGTTTATCACAGATTGTTCTTATGAGAGCTATATAATATAGTCATCCGATCTTGATAAAATTTGACAGAGTCGTTTTTAGGTGTAATAAACTAAAACTAAATTCGACGACATCCTAATACTAAATTTGTCTAGGAGGAGTTCGCGCTGATCCAGACATACGGACGGACGGACGGACAGACATGGCTATTTGAACTCGTCTCGTCGTGCTGTTTAAGAATATATATACTTTATATGGTCGGACATGCTTCCTTCTACGCGTTGCACACTTCTGACCAAAATTACCCTTTTTGTATAAAAACGTAAACTTCCTAAGCCTTAAATCGGCTCTAATGAATCCGACTCTTTTACTATACCTAGATTTCAGTAAAGAATTTTCCATGATTACAGATGCAAGTAAATACGCATGTGGTGCAGTCCTAGCTCAAAACAAAAACGGACTCCAGCTCCCAATCGCATACGCATCAAGAACAGCAATTTGCAGCTTTTCATTGGGCAATAACACATTTCAGATAGTATATTTATGGTAGACACTTCACTGCCAACCTATTTTCAATGGTGAACTCCAGATCCAAACCTACACAAATGAGCCTTGAATTAGAGGAATTTAATTTCACAGTAGAGTATCTAAAGGGTAAAGACAATTATGTAGCTGATGTTCTTTTAAAAACATCAATCACTGACTTAAAAAATACCTAAAAATAAAAAAATAATAAAATTCTTAAAGTCTTGAAAGTTAACAGTAAAACTCCTGCTCAGCAAAAGAAAAAGAAAATTTGCATAAGCAAACTGTAAATGCTTCTCAGCCACGTATACGAACGTATACGAAGTCATTGTAAGTAACGAATAACAGATACTCTATGCACACTAAAGCATGGAAGCGATGGACAATAAAATATTACAATCTCTAAGAATAGCGTTACCCAAGCCGGTGATCCTATTATCAATTAGAGAGCTGCATGAATGAGTGAAAAGTCAAATGAATCCATTCGAATTGAATTCGAATGAATGAGTGACAACTACACAATGAAATGAATGAGTGACAATTCAAAGCATCGAATTGTACTAAGGCACTCGAATCATTAGAATTATTCGAATTGACTCATTTTTATTAGGATGTTTAAAAGCAACAAAAACTAATTATTTTATCAAAAATTGCGAAATGGGGGCTATTAAAATTAAAATATGCTATACACCAAAAACTTTAGCAGGCAGTTTTGGATTTGACAATTTGGGGCCAATCGGACGCCTGCTAACAATAAGTCGTCCGCCAAATTAACAACGTTTGACTGTAAGACCGCGCACACTGATTTAGCACCTTCGCGAAGTGAAATACAACCAATGTGAAAAGAATGATTGCAGGGGTGGTGGTCCACTCTGCGTTTAAATCTAACACACGCACACAAATGCCACAACTTCTACTATTTTCTTCAAGTCTGTCCAAAATATCGGAACTATAGAATACGGACATAACTTACTATTAATTCGATTGAAACATTCGTAATATTATTGTATATCATCTATCTATATCTATATACAATCTTTTCTATCTCAAACTTTCATTTCAATATTATGGTAAAACAGAAAAATTTATTTAACACCTGGGAACCATACAACACTTCTGTAAAAGTCAAATTTCATCCTAACCGGTCACTAGATACTACAAAATGGATAGTTGACTACATAGACGAAGCACCTAAGACGAAGGATTTGTTGCCTCGCATTGTGCTGCTTGCCCACTTTCGCGGCTCTAATTTAGAGAAATTAGATTTTACAAGATTTGTCCCAAACTGTCAAATCCAAAACTGCGTTCTAAACTTTTTGGTGTATAGCATATTTTAATTTTAATAGCCCCCATTTCGCAATTTTTGATCAAATAATTAGTTTTTGTTGATTTTAAACATCCTAATAAAAATGAGTCAATTTGAATAATTCTAATGATTCGAGTGCCTTAGTACAATTCGATGCTTTGAATTGTCACTCATTCATTTCATTGTGTAGTTGTCACTCATTCATTCGAATTCAATTCAAATGGATTCATTTGACTTTTCACTCATTCATGCAGCTCTCTATTATCAATGATAAATATAAAGATGATAAAGATAAAGAAGCTGTACTGCTTACATTTCATGACAATCCAATACAAGGAGGACCTATAGAAATAGCTAGAACTTTAGCTAACATAAAAAGGCATTATTATTGGAGAAACATGACACGAGAGATTTCAAAGTATATAAGAAAATGCCATATGTGTCAATAATCAAAACATACTAAATACAACGAAACTCTATAAACCATTACTAAAACGCCACAAATGTGTTTCGGCAATGAATAGGAAGTAACTTTAAAATGCGATTTCATAAAATACCTGGTAGCAAAAGCTATATTTGAAGATTTTATTCTGAACACGTTCATTACGGATATGGGAACAGAATATTAAAACTCCATAATTAAAGATTTATTGTTGTGGAGCGTAACCACTGAACACTTAATGAGTTCATAAGTTCGTACATATCAGTCGACAAAACAATGTACTTCGTATATTGCTTTAATACAACACCTTCTATGGCACATGACTATTGTCCAGTTTGTATTTGGTAAAACTTCAATTTTGCCAGAACAATTTACTAGCATGTGTAGCATAAAACCACTTTATAATGTAGACGATTATGCTAAAGAGCCAAAATTTATACTAGAACAGGCATATAAGAGAGTTAGATTAATGTAAGAAGCAAATGAGGTAAAACAGAAAACATACTATAATAAAAATACGTTTAATTTTGATTTAAATATCAAAGAAGCATTATATACCCTTGTAGTCCTTGGCAATAATATTTTTACATTTTGAAATTTCTTTCCCAGAAACTCAATTCATCAATAAATACACAAAGCATTATTACTATCTTTAGAACAAATTTTTCTTCTTCTTCCATCATTTCCCAAGCAAAGCACGGCAAGCATGCATATACAGTTTATGTAGCGTTGCGCGTGTGTGTGTATGCATGTGCTCGGTTGATTTTATGATGACGTAGTAGGCACCAAGCAGCGCTGCCGGCAGCGATTGCAGACAGTATTATAAAATTGGTCAGATGTTTGTAACGCACAGAAGGAGACGTTTCCGACCCCATAATATGTATATATTCCTGATCGGCATGAAAAGTAGAGTCGATATAGCCATGTCCGACCATACGTCCGTCCGACCGTCCGTCCGTTGGTCCATATGCGTTTTACTCAGCCATTTTAAGAGCTATCGGGATGTTTTTTTTCTTTTGGGCTTTTTATTACCCGGGTAAGATAAAGTATGAAAATCATCAAGATAAGACTACTGTATCATATAGTTCTAGAAGAAACATTTTTGCAGAAATTGGATTATCACCATGAAATTTACCAATTTAATAGTATTGGATATAAAACCTCAGATCCCAATCTGATCGGATAAATAGAACGCAAGTTACAGTCAATCTAATAATATTTCATGAAATCAACAGAGCACATGCATACACACACAGACACAACGCTACATGAACTGTATGTGTATGCGTGCCGTGCTTTGCTTAGGGCTTGAGTTGCAGGGAAACAAATTTCAAAATGTAAAAAAAATTATTGGCAAAGACTGCAAGGGTATAAAAATTTCGACATTCCCGCAGTTAGTTTCTTTGATTTTTATACCCTTGCAGAGGGTATGCGTATGCGTTTTACTTAGCCGTCTTAAGAGCTATCGGGCTAAAATTTTTTTTCGGCGTTTTTTTATTACCCGGCAAAAATAATATATGAAAACCCAATACAGACAAAACCTCACTAAACTCCTACCGACCAATATCTCTGAACTCTTGCCTATCAAAGGTGCTAGACAAAATAATAGCAAAGCGACTGTGGTGGTTTGTTTCTAATGACAAACTAATCCATAACAGTCAAACAGGTTTCAAGAAGGGGAAATCTGCAATAGACAGTCTACTGCTGATAGACCATCTACTAACAAGATCCATCTCCAGAAGAAACCATACGTCCATAATATCCCTAGACTTTGCAAAAGCTTTTGACAGAATCGGACTACACTCAGTACTTGACCAACTCACGGAATGGAAAACAGGACCTAAAATACTAAACTACATAAAAAACTTCATGACGAACAGGAAAATTACAGTACGAATAAACACCTACCTCTCCCCCTTCCAACCCATCCACAACGGCATCCCCCAGGGCTCGCCACTCTCAGTTACCCTATTTATAATAGCCTACAACAAACTCGCTGAAAACACTTTAACAACAAACACAGATGGAATAAACACACGGAACAACTCACGCACACCATGCTCCAAGCAATTAATATAATAAAATGCCTTGCAAGCCCAAAGCTCAACTGTAACACATCCACACTTATAAACGTCACTAAAGCAATACTCAACTCCAAGGCAGATTACGGCCTCCCCATCTATGGACACTGCCCAAAAACAACTTTGCGACCTATAAAATCCAAAATTAATACAGGCCTCAGAATCGCTCTTGGGGCATTCAAAACTACACCATCAAAAAACATTCTATACGAAGCAAGAGTCTCTCCATTAGAAGACAGACGCGAACTACTAACAGCCACCCTCGTAAAAACTCTGATCACAGCAAAAAATTCACCACTACACAAAATACTAAAAACATACCGACCTCCTAGACGGCCACAATACAATTCAACAATAGACCTAATAATAAAATACAGCAGAAACCACAACCTTCCCTTTCAGCCCACAAAACCACTTACTCTGACTACTACACCATGGAATGTAAGCCAAATAATCACGGACACGACACTAAGAAACTTTAATAAAAAAAACACATGCCCACAAACATACAGAGCCGAATTCAATCAAATTAACACCATTGACAAGCTTAAATACACATACATCTATACAGACGGATCCCAAAACGACACCATCACTACCTTTGCCATCACAGATGAAGCCGATACCATTAAATCATATCTCCTACCCCACTACTCCTCCGTATTTTCCGCAGAACTCATTGCAATAGTAGAAGCTTTAGAAACCCTAAAAAATAAAAGAGGTAAATTCTGCATATGCACAGACTCACTCTCCGCAATAGACGCAATTAACAACACAAACAACAATGAACATTACCCCTCATACGCTCGCAATATAATGCAAAAAACCTTCCCCAAATTCAAACTACTTTGGGTGCCCGGGCATGTAGGAATAGCAGGGAACGAGCTAGCAGATAATTCTGCTAAAAATGCAACGAAACAGCCTCTAATAACAAAGGAAAACCTTAACGTACAAGACATACAAAAATACTTAAAAAACATGCACCTCACAAAACTACAATCCAACATAACCGAAACATCAACCTGGTATCAAGCTAATAACCCACACAAACTTAACAACTATCACATTTTTCAAAGAAATTCATTATCTCTCTCGAGAAGAGACCAAATAATAATAACCAGACTTAGACTCGGACACTCCAAAATAACACACATACACTACATCGATCAATCTCCCTGTATATGCCCCTTTTGCAACGACATCATATCAATCGAGCACATCCTCACCAACTGCAATACCCTAAAACCCCAAAGACAAGCAATATTTAAAAACACCAACCCTCTCCAATGCCTAGCACAACCCACATCCTCAAACATATCAAACATTCTAAAATACTTAAGAACAACAAATTTATATCACCACATCTAAGAACATACAAATTAACTTAAATTAAGAAACTCTCATCACCCCATGTATATATGTAAATATGTAAATACATACAACACACAGTTAAGAGAACTCATACATAAACTCATACAACTCTAGAGCTGAAGGCCTCTGCTGCCATAGCCACGTAATAAGCTAGCCTATAATTTCACTATTAATAAGTTAGCTCTTAAATAAATAAATAAATAAATATATGAAAACCATCAGGATCGGACCACTATATCATATAGCTGTAGAAGAACTAGAAAAAACATTGTCATAAAAATTGGAAATTTACATATGTGATAATATTGGATATAAAACCCCAGATCCCAAAATTTGAATGCGATCGGATAAATATAACACAAGTTACAGTCAATATAATAATCGGCTCTGCTCCCAACTTTGATATTTAATATTAAATATCAGTGTGTGTTGGCTGTGGTGAATATCACAAAGGAGGCATTTTCACGAAGGTCAGAAATAACGTTGCACTAAGACTATGCGGTATCTGTGGAGGGAACCACAGGGCCAACTACAGAGGATGTCCTATCTTTAAGAGTCTTAAATCACACCTAAACGGGCACAAACCGCCAGCTGGACCAAAGGTCACCTACAACGCCTCCAAAACTACACTGGGGATATTCTTTGCCGAACTGGACAGACGGAGCCCGCGAAAGAGACTCCGTCACTTCACCATCTACGGAAACCGCCACCTAGCGCACCAGAACTTGGCCAGCCAACTCCAAGTTGCTTAGAGGCCCTATTGATCTCACTTAATCAAAACATGACCACTTGTATGATGTTCATGCAAAACTACATGCAGGAACTGATGCGGAATCATAACCTGATTAACCAGAAGCTTATCGATAATAAATAATGGCTATGTCTATGTCTTTGGATTGCTAACGGCATCTCCAAGCACAAAAACGAAATGCTACAATTCCTAGACTCAAGTGAAATGAACGTCATGCTGATATCGGAATTTTCAAATACCGAAATATACCTTCTACGTAACAAACCATCCAGACGGAAAAGATCATGGCGGGACAGGTATCCTAATCGAAAAGAGCAAGAGTATCTACTCCACATGCCTCTTCTTACTCTAAACCTGTTGACAGGCGTACGAACCGGCGGATAGAACAATTAGTAACGGAAAAACGACGTCTAAAAGAGAATGACAGATTACTCGCTCATCAGCAGCAAAACTTCGCCTAAGGCATGCTAATCGCAACCTCTCCAAGGCGTTAAGACAAGAGGAAAGCTGGGCTCAATGGAAATACACAGAAAAGCTCAGTCCAACCAGCACTAAACATCCTCTGTGGAAAGCCCATCCAACTTTAAGCGCTCCTACAGAGACAGTTTCACCGATAAGGAGTCCAACCGGTGGATGGGCCCGCAGTGACGAAGAGAGGGCATCTGTATTTGCCACACATCTTAGAATGGTTTTGCAGCCAAATCCAACATTCAACTCACTTGTACTTCCCCTTTCGAGCACATTAACAGATAGTTAGTACTCGGAACTCCAATCGGATGAGATCACTGCAGTTATTAGAACCCACTTAAAGCCGAAAAAAGCCCCTGGCCATGACCTAATTACACTGAAAATGATCCTCGAACTCCCTATTATTGCCATACTATACAACTTCCCAAGAGCGTCCAGTATCATCATGATTCCTAAAGTGGGAAAGGACAAAACCCAGCCATCATCCTTTAAGCTAATTAGTTTGCTCCCATGACTTTTGACGTTTTTTGTAAAGATCCTGCAGATCGGACTAAACTCATTTCTGGCATCGGAGAACACACTCCCTTCGCACCAGTGCGAAAAACATGGTACAATTGAACAAGTCAATCGCATAACACCCGAAATACGAACAGCATTCAAACTAAAATAATACTGTGCTGTTTTTATCGATGTTGCCCAGGCTTTCGATAGATTTTGGCTGAATAGTCTGATGTCTAAAATCGGGCAAAAGCTCCCAAAGTACAGTCACAAACTTATGGAAACGTTAAAAATAAAAAAAAAATAAAAACTGCGTACATATTTAATTGTTTATACTTGCACCAAAGTGCACCAAAGTGGGACCTCCAGTCCAGATAGAGACAGAAGCATTTGTCCCGTGCCAAGTTGCTGACGATTTGCCTTCATGTGCGATAGCCCCACCCGCAATGGAAGGAATGCCGAATATCCAGCTATCTGGTCGCTCCTTTAGATTAAAGGCGAAGATCGATCTGCTTCTCGGTATTGATGTCATACCAGCGGAAACTCTTTCCGGCATCCAGACTTTTCCGTCATCTAAGAGAATTTGGACTTGGGCCACATGCGTCAGGTGCTATTTGACGGCAGTAATAACAAATTTTATTTGACACACCATGCAGTTTTTAAGCCCAACAATAACACAACTAACGTTTTTTCCGAGTAGTTTTCAATGTCGACATCACAAAAACCGGCAAATTATGGTCGATCCAGTCGATCCGATCAAACGACATTTCAGAGAATCCTGTTCCGAAACAAAAAAGGTCAACTTGGTGATTACGAGCTTTATACCGTTACGTTTGGCATTAGCTGTGCTCCGTTCTTAGCCAGGAGAGTACTTAAACAACTCGCAAATAATGTACAATCCAAATTTCCGTTGGATAGCGATATTATCAAGTCCTATACTTATGTATGTCGATTATGTGCTGGCAGGGGCTCACACTGAACAAACTGCAATCGCAATGGTCAATGAACTTTATGGCGCTCTTAGTTCAGCTGGCTTTCCTTAGCACAAGTGGACGTCGAATATGAAGAGCGTGTTGCGTTGCATTCCAAAATGTCTTTTGTTGAATGCTGATTTCCTCGATATCGAAGAGGCCAGTGTTCGATGAAAGACGTTAGTATTTCTTGAATTTATTAAATGTTTATTTGTTTATATATAAATAGGCACTAGCACATAAACCAGTGACTAAAAGTTATCGCAACCAACACATAAATTGGGTGGACCTCGGAGTGAGATTACAAAGTTAGAGATGGGGGCCAAAGACACAGCGATGCACACCCGATGTAGCTACAATTGGTATCTGATGTTAATAAGTGTTTGTGGAGGGGCGGAAGGACCCGAATAAGCCTCAAATGGTTGGCGGGTGCCAATTTCTGCAGGGGTCTGGTGAGTGAGTAATGCAATTAAAACGCGCGAGAACTTCGTTTAAGATTAATTCTGGTTTATTTCTATTTATGTTACATGTTAGATGTCCCGACACACACGAGAATGTTTCGGGTTGAAAACAGGTATATTATCGAAAGCAATGAAAGAACGGGTGTTCGGGTTAGATGCTCGTACTGGATTGAATATGGCGATTTACAGGAGAACCCTTCGTCACCCTCCTCAGTATGACCGAATTCGGTTTTGGAAAAAACCCTACCCCTCACTCTCTGCTGTTCACCCGGTGGCGTGAACATATGCATCAGAAACCAATTGTATATATGCATTTCTTTTATAGTACAAATAGCGAGCTCACCAGTGCATAGTTCGACATAGTGTTAGGTCAGCAAAATACGTCTTTATTGATAATAGCTAACCATAGCAGCTTAATTAACTAGGTCTTTATTGTTTACTGTGACCATATCAGATCTACTTATGACTGATGAGCCATCGATATCCATAATCGGGTTACATACTTAATTGACATACATTTCCATTTGTTCTATATTATAATTGTTTTAATGTTATCCTATTTTATATAATCTAAACACCAACATACTCCCGGCCGTTGAACACCTGTTCAACGTTATCCAACGTTGACCGCAAAATTGCTGGGGGCTGGGCTTGCTGCAGCTGGAGTCGGTATGGGATTGACGATCCTCACGGTTGACTGCTCTGGACCATTGTGGCTTGGGGGTTGTGAGCATTTTCTTATTCCATATACCATCACAAGAACCAATGGTATTGCTAGCGCTACGTAGGAGTCGATAACATGGTGAGCCGGTTGACTGGGGTCTTCTGGTAATTTCCAGTTTTGCTTAGTTTCCGGTTTTCCTTGAATGTTGCTTAGTTCATCGTAGCTTAGCTGCATCTTTGTGAATTGTTTTGTTGTTGGCGCTACTTTTGTTGGGCCAATGCTGAAGTTGCCAAATCGGACATATGACAATTTCATTGTGTCTGTCGTAGTTATACGGTGACCTGTTATTCGTATAGCAGAACTCCTTACTGTACATGTCGGGTCTAGAGTTAACAATATAGTCTTCTTGATAGTGACACCTTATATATTATCGTCACAGGTCACTGCGAGTTCAATTGGTCTAGTGGTGGCAAAAATACACTGATTTTTGTGATACATGTCGAACCACACGAATGACCTGTTTGTGTGTTGTATTTGACAAGTTGATGATTTTGTGTTTTTGAATAGCTGGAACTCACAGTTGCTATTAGCCGTAAACTTCGTTTGTTTATCAAAACAAATATATGATACCAGGTTATACAGTTACAATGCCTGCGTTGCCACTAATGGAAACGTGATCTTAAATATCACATGATTGTTTGCGATTGTGCCTTCTTTAAGCCATATAATTGCAAGACGTCGTTATCTAGAACTGGCAAATCCAAATCAAACGGAAAATGTCTCTTCAGTTGGTTCAGATGTTCCCGAAGCTGGCCTGGTAATAGTAGTAACGGGCTTATTTTGCTATGATGGACATCTGTAAATATTCGGGAAATTTCGGTTTGAATTCGTTGCAAATTCCCTGCAATAACTGTCATCTGAGTAGTTAGCGTGATATACCATTGCAATGCCTTTACCGCATTGTCCTGGACCTTGTCATGTCGTTCATTTGTTGTTCCATTAGTTTCATCTGATTTTCAATTGTGGCTTCATCTCGCTTAATGATATTTATCGTTGAATCAATTACAGATGTCTGATTTTGCAGCAAGTTCAATAAGTAATCTTCATTTGATTTAACTTTTCGTATGGTGCCTGACATCTCTGTTGCATACTTTGAGTCCAGCACACCAAATAAGCCGTTCGCAATGTTCCCAATTACATCTAAAGGCGATCGTCGTTGGCGTTCTATGTTTTTTTTTTTTTTTTTTTTTTTTTTTTTAACGTTTAATATATATTTGTTGAATCTACTCTTAAATTAGAGCCTAACAACAAGTTTGAGATATTTTTCTTATACTAGTACTTAAGATAAATCCTGGGGATATTGCAGGCGGCCCTAATCACTTGTTATTGGGTTGGTCTGTCATTTCTTTTAAGACGAGTTCTATTATTAGTTCGCGTAAGGGATTTGGCAAGAACATTTTGGTGTGCATCCAGTTTCGCAGAATACTTTAGTTGTTGAGTAACTATTTCAGATTTTACGCTAGGTATATTTAGATCATTTTGAATGTTGTCGTTTCGTATATACCACGGGGCCCCCGTGATTGATCTTAAAATCTTCGACTGCGCTCTTTGTATAATATCGACATTGCTGGTACTTGCATTTCCCCATAGTACGGCTCCGTAAGTCCAGATGGGTTTCAGTACGGAGTTGTATAGGAGGACTTTATACTCCAGACGTAGAGGGGACCGAGCATTGATGATCCAATGTAGGCTACTCGCTTTCAGTTTAAGCTGTGACTTTTTTGCTTCGATATGCTTGCGCCAAGTTAGTCTTCTGTCTAGGTGGATGCCAAGGTAAGTGACATCCACGGCTTGAGGAACTGGTACGTTGTTTAGCATTAGAGCTGGACAGTTTCTTCTGTTAAGCGTAAATGTAACATGTTTGCATTTCTGCTCGTTGACCCGGATACGTCAGGTTGCTAGCCATTCCTCTACCACCTTAAGATGTTCCTCTAATTTTGCAGAGGCTTGTATTGGGCATTTGGATCTGCTGAGGTTTGCCGTGTCATCGGCAAAAAAGGACGTTGTAAGTCTGCAGTGTACAGTAGGTAGAGCAATGGGCCGAGTAAACTGCCTTGCGGTCCACCACCTTTGAATTCAAAATCAGCCGAGACGGAGCCATTACATCTTACAGCGAATTTCATATTGTAAAGGTAAGATTCCATGAGTTTGTGGGTGTACTGTGGCAGTTTTTGCCGGATTTTGAACATCAGACCCTCCAGCCAAACTCTATCGAAAGCCTGGGCAACGTCGAGAAAGACAGCCGCACAGTATTCTTTTAGTTCGAATGCTGTTCGTATTTCGGATGTTATGCGATTGACTTGTTCAATTGTACCATGTTTTTCGCGGAAGCCAAACTGGTGTGAAGGGATTGTGTTCTCCGATGCCAGAAATGAGTTTAGGCGGATCTGCAGGACCTTTTCAAAAAGCTTCGAAAGACATGGCAGCAAACTAATTGGCCTATAGGATGATGGCTGGGTTTTGTCCTTTCCCACTTTAGGAATCATGATGATAGTGGACTTTTTCCATGTTCTTGGGAAGTAGCCAATTTTTATTATAGCGTTGAACAGTTTGCAGATATATTGTATTGCAATGATAGGGAGTTCTAGGATCATTTTCGGTGTGATTAGGTCATGGCCAGGGGCTTTTTTCGGCTTTATGTGGTTTTTAATAACTGCAGTGATCTCGTCCGATTGGAGTTCCGAGTACTCACTATCCGTTAATGTGCTCGAAGGAGGAAGTACAGATGAGTTTGATGTTGGATTTGGCTGGAAAACCATTTTAAGATGTGTGGCAAATACGGATGCCCTCTCTTCGTCACTGCGGGCCCATCCACCAGTTCCTTATCGGTGAAATTGTCTCTGTAGGAGCGCTTAAAGTTGGGTGGGCTTTCCACAGAGGATGTTTAGTGCTGGTTGGACTGAGCTTTTCTATGTATTTCCTTTGAGCCCAGCTTTCCTCTTGTCTTAACGCCTTGGAGAGGTTCCGATGAGCTTGCCTTAGGCGAAGTTTTGCTGCTGGTGATCGAGTAATCTGCCATTCTCTTCTTAGACGTCGTTTTTCCGTTACTAATTGTTCTATTCGCCGGTTCGTAGGCCTGTCAACAGGTTTGGTGTGAGAAGAGGCATGTGGAGTAGATACTCTTGCTGCAGCTCCCATCATCGACTCAAGTGCAGAGACGCACATATCAATGTCCTCTGCAGCATCCAGTTTCGGCGAACAGTCAATGTGGGCACTCATGTACATTTTAAATTTAAGCCAATTTGTTTTGTTGTTTGTAAGCCTATATGGGCGATCAAGTACTTGAGGTCTTGTTAATAATGTGAATAGCACTGGAGAGTGATCGGAAGTTAAATCTAACAGTGTTTCCGCAGTGATCCGATTACGTGGAATCCTCTTGGTTACTGCGAAATCAATCAAGTCAGGCACTTTCTGTGGATCTGTGGGCCAATAAGTAGGCCTACCCGATGAGACGCAATCCATCTTATTGAGAGGGTTGACTATTGTGTTGTACAACTGCTTTCTTTTAGGATTTACCAGGCGAGATCCCCAGTGCGTATGTTTGGCATTATAGTCCCCTGCTGCAATGAAGCGAACTCCGAGTGTGTTAAAGAAATCGGTAAATTCCTTTTCAGAGATTGAGAAGCGTGGTGGGCAGTACAGGGCGACCAATGTAGTGTTGCCGCAGCTGGTTTGGACGGTTATAGCAGTTGCTTGTAGGTGCTGTGTTTCAAATCTGTTGAGGAACGAGTGTTTTATACGGTTTTTGATTAGGATACCGGTCCCGCCATGAGCTTTTCCGTCTGGATGGTTTGTTGCGTAGAAGGTATATTTTGGTATTTGAAAATTATTTTTTGATGTTAAATGTGTTTCCGAAATCAGCAAAACGTCGATTTCACTTGAGTCTAGGAATAGTTGCAGTTCATTTTTGTGCTTGGAGATGCCGTTAGCATTCCAAAGACATAGACGTAGGGAAGCCATTATTTATTCTCGATAAGCTTCTGGATAAGCAGGTTTTGATTCCGCATCAGTTCGTGCATACAGTTTTGCATGAACGTCATAAAAGTGGTCATGTTTTGATTGAGTGAGATCAATAGGGCCTCTAGACCACTTGGAGTTTGCTGGCCAAGCTCTTGTGCACTAGGTTGCGGGTTCTGTAGATGGCGGAGTGGCGGGGTCTCTTTCGCGGGCTCCGTCTGTCCAGTTCGGAGCACACTAGCGAAGGATACACTAGGACTGGTTGTAGCAGTAATGTTGGATGATCTAGCAGCCTTGGCGAAGAAAACCTCCGGTGTAGTTTTGGAGGCGTTGAAGATGATTTTTGGTCCTGCTGGGGGTTTGCGCCCGTTTAGGTGTGATTTAAGATCCTTAAAGACAGGACATCCTCTGTAGTTGGCCGTGTGGTTCCCTCCACAGTTGCTGCATAGTCTTAGTGCGACGTTGTTTCTGTCATTGGTGCAAATTCCATCTTCATGATGTTCGCCGCAGCCAACACACACTGACCTAAGATTGCAATTGTTATGTGAAGGAGATAATTTCCTGTCCGTAGCTCTGAGTTGACATGCTCGAAGTGCCTCTGCATTGCGGTGCATGCCTCTGGAACCTTCATTAACACGCATATTTCTCCAACCTTTACTACTCCGTCTGAAAATGTCTTCAGGTCGGCCCAAAATGGTTCGAGATCGTAGAATGCCACAATAGTCCAGTCAGACGTTGCCATCCTTCCTGTGACAATACTTTCATAGTATATGCCTGGTTTGGGGTTGAATCGAGTTATATTAGTTCTTTGAGCAAATGCTATAGGAATTAACAACAGCATTAGGCAGATCGTCATTGCCAACGGTGGCAGACCGATCGACAAACGTCTTTTTGTCTCTGGTTCTGCGGTGTCCTCGATACCAGGGTCTTCTTGGGAATTCGATTCTGTGTCATCTGCCTCGATTTTACGTCTTGTCGCCGTCTCTCTAAGCAAGGGAGCCAATTTATGGATAGCCCGCTTGTAGGTGCCTCTGGCTGTTTTAACGTCTACCACGCGGACGTATCAATCCAGGCCTGGATATAGTGTAACAATTCGTCCAATTGGCCACTGCAAAATTGCCACATTATCCTCCTTTAGAATTACCATCATGCCTTCTTTGACATTGTTATATGGTTTTTTCCATTTGAATGTACCCTTTAATTCCTGTAGGTACTCTTGAGACCATTGTGTCCAGAATGTATGCTTAAGCCGTTGCACTAATTCCCACTGTTCTGGAATCGATCGCTCTGTTACTGGCTCTGCATCTGGTTGGGCTACTAATGGTTCTCCGATCAGTAGATGGCGTGGTGTTACAGCTGTCAAGTCGTTGAGCACTGCTTCAACATTGGCAATGCGGACTTTACCGCAGCTTCCCATAATCCTCCAAAATGTGGAGACTGTGGTGGTATGAACTTAAATTTCACTCCTTTTTGATTGCAATATTCCTTGATACTACCTGCTGCCGTTTCTGAGTGTATTGAATCGGTCAGTTCCAGAGGATCCAGAATGGTCCACAATAGTCTACTCCGGCGTTGAGAAAGGATCTTATATTTGTTCTAATTATAGTACCTAAATTTCTATTGCTACATACATATATCTTTTTCATTAAAACCCTTTTGTTTAGAATTAAACTTATAATTTGAAATTTCGTCATGTTTGCGTAACCAAATTCTTTGAGGTGTCCGTGACTTGAAACCGTGCCTATGCTACCATTACTTATCATCTAAGAGCGTTTAGGTGCCCAGAAAGGGTTAGCGATCAACACCTTTATCTAATCTGCAAAGCAGTCGTCTGCACAATTAATAGTATCCCGATTTGGTTCAATATTTTGCTTTTTACATCTCTTTAGTTTCACATAGTGCACTTATTTTTTTTGTATGATCCGTGCGTGTGTTTAGAGTAGGAAAGAACCCAAATCCGATCTTTAGCATAAACTTGAGCTATCGTTAACAAAGTAGAAAGATTTAGGCAGCTAACAACTACACGTGCACATGCACACTACAGTTATGCAAAACCTTGGATTACAAAGGATGTAAACTTCCAAGGGTTAGTTGTAGTTTGTTTTTTTTTTTCGCAAGCCCATGCTGGTATGGTGAAAAAATAGATTTACATAAAAATTTATTTTATGCGTCATCATTTTCGTCGAAAAACGAAAATTTTGCTTTAAAACAGTGCCAAAAATAAAAAGAAAAAAATTCGAAAAAAAGCTTTGCCATTACCAGCTGATATCTTTAAGCTTTTAGAAGCAGTTTAATTTTTTGGTTCCGATGATCCCAGCATCATGCTCAACGCAAACCATTTTTTTCATAGATCCTCAGCAGATGCGCTGCCACGGATGAAAATATATATATATGGAATTCAAAATTTTTCCAATGGTACTTCAAATGTCAATTACCAAAATAAAACAAATATTCCGGGAATATTCGTATCTTCACAAAAAATGTTTAAAAGTGTGTTTTTTTTGGGCTTTACAACTTTAAAACTGCACACGATGAAAGAGATAGAATTTCGCTTTGAGTTATCGAAACTACAGAACTCTTTGGGATTTGCGGAGAATTGCTATTTGCAAAGTTATAAGTAATTATTATAGCATTCAGAAACAATTAAATTCGATTTAGCAACCAAGTAACCAGAAAGATCCAATCATAGACCCGTGACTTTATAATTTTGTAATACCTAGACTTAAGATTCCTCAGATTTGACAGCCCCCGCCTAAACCATGGTGATTTTTGCGTCACCACAGGAGACACTATTTAATTATTTATTTATTTACGTCAACTAACTCAGCAGTCGACGAAAAAGCTTAAGCCAAAGACAGATAGTGATTAATTGAAGAAGATAGCTTAATTTTATACACAACTAAACATCCCCGACCCAGTGGTGGTGTTTTATTTGCATAAGGTGCCAGCTATGCCCCGATTCACAGCCAATGTGGTCATAAGTTGCAGCCAATCCAAGTCCAGAATATTATAATTGGTTTCGCTGTAGAGGATTAAAAAGGATAGCGCGAAGAGAAGTGACAGAATGCTGAGGAGAAATTAGGTGAGAAAGGTTGTTAAAAGATTGGCAAAGAACACAAAAAGGTTCGTGAAGATAGTAGTTAGTCAGACATCTACTAAGGTGAATAGGAAAAAAGTTTCTGGTCCGACGTGAGGGAACACAAAAATATAGCGTATCTAGTAAATTAGTAGAAATGACTTCGCATATGACTAGTTTATGGAGAAAGAGAATGCCAAAAACGAGCCAACGGTTGTAAAGTGAAGGAAAATTAATAAGAAGAAGTATGTCAGAATAAGAAGGTAGGCGAAGACTCGGGTCCCAATTAAGACCGCGTAATGGAAACTTAAGGAATTGCTTCTGTACCGATTTAATAGTACGCTGGTGAACATCATATTGCGGGTTCCACACTGCCGAGCAATATTCTAGAGTAGGGCGAACTAACGAAGTGTATAAAACCTTTGTTACATAGGGATCATCAAATTTTTTGGCCCAACTTGTAATAAAGCCAAGAAGGCTGCATGCTCTATTGACAATTAAAGAAATATGAACATTAAATGAAAGTTTTGGGTCAAACTTAACGCTTAAGTCTTCGAATGATGGTACACAACCTAACAGAACAGACTTAATAGAGTAATAGGAACGGCTAGCTAGGAACGGAGACAAACGACTGAAAGTAATAAAAGAGCACTTAGAGGTATTAAGGTGTAATTTATTAACGTGGCACCAATCACAGAAAGCATCGATATCTGATTGCAAGTACTGTTGGAAAGAAGGGTCATTATAGGAATAACAAATCTTGACGTCATCCGCAAACATGAGCACGCGTGAATGAGCCAAGGCCAAAGGCAAATCATTTATAATCAGAGTAAATAACAGGGGGCCCAGATGACTGCCTTGGGGTACACCTGACGTAACTCGAACAGTTTTAGATATCGAGGAACGAAAAGACACCTTTTGGGTTCTGCCAATAAGATTCGACTTTAACCAAGCCAACAGTTTTGGGGAAAAACCCATTATGTTTAAAATTAAACATCGTGTTCATCTGAAATGCCTTCACCAAATCAGACAAACCCAAAGAAATATTCCAATTAAAACAATAACATAACACAAAAATAAACCATAAAGATTCATATGACAATTATTACTTAATAGCAAACAAAACATGCATCCGCACTCTGTGGAAAACACTTAAGATTATAACAACGGCGCGGTATTAAGTAACCAACGCTGAGCATGAAATATAAACAATTTTCAACCCCCGAAAAACGTGGGTCCTTAGAATAAGTATTTTTAAGAACAGTTTAAGAGTTCATTTATATACACAACACTTTGTTAAATAAAATCAGTTCATATTTTGAATTCAACGAATGAAGATTTGGTTATTTTCCATCTCACTATTCAACAATGTTGGCATTATTTTAATATTGGAACCCCATCTTACAGACCAGTAAATTTTTAAAAACAGTGGATACGATCTTCTTTGAGATAATCACCCAGCGATGCTAGAATTTTAATCAATTCCAGGATTCAGTTTTCCAACAACACACATCTCCGTTTTCTATGGCTGCAAGCGTCATCAGTACACATTGCCACCTCCATCGGCGATATTACCAACGCCTTTTATTATGTCCCTCCTAGACATACAGTCGGCACACAGTTGTTTTTGCAAAGCCTAAGCAGTCTGGGATCAATGTTTCTTGCTGGTGGTGACTTTAATGCCAAGAATACTTGGAGCGGTTCTAAAATAAATAACCCTAAGCGAATCTCCTTCTACCTTGCATGAAAACACTTAACCTGTCCATCCACTCGTCTGGCCACACAACATACTGTCCAACCGAACCGAGGAGGAGCCCGGATGTGCTGGAACTCGCAATCAATTGTAGCTACACAGAAGCCAACTTACACTCGGATCACAGTGCGGTGAAGATATGGGTAAGCATCCCAGTGAAGACGACCATGCTAATCAGAAATGAAGAAAGTAAGTCGTCTCGCCGACTTAGGTATACCATACACCAGGTGAAACAAATATTTAAAATTTCGAAAACCAAATGGATGTTTACTAAATTGTTTTAACATGCCTCATACCATATGCTATCTCGCTCACTCGCTCACTAGCTAGCACTTATGGATCGCGTAGCAAAATACGTTCATACGTATATTTTGCATGTTACTAGTCCGATTTCAATCGAATTTGGTAGTTTGACAGAAATAGATAAGATTTATTAGTATCCCAAATTTGATCGAGATGGTCAAAAAATTGCAAGAGCCAATCGATTTTTTCTAAATTATGGAGGCGAAAGTGGGCGTGGCAACATAGTAAAATATATATTCTGCGCGCAAACTAAACCAGTATACATACTAAATTTGGTGACTTTAGCTTTGTTTCTATTTATTAGGCTAGTTTACATACCAAATTAAATGTCGGTAGCTGTCATAGTTTTTAAGAAAATCTGTTTTTTGTAAATTCCGGGGGCGGAAGGGGGCGTGGCAAGAAGTTGGAACAATTATTTTCTGCGCGCTAACTAAACGAGTATATAAACCAAATTTGATGTCTCTATCTGCTATACTTTTTAAGAAAAACAGTTTTATGTAAATTCTGGGGGCGTAAGGGGGCGTGGACAAAATTCCAATTAACTCTATATATTTACATACCACACGAGTCTGCATACCAAATTTGGTGGCTCTCTGCGTGTTCATACGGACGGACGGACATGGCTATTTGAACTCGTATCGTCGTGCTGATCAAGAATATATACTTTATATGGCCGGAGATGCTTCCTTCAATGCGTTGCACACTTGTGACTAAAATTAATATACCCTTTTTGCAAGGGTATAAAAATTACACAATACCACACACTCATAAGTGTTCGAGTATATTAGTCCGTTACTACCGAAAAAAGATTTACCAGGATCAGAAAAGAAACGATGGTGATTAGTAATAGACTTCGTCAAATAAACAAAAAAGTCTTCTCCGATAATTTCCCACTTCTAAGAATAGACGACATTCTTGATCAACTAGGCAGAACCAAATATTTTTCGTTTCTAGATTTAATGTCCGGTTTTCACCAAATAGAATTAGAAGACAAATCGCGAATCTCCACTAGCAATGGATCTTATCAGCTTACTAGACTACCATATGGTCTGCAAATAGCAACAAATGCCTTTCAAAGAATGATGACAATTGTTTTCTCTGGATTAAACTTGTCACGAGCATTCCATTGGATGGACATGGATGACTTAATAGTCATTGGTTGTTCTGAAAAACACATGCTCAAAAACCTAAAGGATATTTTTGACATATTCAGAAACCATAACCTAAAACTGCATCCAGAGAAATGTTCATTCTTCATGCACGAAGTGACATTCTTGGGTCACAAATGCACTGACAAAGGAATATTGCGAAATGATACCAAATACGATGTCATTGAAAAAAACCAGAAGAATGCCAAAAAGGAAACAAGCTTTAATAGAACCCACAGTGTTGTATCCAGATTTTAGCAAAGAATTTTGTATAATAACAGATCCTAGCAAATATGCATATGGAGCAGCTTTGAATCAAACTTATGGAGATAAGCATTTACCAGTAGCATACCCTGCTCGTGCATTCACTAAAGGTGAAAGTAAAATGAAGGAAGTAAGTCGTCTCGCCGACTTGGGTATACCATACACCAGGTGAAACAAATATTTAAAATTTCGAAAACCAAATGTATGTCTACTAAATTGTTTTAACATGCCTCATACCATTTGCTATCTCGCTCACTCTACAAACACACAAGCACTCTAGCGCCGCCACTAGCCAACGGCCAATTCTGCCCTTATGGATCGCGTAGCAAAATACGTTCATACGTATATTTTGTATGTTTCTAGTCCGATTTCAATCGAATTTGGTAGTTTGATAGAAATAGATAAGATTTATTAGTCTGCCAAATTTAATCGCGATGGTCAAAAAATTGCAAGAGCTAATCGGTTTTTCTAAATTATGGAGGCGAAAGTGGGCGTGGCAACATATTAAAATATATGTATTCTGCGCGCATACTAAGCCAATATACATACTAAATTTGGTGAGTTAAGCTTTGTTAGTTTTCGAGAAAATCAGTTTTGTTTAATTTTCGGGGGCGGAAATGGGCGTGGCATAATTTTTAAATAGTCAATATCTGCGCGTCTATTAAGCTAACTTACATACCAAATTTAATGTCGGTAGCTTTTATTATTTTCTGCGCGCTAACTAAACGAGTATATAAACCAAATTTGATGTTTCTATCTGCTATACTTTTTAAGAAAAACAGTTTTATGTAAATTCTGGGGGCGGAAGGGGGCGTGGCAAAAATTTGAAACAAACTCGATAAGCGTACATACTACACGAGACTGCATACCAAATTTGGTGGCTCTAGCTCTTATAGTCTCCGAGATCTAGGTGTTCATACGGACGGACGGACGGACGGACGGACGGACGGACGGACATGGCTAGATCGACTCAGTTTTTGATCCTGATCAAGAATATATATACTTTGTGGGGTCGGAGATGCTTCCTTCAGCCTGTTACATACATTTTGGCGACTTTAATATACCATTTCACCCTATGGGTGTATGGTATAAAAATACCCCACTGAACCAAGGTTAAAGCTAACTTGATCTAGAAGAATATGAGTTCACTGTAGAATATCTGAAGGGAAAAGATAATTTTGTTGCGGATGCATTATCCCGCATTACGATACAGGATCGAAAGAACACTAACGCGCATGTCCTGAAAGTCACTACAAGGCAGCAACGTAGACAAAATATTTTCTGGCCAGAGAATAAAAATGAAAGTACAATTAGTCACGTACCTAATGAAGCTTCTAAGCCCAAAATACATGAAGTACTATGCAATGATAAAGCACGAAAAGTAGTGACCTTGCATATAACACATAATTTATGTTTCCTTAAACAAGGTAAAAAAGTTATGGCAAAAATTAAGATTGGAGATCTGTACAACAATGGAAATTTCGACCTAGGTCAGTTTTTTCAAAGGCTTAAAAAACAAGCATCAACCACCTTTTTCAATAGAATCTTTTAAAGAAATGAGTAATAAAATTTTGAAATCATTCAGAATAGCGCTGCTCCGACCGGCGACCGTTATAGAAAGAGATAAAGATAAAGAAGCAATATTGTCTACATATCATGATGATCCTTCCTATACAGAGTGGCCATACAGGCATTACAAAAACTTTGGCCAAAGTAGGAAGACACTATTATTGGAAATTCATGACAGGTCATGTTAAAGACTACATTAATAAATGTGAAAAAGGCCCTTAATCATTGCCGAACCCCCCATGCATGCTTTTGACAGAGTAATAGTCGACACAATAGGTCCACTACCAAAATCTGAAGTTGGCAATGAATACGCAGTAGTGACTGCGTGTTAAAGTGTTAATGAGTATGTGAGTTGACGAATTACTTACTAGCAATACCAGTTCCAAACAAAAGCGCAACAACAATTGCAAAAGCTATATTCGAATCCTTTATTCTGTCCAATATTCGGTCTAATGAAGACGTTCATCGCGGACATGGGAATAGAATACAAAAATTCAATAATATATGACTTGTGCAAATATTTAAAAATAGACAACATTACGTCTACTGCACACAATCAACAGACCTTAGAACCGTTATAAGAAGACATAGGACATTCAATGAGTACATTCGTTCATATATATCAGTAGATAAAACTGATTGGAATGTATGGTTACAATATTTTGAGTACTCAAAACTGGCTTCAAGCCGGCTTGAGGTCAATATATCTTACTACACAAAACGTGAGCAGGTTGTCTGTATAGCTATTTCAAGAACCACCACTTCGCTTAAGAATTCACAGTTGTCATGTCCATACCATATCTTCAACGCTAAAAGTAGTTAGGAATTCAAACTACATGAAGCGAAAAAAGAACATCAAAGCAGTTGCAAGCAGATTCCCCCCATTAGTAACACATAAATACTGTCCCTATGAACTTGTATTTGGTAAACAAAATAAATTGCCAATCCATTTTAAAACCATAAATAGAATAGAATTATTATATAACGTAGGACTAAAAATTATCAAAAATAATTGAAACAAAAAAAAAATACAAAGAAAATTTGTCTGACCAGACACAAACCAAAAACGATATTTCTAACATAAGTAATCAATCATCAATAATCATTATCATTAATCAATAAATAACTCCATAATATTGCGTTATTTTCCAAAAGGGGGAGGTGTAGTATATTCAAATCTAAAATCATTTAACACAAAAAGCTCAACTTGTAACACTTTTTTGCAAGTATAAACAATTCAATATGTACATATTCACATAAATATACAGCTAAGCATGTTTATATATGTATGTATGTACATTTATATATACACATACATATATTCACAATAGCAACCATATATTCACATAAGCAACAATGAGAGATACAAGAAGTGAGGAAAAAGTGCGGACGCGTTTACTTGCCGTCGTTTGTACTCACGTATGCCCATTGGTCTGCCGTTCCGTCGCTGCTTGCTGGGATTCCGATCTTCAGTTTTTTTTTCCCCCGGTCGCTGGGTCGTTGGGAGCGGGGCGCCTTTTTCTTTGCACGCCCATTTGCAGCTCAATTGGTATTGGTGAGGTGGACCTTTTCACGCTCATTAGTTGTGTTGTGGTCTCCTTTGGCACGTGCAGAAAAAATACCAGCTGCAGCCAGGTTTGCCACACATAGATATAAATCTAATCAGCTGAGTTACCAGCACTTGTCTGGCTCTGCCCTTAATAAGCTTCTGCCCTTAATATATTCTTCTGCATACTTCCTGGCTGTCTCTGTTATTCGCCATAACAGACACTCAGATAATAGCAGAGTTTTGAGGGCGCGGCGGCAAACGGTCTGCTTGGCGTTGGGTGTGAGTCTTAGCCGCTGGTGCAAAAATCCTAGGTTCGACTCCCACCTTTGGAAATCTCTATAGCGTTTTTTTATATCATAATTATTTATTTATTTATTTATCTATTTAAACCTAATTAAATTTGTATAGTCTGCCCACAAATTGGCAGACGCTGCTACCCTAGTAGTGGATGCTCACGAGGCAACGCCAAATAGGCTTAGAAGCCCATCTGTTGGGGCTGAGGGGGCCGATGGCGAGGCAGCCAATATCGGGGCCTGCGTTAAAAAAAGCAAGGTGGGTCAGGTGCGGCCTACTTGCAACGAGTTGGAGGAAATGGGCCATATTCTGGCCTCAATTGCTACACATTATAGCAGAGATAAGGATGCTAGTGGCAAAATTAACCGCAGCATAACAAACGAGTTTAGGGAGAAGGTTGCGGCTGCGAGAACTGCACGTAGCAGTGATCGCCTTGCTCCAAGACAAAGGGCCGATCTCGCCATTAATAGTGGCGTGTGCCTCTTGCAGCAAGTCTCCACCTAAACGTGTGAGTAGGCAACAGCAAACCGAACTGGTGAATTCACCGTCGGGATAAGCCCTGTCAAACGTCACTAGTCGATGACTCAGGTCGTCACCAAGCGAGGCCACACCAGCAGAAGGCGCAACAGAAAAATCGCCAACATCCACAGAAGTCGCCTACACGGCTTCAGACGGCACATTACCAGCAGGGGCAGCAACAGCTTCACCAGCAGAGTCAATCCAGTCAACTTGGATCCCAGCAACAAGCCATGCAGCAGCAGCAGCTACATCCGACTGATGTGCAGCAGCCTAGGGCACAGCAAAATGCCCACAGCAGCCAGGAATGGGTAAAGGTGGGTCCTTCGAGGTCCTCCCGCAAGCCTAACGCGAAAATCAGTGGGAAACTACAGAAATCCCGCCCGGAGGCGCTACTAATTCAGGCGAACGTAGGCTTGAGTTATAGCCAAGTTTTAGAGCGCGTGACGAGGCGCACTGATGGGCAGCTGGATCACGTCCGTGAGCACGTAATGCGAGTTCGACGCACCGCTAAAGATGGGCTTCTTCTGGAACTCCGGATATGCACAGCGGACACAACTCAGTCCCTTAAGGAGGCGATCAGCCAAGTCCTTGGCGAGGAGGCAGGCGTGAAAGGTCTAACCCGGTAGAGTTCGAATTGGATGGGATAGTTGCCGAATAAAAGAACTAGAAGCGCAACCTGCGCGCTGTTTTCGACATAGGTTGCCACATCGCCGCAAACTGCCCAAGTGACACAGACAGGTCAAATTGCTGCTTCAGGTGTGGCAATCCTGGTCACAAGTCTGCAGACTGCTCGGCCGCCGTCAAGTGCTTTTTATGTGCCGAGATTAAACCACATAGCGGGTAGCCGCGCGTGCCCATAGGATGCAGAAGGACGCCAAACGATTCAACCCCATTTGAAGTTCTTGCAGTTGAACCTGAATCACTGCATAGCGGCTCAGGACCTGCTTCAGCAGACTGTGCGTGAGTTGTCGGCGGATATAGGTCTAATGAGTGAGCCCTATAGAGTAGGAGAAAGTGGTTGCTGGGCCAAGGCAGCGTGCGGCAAAGCAGCAATTTGGTGCTGCGGGAATAACGAGCTAGTCATGCAGGACGTCTTACCTGCGGACGGCTTGGTCAGAGCGAGGATCGGCAGAAACTGGGTGTACAGTTGCTAGCTTGCACCCAGCCTGTCACTGGAGCGTTTCCGAAGCATTGTAGACAGCATCTCGAACGACGCAAGAGGACGCCAAGGTCTCATCATCGGTGGGGATTTCAATGCCTCGGCCACCGAGTGAGGCAGCACGTGCACTGATGCCCGCTGCCGTACTCTTCTTGAAGGTTTTGCCAACTTAAGCATATCTCTGCTTAACGTCGGCACACAACACACCTTCCGAAGGGCCGGATAGGATCGGTAGTCGATCTTTCCTACGCCAGCGACTGTATTGCTGCTTCGGCTGTTTGGAGCGTAGGCGTGGCATACTCTGCCAGCGACCATGAAATTGTGACATTCTCCATAGGCAGAAACAGGCACCCGCCAGCGCGAACGTTATCGCTTCGGAAATCCTTCAAGCTGGATACTCTTAACCCGCTTTTGTTCGCTGAAAGCCTGAAAGGACTCATGGTGTGCCCCAACACAAATGCAGAAGAAGCTGCGAACCTCATGTCGAGACTCGATGAAGCGTGTGTTGCCAGCATGGCCCAGCGTGGGTCATTCTCGCGCCACCACACCCCAGTCCTCTGGTGGAACGAGGCAATCGCTGATGCCAGAAGGCCTTGTCTTCGCGCGAGACGGCTATATCAGCGGGCAAGACATTCGCTCAACTTCGATTTGTTAATTGTTGTATAAGAGAAGGAGTCTTTCCCACCAGGTGGAAGTTGCAAAACCTTGTGTTGTTGCCCAAGCCCGGAAAACCACCAGACGAGGCATCCTCATATAGGCCCATTTGCCTGTTGGATACAGCTGGCAAGGTGCTGGAGTCGATGCTTTGCTCGAGACTGTAGTTGGCGATATTAGCAGGCGGGGGCTTATCCGAGCACCAGTTCGGCTTCAGAAAAGCCATATCCACAATCGACGCAATAAACCGTGTGGTTGACCTGGCAACTGAGGCAATCGATGGCTCTAGATGGAAAGGCGGCGGTAAAGAATACTGTATCGTGGTGGCGCTCGAAGAACGCGTTCAACTCAGCAAGGTGGGATCGCATACTGAACGCGCTGGCAACATTCAATATCCCAAGCTATTTGATGAACTGCGTGCGGAGCTACTTTCGTGACAGGAGAATCCGATACTCAACGGATGATGGCCTGGATGAAAGAGGGGTATCGGCTGGTGTTCCACAAGGATCGGTCTTGGGCCCCTTGTTGTGGAACACCATGTATGACGGAGTCCTGCGCTTTGAGTTCGAGCGGCACCCACACATTGTCGGGTTTGCAGACGATGTCGCACTGGTGGTTTCGGCCAAGGACCTTCACGTCGCCGAAGAGCATTGTAGCGAGGCGATAGCCAATGTTGGCCACTGGCACTTGAATTGGCAGCGCAAAAAAACGAGGCGGTGCTCATTAGCAGCCGGAAGCGCGTCGATACCGCAAGAATCAGAGTGGGTGACTCCCTCGTGGTATCCAATCGTGCCATTAAATACCTAGGTGTCATGCTTGACACTAGATTGTCCTTCAAGGAGCACATAGAATACTGCAGTAGCAAGGCAGCTGCGTCGGCCCGGTCCCTAACCCGTATATTGCTGAATACGCGTGGCCCGAAGTAAGGACGACGCCTGCTTCTATCGAGCGTCGTAAAATCCACTGCCCTGTACGCAGTTCCTTCGTGGATTAAAGGTATGGAGGTTAGGAGCTACAGGAGGAGCCTCGAGTCGACTTATCGTCTAAGTGCGATTAGAGTGTGTAGCGCTTTCAAAACCATATCCGATGACGCAGCCCTGGTGATCGCTGGAATGATGCCCATCGATGAATGTGCGGCAATTGCGTCGGCCACGTTTATAGCATCAAGGCAATCAAGTGGCAGCAACATAACCCAACCAAGAGGACAGGCGCGACTCATGGCATGGCAGCACTCCATGCGCAGATGGCAAGAGAGGTGGGACTCCTCACCCAAGGGAAGGTGGACTCATGCACTAATCCCGGACATCACACAATGAGTGTCGAGGAAGCATGGTGAGGTTGACCACCAGCTCATGAGCGGCCACGGGTGCTTCAGGAGTTACCTGAAGAGGTTGCACCACGATGTCTCCGACGAGTGCACATGGTGCGGCGCTGGCATCATAGAAGATGCGAGTCATGTGCTGCAACACTGCCCAAGATTTCACGAGGAAAGACACCGGTAACCTCGCCGGGATGATGGTCGCAAACTCCAACGTGTGGCAGGCGGCCGCCGCCTTCGCCGCACACGTGATGAAGAAGCTTAGGCAGTTGGAGAGGGAAAGGTTGGCGAATTAAAGAAGTAAACGGTCTGCGATGCAATACCAACAAGTCGTCCCGCAGTAACCGTAATCCTTTTTTCTTTGTACCCGACTTCGTATGTTTGTTCCCTTGTGTAACCTGATATATGTATATGTTAATTGTAATTATGATATATGTATCTGTTATTTGTAATTATGTTAGTAATGTTTTAAATGAAATAAAAAAAAAAAAAAAAAACATAAGCAACAATGCACATGCTTAAGTCGCAGCATAAGAATATATATGTTAACATAGGTTAACCAAAGAATATGTTGCTGAATAAATCAATCTGAATAATCATCACTTTAGCAGTATTCCGAACGTTGCTTACCTTGAGCAAATCATAAAACTCCTTCAGGCCCAAATGAAACAAATGACAATAATAATGCAAACAATCTTAGCATTATTAAGCGAATGGGTCTTAAAATAATAATAATCTGGAATGCTAAAGGTCTATGCAAAATAAGACCAGAGGTCAAAGACTAATACCCTTAAAGGAACAATGTTCGTGTTCATCTGAAATGCCTTTAACAAATCAGATGCACCAAAGAAATATAGAAAACGAATCAAAAACATATAACAAAAATAAGTCAAAAAGATTCATATGACAATTATTGCTTAAAACCAAACAAAACATGCTTCCACACTCTGTGGAAAACACTTAAGATTATAACAACGGCGCGGTATCAAGTAACCTACGCTGAGCATGAAATATAAACGATTTTCAACCCCCGTAAAACATTAGAATAAGTATTTTTAAGAACAATTGTCGCCTAGAGTCTGAGAGTTCATTTATATACACAACAATTCTTTAAATAAAATCGGTTCATATTTTGAATTTAACGAATGAAGATTGGGTTATTTTCCTTCTCCCGGAATCCCTATTCATTTTGGTCCTTCGAGATGGATGAAACTCTGTAGTTTTCCCTCAACAGTGGTAAGAGACTCAGATATTGAATCAGCTCCTTAAAGTCTGAATTCTTATGCAAGTGTAAATGCTAAGATCAGCTATAGGTAGCAAAATAAAATAACTCTTGATTTCCCCCAACAGTGGTAAGAGACAGAGTATAAAATAAAAGCAAAATATTATTGCTTAATAAATAAAAAGTGCGTGTGTCCGACGTGAATAAAGGCAGTTTGGCTAGTCGAGCAACTGCAATAATTTCGGCAGCGGTAAATAAAAATTTATTACAGAGTTAGTGTGTGGCGTATTCGAAGCCCTAATATCCAAAAAAAAAAATAATTTAACTAGTGTATATATTCACTATATGTAGTTGCAAGTCGGCAACTAGAAACAGCAGCAGAGCAACAAGATATTTGCAAAGAAGAGGCTGCTGTAGAACGTACTCTGCCAGTATAAGGAAATCTGGTGCGATGACCGGCACCGGTACCGCCTGAGCCCATAGGCCCTGGACAACAGCAGCTGAGCAACGACACAGCTAAAAAAAAAAAAACACTGCAATACCGAGGGTCGAACTAAAAAAGACAATCCAGACAGCACCAGAGAAGACGTGCCCGGCGGACTGCCCTGGACCATTGGACTCGCCATATTGCGAGTACACCTGTACTAAGAGGACCGACAAAGGCGCCATCAGCCTGTGCGAAGACCAGCACCGGCACCGTCTAGGACGACAAGCTAGACCCTGGACGCAGTAGCACCGGTAGCGCTACAAAGAGCGCCCAACAATTAAATACATCATAAACTAAAATTGTTTGCAAACAAAAAACATTGTAAGAAATATTGTGAAATTGAGCGGAACCTTATCTGCCGATAGCACTTAGCCTGTAAAGCTATGCGAAATATCTCCGCAAAAATTGAGTGTACAAAAAAAGACCGCGTTTGCAAAAATTTGTGTAGGGCTCTCAGTCGCCTCGTAGACGTCTATTTATAATCATATTGAGCAATCTAATAGCAATAAATATTAAGTTGCAACAACAAAGTGCGTAATTTTTACAAAAGCCATGTCCACCAATTCGGGCCCAAGCTCTCTCGATCCCCACCAGCAACAGCTACAAGAACTAATTGTACAACAACAACGTGAGCGTCGACTCTCGGTCCAACGCAACAACGCGTACTTTTCGGTGGTGTCGCCGACCCCACCGAATGCTAACGTAAGCAATAACACCGAAAGTGCCAGCCACTCAGCAATCAACAGCAACTTACCGTGGAGAGAGCAGTGTGCTTCTCCATCAATATCGATAACTGGGTCACCGATTGCACCGACCAGCACCGTCAGCTCGTTGACAGCAACTACTGCAACGTCTGCCGAAGTATTGACCTGCCTCAAGCCGTCAACGACAAGTCGCCCAGAGTCAGCCACAATAGTAAACCCAACGACTTCTGTCCAAACTGGAATGGATAGATATATTAAAATAACTAAGCGGAAGCTAAGCCCGTAAAAGAAAAAAAGTGGCAATACGCCGAAAATAACCAAACCAAATGAACGAGTAGCACCCCTTAGCGGGAATCGTTTTAAAATTCTTGCCGATCAGCAAGACGATCAAGCCGGAGCTGTAGATAAAGTTAAATCGGCTAGACCACCCCCTTTATACATCCGTGGAGCCAACTGCAGCGCCCTGATTTCGAAGCTAGTAGAAACAGTAGGGCCAAATAACTTTGTTGTAACCCCACTTAATAGGGGTAACATTAAAGAAATTAAATGTCAAACCCAAACTGAAGACAATTTCCGCATCATCGAAAAGTACCTCCGTAATGCTAACATCAACTTTGAACAGATTTGAAACACAGCACCTACAAGCAACTGCTATAACATTCATTGGTTGCCCTGTACAGCCCACCACGCTTCTCAATCTCTGAAAAGGAATTTTCCGATTTCTTTAACACACTCGGAGTTCGCTTCAGGGGACTATAACGCCAAACATACACACTGGGGATCTCGCCTGGTAAATCCTAAAGGCAAGCAGTTGTACAACACAATAGTCAACCCTCTCAATAAGATGGATTGCGTCTCACCGGGTAGGCCTACTTATTGGCCCACAGATCCACAGAAACTGCCTGACTTGATTGATTTCGCAGTAACCAAGAGGATTCCACGTAATCGGATCACTGCGGATACACTGTTAGATTTAACTTCCGATCACTCTCCAGTGCTATTCACACTATTAACAAGACCTCAAGTACTTGATCGCCCATATAGGCTTACAAACAACAAAACAAATTGGCTTAAATTTAAAATGTACATGAGTGCCCACATTGACTGCTCGCCGAAACTGGATGCTGCAGAGGACATTGATATGTGCGTTTTTGCACTTGTGTCGATGATGGGAGCTGCAGCAAGAGTATCTACTCCACATGCCTCTTCTTACACTAAACCTGTTGACGGGCCTACGAACCGGCGGATAGAACAATTAGTAACGGAAAAACGAAGTCTAAGAAGAGAATGGCAGATTACTCGCTCACCAGCAGCAAAACATCGCCTAAGGTATGCTAATCGCAACCTCTCCATGGCGTTAAGACAAGAGGAAAGCTGGGCTCAAAGAAAATACATAGAAAAGCTCAGTCCAACCAGCACTAAACATCCTCTGTGGAAAGCCCACCCAACTTTAAGCGCTCCTACAAAGACGATTTCACCGATTCCAGTCAAATCCAACATCAAACACATCTGTACTTCCCCCTTCGAGCACATTAACGGATAGTGAGTACTCGGAACTCCAATCGGACGAGATCACTGCAGTTATTAAAAACCACATTAAGCCGAAAAGCTTGTCTTTCGAAGCTTTTTGAAAAGGTCCTGCAGATCCGACTAAACTCATTTCTGGCATCGGAGAACACAATCCCTTCACACCAGTTCAGCTTCCGAGAAAAACATGGTACAATTGAACAAGTCAATCGCATAACATCCGAAATACGAACAGCATTCGAACTAAAAGAATACTGTGCGGCTGTCTTTCTCGACGTTGCCCAGGCTTTCGATAGAGTTTGGCTGGAGGGTCTGATGCTCAAAATAGGGCAAAAACTACCACAAACTCATGGAATCTTACCTTTACAATAGGAAATTCGCTGTAAGATGTAATGGCTCCGTCTCGGCTGATTTTGAAATCAAAGCTGGTGTACCGCAAGGCAGTGTACGCGGCCCATTGCTATACCTGCTGTACACTGCAGACTTACCAACGAGTTTAGGACTTACAACGTCCACTTTTGCCGATGACACGACAATCCTCAGCAGATCCAAATGCCCAATACAAGCCTCTGCAAAACTAGAGGAACACCTTAAGGTGGTAGAGGAATGGCTAGCAACCTGGCGTATCCGGGTCAACGAGCAGAAATGCAAAAATGTTACATTTACGCTTAACAGAAGAAACTGCCCAGCTCTAATGCTAAACAACGTACCAGTTCCTCAAGCCGTGGATGTCACTTACCTTGGCATCCACCTAGACAGAAGACTAACTTGGCGCAAGCACATCGAAGCAAAAAAGTCACAGCTTAAACTGAAAGCGAGTAGCTTACATTGGATCATCAATGCTCGTTCCCCTCTACGTCTGGAGTATAAAGTTCTCCTATACAACTCCGTACTGAAACCCATCTGGACTTACGGTGCCTTACTATGGGGAAATGCAAGTACCAGCAATGTCGATATTATACAAAAAGCGCAGTCAAAGATTTTAAGATCAATCACGGGGGCCCGTGGTATATACGGAACGACAACATTCAAAATGATCTAAATATACCTGACGTAAAATCTGAAATAGGTACTCAACAACTAAAGTTTTCTGCGAAACTGGATGCACACACAAATGTTCTTGACGATTCCCTTACGCGAACTAATAATAGAACTCGTCTTAAAAGAAATGACAGACCAACCCAATAACAAGTGATAAGGGCCGCCTGCAATATCCAGGATTTATCTTAAGTACTAGACTAAGAAAAGCATCTCAAACTTGTTGTTAGGCTCTAATTTAAGAGTAGATTCAACAAATATATATTAAACGTTAAAAAAAAAACAAATCTGAAATCGCTTTAACAAATCAGATGCACCAAAGAAATATACAAATTAAAACAAAAACATAACACAAAAATAAGTCATAAAGATTCATATGACAATTATTGCTTAATACCAAACAAAACATGCATCCACACTCTGTGGAAAATACGCAAGATTATAACAACGGTTCATATTTTGAATTCAATGAATGAAGATTGGGTTATTTTCTTTTTCCCTGGAATCCCAATTCACATTACTTATAGAATTTTGCAAAAATTGTACTTTTTACTAATTGAATTTTGTAAAAATTTTTATCTTACTAAACCTAATTCTAGCCTAACTTTCAATGAGTACATCAGATCATACATATCCATTAGCAACGACTATTTGGATAATACTAAGCATACTTCACATATTCTTTTAATACCACACCATCCACCGTAAATCCTAAAACTGTTCCTTTCTCAACTGAGACTATCCCATTTACAACATTGACGACTATAATAGAGAAATAAAATTCAAATTACAAATAGCACAAAGTGGAGCAAAATAACTTATTGAAAAATTTAAGACAATGCAGAAAAAAATATATGATAAAAACGCATAAAAGGTACCTGTTACTGAAGGACACGACATACTTTTAATAAATGAAACAGGACATAAAGTTAAAAATAAATGTCGAATATTCCTCTTTTCCATCTATTTGGCAGGAGTCGTACATTATTCCTAGGCCTAAAAATGGCTGCTATTCCAAAAGTTTTTAAGAATTTGATTACTTCGCAATTGCAAAAATTTTGTAGATTGATTTTTTTGTCATCCCAACATGGGTTTGTGAAACGTAGATCTAAAACCACAAACGTCTTAGAATTTATCTCTTGGACAATCAATGAATTAAAAAATGCCAAACAATCTGGTGACATACACACTGACTTCAGCAAAGCTTTTGATTCAGTTAATCATACCCCATTTTTTTCTAAACTGAACGACCTCGGGTTTCCACCTATCTTCCTTTCTTGGGTTCGAGAATACATATCTAACAAATAGAATACAGAAGGCACTATTTAATTAGATAATTATTCCAATTCTTGTGACACTGTGTGTGCCTCACGATGGTAGTCATCTACCAATCGGAGTACTCGTAAGCTTCTTGCTCTGTAGTCTCGTCGTAGCTGGTCATTGCCGGTACCAGAGGAAGTCCATTCCATTTTATTCTAGTATACTGTAGTATATTTATACCCAAATAATTTAATACAAAGAGCTCAATTGTAACACTTTAATGCAAGTCTAAACAATTATAAATGTACGCAATAAAACATAAGAGTGCTTTCAAATATGTTTATGTAAATTAAGATTTTGGGTCCGTCCACTGATTCCTGTTGGGGGTTGCCGCTGGTGGGATCCAACTTATGGGTTGATTTATGTTGATTAGGATGAGATACGATTAAGTATCTTAATCACCGTCCTTGTGGATCATCAATATATTAGAGATTATAATTTGTGTTACGGCCAAGTGCCGGAGTTATGCGTCTTTATTGTTTAATTTGTTATAAAAAACTGAACATGTTGAACAAAAATGGAAATATGAATCTAAAGCTAAATACATAAATGGGAATATAAATCTAAAGCTAAATACGAAAGAAGTAAATATGTAAGGCGTAAGGTCATGCTATGAGCTTTTGGTCACACGCTGTGTCAGCGTATTTATACTTATGTGGAATTCGTCACATCGACGTTGCAGCTGCACAGATTCCTCTAAGACTTAGTGCAGGGGCAGTTCGCTAGATTGTTTGTTAACTTCTACCCTTCTATGTCATTGCCGTCCTCGGTGATGCATGACCCTTGGACGAATCTTTGCAAGTTAGCAGCTGACTTCCTCTGGTACTGGCAATGACCAGCTACGACGAGGCTACAGAGCAAAAAGCTTACGAGTACTCCGATCGCGAAACATACTTTGGGGGATGATGGCGTTTAGGTTGATTTCATTCATTCGCTGTATCAGAAGTAGACTTAACACATGATCGTGTCCCGTTATATGTAGCAAAGGGGAAGCCGGAATGCCAGGAACCTTGCTTATGGCCTTGTTGTGGTTGACGTACATGGTCCCGTTTATCATAGCGCTTTTCTCAAACGTTATAAGATGGGTTCCGTTGGCGTGTAACTACGCTGATGCTCGCAAGCTTGTTGACAATAATTATCCGAATGGATAAGGTTGACGAATGTCAACCCTTGTAATGGGCTCCAGGTGACTGGGCTGAGTACGGCATATAGCTGATTGCCCTGCATGTAGTCCGCGAGCACATGTGTCATGCTTAGCCAGTTTGCAAAATGTTACGTGATTGTTGGTGACGCATTCTGTGACTGCCTACACTTCGTCGTCGCATTCAGCCACTATGTTGTCGTGTATCTGTAGTATGGTGTTCCCATGTATCACAGGGAAAATAATGACCTTCTTACATAAAAGTTTAATTCTAGGGTAATCTATAATTATGTGGATGGTGCTATCGGACTGAAATATTTTTATGTTGGACACTCCCATTAGACTGACTATGGAGACTGTTGTGAACTGTTCGGTACAAATAGATTTTAAATCTTCTTCATCAAAAATAGCTCGGTTTATTATATTAGATTTGGCAAGAGTGACAGTAAACATAAGGTCCTGAATTTCTGTAATAAGCTTTCTATTTCTTGCTAGTAACGTTTCGTATAAGTTTGGGATATCGATAATTTCATCACTTCTGGATTGTATTATTTTATTAACAGTATTTGTAAGTTAATTAATTTGCCTTTGAGTTTCTGTGTTAATTATTATTTGTCTATTGTTAGATTGAATTAGCTGTGCTTCTGTTATTTTAATTTTTTCCAAATCTGCCGCATCAGGTGTTCCTGCCACAACCTTTAGCGCTGTACCCAAAAAATCTAGACTTCTTGCTATCCTGTGGTGAATCATTAACGCGGACAAAAGATTTTTAACATGTTTTATGTCTACCTCTATAAATTTTCGCATGTTCGTCAGTGGAAATAACTCAGCCAGTTTTATAGTAGTCGAGTAGTCTTAGATAGCTGCGTTGGTCCCATATTAAAACATTGCCGTCTGGCACGGGAATGTAATTTGCATTGGAGTAGTCGGAAATGCGTGGCCCTGTTGCGGCTAGGACTGATAGTATTATCGTGATTAACCTGTGGGAAATGTAAACAAGGACCAGTGCACTGGTCCACTGCAGTGGTTTGATGTAGCAAATAAAGAACTTGATCAAAATTACTTCAAATTGTCCTTATGGACCACACTCCTCTTAAAAAGTACAGACGTTCCCAGGTCTGCTTGTAGGCGTCCCTCACCATGGGGATAATTTGTTTCCCAACCTTTTATTGTTCCTACGTCAAATACCCTATTTTGCCTATCTGGGTTGCATTTGTTGAGTTGATCTTGCTGGGCTTTGATTATTTTCTCTCTAATATTTTCCCGCAAATCAGTGTGTTGTGCGTGGATAACGTCAATTGGCTTTCCTTCTGTAACCGAATGAATTATTTTATTATATTCTATTGCTGTTCTTACTATGATTCGAGTCGTATCCTTGAGTTATTTATCATCTTTCATGCATCTAGCTATCTCTTGCAATGTACTGTGGAATCGTTCCACTTGTCCATTCGAGCAGCTATGCAATGGTCGTGCGTTTACTATGTCTATTTCGAATTGATTTTTTAACATCGAAGTTTTGGAAGTTTGGTTATTTTTGGAAAAATATTGACTAACTGCAATATGGGGATAGTAATATCCGTTATTGTTCGGGACAATAAGGGTTGTACAACAGCAAATTTGGAAAAGTTGTCCACGCAGGTCAGGAATAGCTTATGGTCAGTGGAGAATATATCGATATGCAACATTTCGCCGGAATAAGACGGAATGGGCGTTTCCCCAAGTTCTTGTTTTTTTGGAGCAGACTTTGCAATTTAAGATGATTTCATTGGTTAATTTGGCCATTTTTGGGAAGTAATACTCCCGAAGTATTTGTTTGATATTTTCGGCGCTCTATGTGCGCGATTATGTTCGGTATCAACTATCTGAATTTGATCATCTTTGTTGGTTATATCAGTTATCATATTTTTGCAATGCCAAAACTTTGTTGTCGGGACAAGTCGCACCAATTCATGTTGAAAGGCAGCTAATGTAGGAATATCGTAATGGTAAGCATTTGCAACATCACGGTTCACTACAAGCTTTAAGGATTCATAAAGATCGTTCTTGTCTGTAAATTGTATCACATGGCGAGTTTTTCTGCCGAAAAGAATTTGTCTCCGATGCAAGTTGTAGCGCGCCTCTTCTAGGATTATTTGGTTCCTAAAAAGATTAACAGGCTTGTCCTTTGTCTCGATTGTGTAGGTCAAGGAAAGCTTACTGTGGACAGTGGCAGCACATGATTGTATTTCGTCTTGTAGGGCATTCACATTTTACCGTGATAAGACATCTGCCTCCAGGTTTCGTTCTTCAATAAAAGCCATCCCCTTTTTAATTCTCGCATTTGTGTTTTTTTGTGACACAGAAAATGTGAGCGGTTGGTGGTCTGTGAAAATGTGCAACTCTCTGGTTCCATACAGGTAGTTCTGTAATTTTCCAAGAGCCCACACGATTGCTAACAACTCCCTTTCATTGGTGGCGTAAAATGACTCACTTTGCTTTAATAATCGGGATGTCATTGTTATTGGCCTCCCTCCCTGAGACAACACTACTCCAATCCCGTCGGCAGAAACGTTGGTTGTGATGTCGAAAGGTTTTTGAAAGTTCGGGTACATGAGTATGACATCCTCTGTTGCCAGAATGTTTCTTAAGCGGTCAAGTACGTGACGTTGCGATTCATCGAAGTCAATTGGGACCTTTTTGGACATGTGCTTGCTTACTTTTTCATTTTGGCCTTTCAGTATGTCGGTTAAGGGTCTTCTTAATGAACGCCCTGTAATAACTAGCAAGGCCCAAAAATGATCTTAGTGCATAGAGGTTCTTTGGCTCAGGGTACTTCTGAACTGCCTTGACCTTTTCGGGATCAGTTTTGGTTCCTTCACTGGAGACGATGAAACCCAAGTATTCGACGCTTTCTTTAAAAAATTTAGTCTTTTCCTTCGACACTCTCATGTTGGCGTTGTAAAGCAGTTGGAGCACGGTGTCAATGTGTTTGACATGCTCGGCTTCCTTTTTAGAAAATATTAGCACGTCATCTACGTAGACATAGCATATTTTCCCGTTTTGATCCATTAGAACATCATCGATTGCTCTCTGAAATATGCTTCCTGCATTTTTCAAACCAAAGGGTAAGCGAAAGAATTCGTATTTCCCGTTGTTCATTGAGAACGCCGTTAGATAAATAGATAAATTTGGTGGTACCCGGATTTTAAGTCCTATGTCGTGAAAAAATTTTGCCTTTCCAAGATTCGATAGAATCATTGATTCGATAGAATCATTGATTCGATAGAATCATTGGAATGCTTGCCATTGGATACCGGTCGGCAATGGTCCGCTCGTTTAACTTTCGAAAGTCAATGACGAGTCGTTTGTTTTTGTTACCATTTGAGACAAAGCCTTTTTTGTCAACAACCCATGCAGGACTGTTGTATGCAGACCGAGATGGTCTTATAATGCCGTCTTTCAACAGCTGAGAGATTTCGTTATTAACGTCCGTCCACTGGTTCCTGTTGGGGGTTGCCGTTGGTGGGATCCAACTTATGGGTTGAATTATGTTGATTAGGATGAGATACGATTAAGTATCTGAATCACCGTCCTTGTGGATCAACAATATATTAGAGATTATAATTTGTGTTACGGAAAAGTGCCGGAGTTATGCGGCTTTATTGTTTAATTGGTTATACAAAACTGAATATGTTGAAGGAAATAAAAGAGAACTAAACTTAAGTACATAAATAGGAATATGAATCTAATATTTGTGATGTTTAGCAAATTATGTTTTTAATCGCTATATTTTATGTATATTTTCAGTACAAAGGTATATATTAGTACATTGGGATTCGCAAAAATGTCCTACACCTTTTGGGTACAAAAATCATTCTTAAATTTTATTATATTGCTTTTTTTTATTATATCTAAGTATGTGCATATATGTATATGCATTTATTTATATAACCACTATTTCACAAAGATAACATGAGAACGCTGAGCCAGTAATTTTGATGCAAGCGTCACAAATATACGGTTGTATGTATGTACTAACACTCTTCCTCTCTTTTAAAGCTGCCGCTCAGCGACACCATAAGAATATATATGAAAATGAAAATAGTGAATACAAATACTAAAACATTGTGTGCAAATACTGAAACCCGGTCATTACAAGACTTCATCTAATTAACCTTCCTTCTGTAACTAATGGTAGGATTATTATTGGCGTAACTTTTCTTTATGAACTTTTGATTGGTGCGATTGACTAATCCGAGCTGTTGAGCCAGATTACTATTTCTGTTCCATTTAGAAGGACCCGCAATTACTTTTTACCTGCGTTACTTGCGTTATTATGCAATGACTATGACAAGCTTTGCGACGTTATCGGGTCGGAAATATTTCTTCCTGTTAAAAAACTGCTGTCTTGTCATTCCTCGCTTATAAATATTCATTACAAATAGAGTAATAATAATAGGTGACTATTTTATATACAGATATTTTCATGATATTAATACCTCTGAACATAATAATCAGATACCTCTTTTATTTGCCAAATTTGATCAAAATGAGATATTATATAGCTGTCATATATGTATATAAACAAACATAGACATCATAGCTACATGCGCTACAGGTAAGGGAAGAGTAACCAAACACTTGCAAGGGTATACAAACATCCACGCGTTTGAATTTACCCCCACACTCTTGTTTTTTTATGACCCATCTTATTGTTTATTATTTTTTTTATTATTTTTAATATTTTCTCTTTCTTTAGTTTAATCTTTGTTATATGTAATACGGCTATGCCCTTATGTCGGAGTGGGCAGGGGTTGTAACTAATATCTCTACTTAGGGTCATTCGTAACAGACTCGAATATGTTGTCATATGGGCCAATTGAAAATCCAAAGAAAATAAAATATCAGCCATCAATAGCAAACAAACAAAATTGAACTACGCATAGAAGTTAAATCGCCTCTTTAAATGCGTAACTCAGTCATGAACAGGTACCGTAACATCCCGTCAGTTAAAAACTAAGCTTTGAAATACTTTTTGACTTCGACCTTGAATATTAAAGCACCAAGGATACCCAGACTTTTAGCAAACATTCGTTTTAAATTCAATACCAAATGCTTTTTAAATTGGTAAAATCGCTCTATCAATTTGGAAACTATACTCTCTGTAACGTAAATTGAGCAATTACCCCACTGTGCGTTGACGCCCCATTCTCTGTATGTCCAGCGTGGCAATTAAAAAACTAGTCGCAAGGGAGGTGGTATGTTTACGTTACCGGGTGAACAGTAGTGAACGGCGAAGAGCAGTGTAGGGGCAAGGAAGGGAAAATCGATACTCGGCGAACACGATCATACCAAGGGGCGTGACTTAGATTCTTAATGAAATCGTCATTGGGCAGTTCTTCGAGAATTTTCTCTCTCATCAAACCACTTTGTTACTTATTTTGTACATACATTTTTTGTACTTCGCCAACAACTGGAGCGTGTGTGACTTATTAAACTTAGCAAAATAAACATAGAATAATTTAAATGAAACTCGTGCATTTCAACTCACAAACTCCCCAATCTCACCTTCCCATTGGTAAGCGAAAATTGGTTCTTGTTTTGGCAATTCTGCCCTTCCACGAAAAAGACTGCTGTAACTTTATTAAACAGCGAAATCAGTCTCAATCTCATAAAAATGCCTTACTAGGCAAAACCCTCTTATTACGAAAAATCACACAACATATGTATATAAATGCTTTGCGAACATATTTCCTATAGATAATAATAATATCCCACACAACAAGCAAGCATCAACACAATCCAACGCACAATCCAACGAAGCCAATATAGCGACCGAGATGCTATGCAGGCAAGGGAGAAAGACAAGGACAAGGAAACGAATGGGACCGCAGCCACCAAGAAAGTGAACACATATGCGCCAAGGATTTACGGGACTGTCACCACACATAGCAACAAGTAGATGCATGGGTGAAAGCAGAGGGCCGATGGAAAAGTGCCAGCTAGATAGCGGTACTACACCAATCAATTCCTGAGGCCGTGGGAGCTGCCTATATAAAGGCAACACCCATCAAGGAAATCATCAAGTCAACAAGTCGTGATCAGCCAAGGGAGTTTTAAGGCCTTACGACTAACCTTAAAAGCTCAAGCTAGTGAAAACAAATCCTGTGAAAAAGGATCGAGGGGAAGTAGAATAACTGAGAAGGCCTCATGAGTAACCTCTCAAGTTACCAGACAACTAGCAAGTCCTTGGAATAGGACCAGAACACCGTGCCCAAGCGTTAAAAACGAGAAGTCAAGCGGCTCCAGGACGTTCCACAGTACATTGGAAGGCACGAGGATATATCCTACTGCCGAAATTCCAGGATCTATATATCCTGATGAATACCAATCGCAGAGGAAAAATCCTGCTGCACAGCAAACGGCCACGGGAATTATCCTGGAGGCCACGAGCACGGAAAGACCATCTTGAAAACACGGCTGAAGGCACTGAGGTGGAAACAACATCCCTAGAAGATCAGGAGAGACCCAAACCACAATCAGCGCTGTCCAAGTTCGAGACTTCTCCAGAGAAATTAGTCATACCCAGCCGAGCCCAAAATATTATAAATAAATTTTGCTTTAAAACCATTAATCAAACAAAAGAGTCCTAATTTCACCAGGGCACAAAATAAATTTTGTTGTGCCGAACCTAGCCCAAGAGATATTGGAAAAATCCCAAGGGACGAGAAAGGATCGTTACACAATATAACAAAAAAAAATTTTGCAACGGTAAATCTAATGCTTTTACCTTTTGATCCTTCGATATTAAACTATGTACATTTTCGAGGCAGTATTGACTGTTGCTATATGTTTTTGTTGTAGAGCTTATTATTAACGATCCATCCGATGCATTTATGATGTGGGCTTCATCTAAAAATGAATCTGGATCTAAACGAAATTTCGGGCAATCAAGTCCTCGTAGAACTCCATACGCTGAAAAACGAAATTATTTTAATACAATTAATTTAAAAATCTAAAATATTTCACATTGGATAATAATATTTTATAAGGGAATATAACAGACACCTTTTTACGATAAAGCTATAGCACCTATAGTACCCTAAGGCATAAGGCAGGCATTGTATATCTCAAATTCGGATCAGATCGGACCAGAGTAACTCTCATAATAATATACAATTTCAAATCGGATAATTATATTATATAGTTGTCATAAAAACAAAGAAAAACTACAAAAAAAAAAAACTGTCTATATGCTTCGCATTTAACCTTTTACCGCATAAAAAGCCATATATGGCTTTTAATTCTTAATGAAATAAAATTTAAGCAAAGTCGATTGTTATCAGTCATTTTCTTTTTTCTGTTTTACTATATTTCTTTAGTTTAAGTCTATTTCATCACGAGGATTTACGTAACTGAATTTTAGCAAATTTCAATTATAATTTTCACCATAAAATTAAACATTAAAAACATTTGTTTTCTGAAAGATTATTATTTTTCAAAGAGACTGTTTAGTCATCTATCATAAAAAAAAACAAATTTCAGCGTAATGTAAGCATTATATAAACTATTTTTGGTTCTTTATGCAGTATAAACTTTATATATTTATACTAAAAAGTATCCAAATTATACCGTTTACACAGTAAATATCTAAATGCTGAGGAAGTATTTCATTCCTTTGTGATTGCTTAAAGCTAATAACATTTTTTTGTTCGCTGAAATTATATTAAGATATATCTATACAATAACTAATATGTGTTGCAGTTAGATGATTTTTTTTTTTTTTTTAACGTTTAAAAAATATATTTGTTGAATCTACTCTTAAATTAGAGCCTAACAACAAGTTTGAGATATTTTTCTTAGTCTAGTACTTAAGATAAATCCTGGGGATATTGAAAGCGGCCCTTATCACTTGTTATTGGGTTGGTCTGTCATTTCTGTTAAGATGAGTTCTATTATTAGTTCGCGTAAGGGAATTGTCAAGAACATTTGGGTGTGCACCCAGTTTCGCAGAATACTTTAGTTGTTGAGTACCTATTTCAGATTTTACGCCAGGTATATTTAGATCATTTTGAATGTTGTCGTTCCGTATATACCACGGGGCCCCCGTGATTGATCTTAAAATCTTCGACTGCGCTCTTTGAATAATATCGACATTGCTGGTACTTGCATTTCCCCATAGTACGGCACCGTAAGTCCAGATGGGTTTCAGTACGGAGTTGTATAGGAGAACTTTATACTCCAGACGTAAGCTACTCGCTTTCAGTTTAAGCTGTGACTTTTTTGCTTCGATGTGCTTGCGCCAAGTTAGTCTTCTGTCTAGGTGTCCCTTACCTTGTCCCCAAGGTAAGGGACATCCACGGCTTGAGGAACTGGTACGTTGTTTAGCATTAGAGCTGGACAGTTTCTTATGTTAAGCGTAATGTAACATGTTTGCATTTCTGCTCGTTGACCCGGATACGCCAGGTTGCTAGCCATTCCTCTACCACCTTGAGGTGTTCCTCTAATTTTGCAGAGGCTTGTATTGGGCATTTGGATCTGCTGAGGATTGCCGTGTCATCGGCAAAAGTGGACGTTGTAAGTCCTAAACTCGTTGGTAAGTCTGCAGTGTACAGCAGGTAGAGCAATGGGCCGAGTAGCTTTGATTTCAAAATCAGCCGAGACGGAGCCATTACATCTTACAGCGAATTTCCTATTGTAAAGGTAAGATTCCATGAGTTTGTGGGTGTACTGTGGCAGTTTTTGCCGGATTTTGAACATCAGACCCTCCAGCCAAACTCTATCGAAAGCCTGGGCAACGTCGAGAAAGACAGCCGCACAGTATTCTTTTAGTTCGAATGCTGTTCGTATTTCGGATGTTATGCGATTGACTTGTTCAATTGTACCATGTTTTTCGCGGAAGCCGAACTGGTGTGAAGGGATTGTGTTCTCCGATGCCAGAAATGAGTTTAGTCGGATCTGCAGGACCTTTTCAAAAAGCTTCGAAAGACATGGCAGCAAACTAATTGGCCTATAGGATAATGGCTGGATTTTGTCCTTTCCCACTTTAGGAATCATGATGATAGTGGACTTTTTCCATGTTCTTGGGAAGTAGCCAATTTTTATTATAGCGTTGAACAGTTTGCAGATATATTGTATGGCGATGATAGGGAGTTCTAGGATCATTTTCGGTGTCATGGCCAGGGGCTTTTTTCGGCTTAATGTGGTTTTTAATAACTGCAGTGATCTCGTCCGATTGGAGTTCCGAGTACTCACTATCCATTAATGTGCTCGAAGGGGGAAGTACAGATGAGTTTGATGTTGGATTTGGCTGGAAAACCATTTTAAGATGTGTGGCAAATACGGATGCCCTCTCTTCGTCACTGCGGGCCCATCCACCGGTTGGACTCTTTATCGGTGAAATTGTCTCTGTAGGAGCGCTTAAAGTTGGGTGGGCTTTCCACAGAGGATGTTTAGTGATGGTTGGACTGAGCTTTTCTATGTATTTCCTTTGAGCCCAGCTTTCCTCTTGTCTTAACGCCTTGGAGAGGTTGCGATTAGCATGCATTAGGCGAAGTTTTGCTGCTGGTGAGCGAGAATTCTGCCATTCTCTTCTTAGACTTCGTTTTTCCGTTACTAATTGTTCTATCCGCCGGTTCGTAGGCCTGTCAACAGGTTTAGTGTAAGAAGAGGCATGTGGAGTAGATACTCTTGCTGCAGCTCCCATATCACATCATCATCACATATGAATGCCCTCTGCAGCATCCAGTTTCGGCGAACAGTCAATGTGGGCACTCATTTACATTTTAAATTTAAGCCAATTTGTTTTGTTGTTTGTAAGCCTATATGGGCGATCAAGTACTTGAGGTCTTGTTAATAGTGTGAATAGCACTGGAGAGTGATCGGAAGTTAAATTTAGAAGTGTATCCGCAGTGATCCGATTACGTGGAATCCTCTTGAAATCAATCAAGTCAGGCACTTTCTGTGGATCTGTGGGCCAATAAGTAGGCCTACCCGGTGAGACGCAATCCATCTTATTGAGATGGTTGACTATTGTGTTGTACAACTGCTTGCCTTTAGGATTTACCAGGCGAGATCCCCAGTGCGTAATAAAACACAAGGGTGTCAAGCAGACAACACCAGCGAAAGCGTATACAAACTAAGCACAATTAAAAATTGAGATAAAACAATAAATATTAATAAAAACTCAGGAGCTATGCTAAAACACGACCGTCACGTCAGAGAGCAAAAGCTTGTATGCATGCGTGCCGTGCTTAGCTTAGGGAATTATGGAAGAAGAAGAAAAAATTGGAGCTTTGATATTTTTTTAATGTTTTTAGTCCGATTTTAATAAAATTTGGTAGATTGGTAGATATTTATAGGGCTCATTAGTGTGCTTAATTTGGTTTCCATAATCAAAAAGTTGCAGGACGCAATCGGTTTTTCTAGATTCTGCAGGCGATTATATGCGTGGAAAAAATGTTACATATTAGGAAGCATACTAAGCAAATCTACATACCAAATTCGGAGAGTTTGTTAGTCTTTGAGAAATTCTGTTTTTTTTTCAGGGGGCGGTAAAAAAAATTTTTGAAAAAATTGGTGAGGCTAGCTTTTATAGTCTCCGAGATCAACGTGTTAATACAAACAGACGGACGTACGGACATGGCAAGATCGACTTAGCTGTTGATCCTGATCAAGAAAAGTTTAATTTTTCCAGGCCTCGCGAAATCTCCTCTTCTAAAATTACTGTACCAAATGAGTATTTCTCAGCTATGGTTGACACTAATTTTTGGCCAGAGCGCCTAGTTATACACGAGTACCACTTTTCTAATTTATCTTCTGCTTCAAAAAACTAATAAAATCTAGTCTTTGCTTTCATTATCAAAATATACGAGGACTTCTTACCAAGCTCTCGAACCTGTGATAGCCAAACCTTTTCGGCTTACATATTAGGTTTTTCTAAAACTTGGCTCAACTCCTCTGTTTTGAATAACGAAATTCTTTCCAAAATCTTTTTTTCTTATAGGCTTGATCGTTTTGGTGGAGTGCTTATTGCTGTCAACTCGAATCTGTGTTCAAGTGTTGTGCCGATTTATCTGCCCTTAGGTGTTGAGTTTATTTGCGTCGAAGTTACATGTTCCAACTTAAGCTTATATATCTCCTGTTCATATGTTCCCCCAGCTTCTGATATCATGACCTACATTACAATTTTTAGTCGTCTTAAAGATCGTGATTTTCTTGTAGTTTTAGGTGATTTTAACTTGATTTTGACTATTTCTTGGCTTGTTAATGACAATCTATCTTTCTTAATTCCTTCACCTCAACATGGTTTTCCTGATGGCCTACTTGAATGTCCGCTATATGTTGAATTCTTTACTTTACTCTTCTAAATTTGTCCGATTTTGTTTTTGTCTCGGATCTCACTGTTAGTTCTGTATCTCAAACACGGCCCCTTGTGAAGCCTGAAGATCCTTATCACCCTACCATTGAAGTTATTATTTCTTACAATTCCGTTACTAATTCATTCAATAACATAAATGTTTTCATAAAATAAATGTCAATCTTCTTAACGACCTTATTTCCTTTTTTTGATTGGTCATTTCTATTTGAGTGCTGTGATATAGATTGTGCAGTGAATTTTTTCTACTCTGCTCTTAATTCTCTAATTGATAAATGCGCTCCTTATGTGAATGTCTCTACCGTCTCCAGTGCGCCAGTCTGTTTCACACGTAGGCTCTCTAATCTCTGTAACATTAAGTCGAGATATTTTAAAAGGTTTAGAAAAGCCTACTACTGCTTCGGGTCCCACAACCTATCCTTTCTCAATCCCACATTTAAATTGTATGTTTTTTCCTAGTATTACTGAATACTGTATTATTTCTAGCTTATCATCTATCAAGTCTTCCTTCTTACCCGAGCCTGATAATATAATTAGTTGCATCCTTAAAATGTGTTCGATTTTCCTATCTAAGCCTTTATTCCGGTTATTCATTATAACGAGTGAGACTTATAGATTTCCTGATGTTTGGAAGGTGTCTTTTATTATCCGCTTCTTAAAAAGGGTAGCAAATCGGATGTTTCTAACTACCGTGGCATTGCCAAACTTTCGGCAATATCAAAGCTGTTTGAGAAAATTATTACGTCTTCCGTGCAACACCTATCCAGATCCACTATTTCTCCTTGTCAGCATGGATTCATGAAAGGTCGTTCGTCGCTTACTAACCTTTTAGAATTGACTACCCTTGTACACCATGGCTTCCGTAAAAAGTGTCAAACTGATGTTATTTATACAGACTTTAGTAAGGCTTTCGATACGGTTGATCATTCTATGCTTCTCGCGAAACTTAACATAATGGGTTTTTCCCCAAAACTGTTGGCTTGGTTAAAGTCGTATCTTATTGGCAGAACCCAAAAGGTGTCTTTTCGTTCCTCGATATCTAAAACTGTTCGAGTTACGTCAGGTGTACCCCAAGGCAGTCATCTGGGCCCCCTGTTATTTACTCTGTTTATAAATGATTTGCCTTTGGCCTTGGCTCATTCACGCGTGCTCATGTTTGCGGATGACGTTAAGATTTGTTATTCCTATAATGATCCTTCTTTCCAACAGTACTTGCAATCAGATCTCGATGCGTTCTGTGATTGGTGCCACGTTAATAAACTACACTTTAATGCTTCTAAGTGTTCTTTTATGACTTTCAGTCGTTTGTCTCCGTTCCTAGCTCATTACTCTGTTAAGTCTGTTCTGTTAGATTGTGTACCACCATTCAGAGACCTAGGCGTTTTGGTTGACCCTAAACTTTCAATTAATTTTCATATTTCTTCAATTGTCAATAGAGCATGCAGCCTTCTTGGCTTCATAAAACGTTGGGCCAAAAATTTGATACATTCCGTTAGTTCGCCCTACTCTAAAATATTGCTCGCCAGTGTGGAACACTCAATATTATATTCACCAGCGTAGTATTTAATCGGTTCAGAAAGAATTCCTTAAGTTCGCTTTACGCGGTCTTTATTGGGACCCGATTCTTCGCCTACCTTCTTATTCCGACAAACTTCTTCTTTTTAATTTTCCTTCACTTTACAACCGTGAAGTAATTTCATATACTGGATACGCTATATTTTTGTGTTCCCTCACCAGGACCAGAAACTTTTTTCCTATTCACCTTAGTAGATGTCTGTCTAACTACTCTCTTCACGAACCTTTTCGTGTTCCTTGCCGATTGGCAAGATTTTTTAACAATCGTTCTCACCTTATATCTCCTCATCTTTCTGTTACTTCTCTTCGTGCTATACGTTTCAATCATCTACAGCGAAACTGCTGAATATGTTTTTGGCCTTGGATTGCTTGCAGCTCATCTCTGACCACACTGGCTGTGAATCGTGGCATAGCTGGCATCTTGTGCAAATAAAACACCTTCACCGGGTCGGGGATGTTTTGTTGTGTATAAAGCTAAGCTACCTTCTTCAAGTAATTATTATCTGTATTTTAGCTAATGTTTTTTCGTCGACTGCCGTAAATGAATAAATAGAAAAAAAAAAAAATAAAAATAAAAGATTGTAAAAGAGCCGTTCGCTTCATATGCGTATTTATCTATACTCGGCTATTTTTTCAAGAACGGTTTGCAAATGCTTAGAAGAAGGCATCGTTGTGCGTGTGTTCTTTGTCGAGGATTATACTGCGGGGTCCAAAATACGTAGGTTCGGAAATTGGCAATGGTAAAAGATAGATATAATAGTGGCATACTGAGATGTTGCCCTTCACATCCAAGCAAATGTAGGCACGGCAGAAAAACATGAATAGAGAAGAAGGATGAAACAGTAAATTTTTATGTGACCCAGATACCGATAGCTAAGGGTGCTGTAGGTCGTATCTTCATCGTTCTGAATAAAGCAACTACATTGCATTTTCGGTCTCTTCTTACCCAGCCTTGCAGTACACTCACTTTTACTCTCTCTGTATCTGTCTTCCACTAGTCTTTGTCCCCTGCAGTCTGGCCATAAATTTATTTAACATTCAAGGTCTTTCTAGGTGTCTCCGAGATCTACGTGTTAATACAGACAGACGGACGGACGAACATGGCTAGATCGACTTGGCTGTTGATCCTGATTAAGATTATATATACTTTACGGGGTCGGAAATGCTTCCTTTTGTCTGGTTCATACATTAATATACCATTTCAGCATATGGGTGCATGGTATAAAAACACAAATTGAAGTGTGAACACTTCAAAGTATGGCTAGTTGTAAGCTATGCCTGCTTTTTTCCTTAATCCAGTTACAATTCACGACTGGTTTTAGTGTTGAAGTCGTGGTATGTCCTTACAACCTAGAGTGGTTAACAAATTCTGCTGACGAGAGAAATCGGTAGTTCTTGAAATACCTGCTCATTTTTGGTTTTTCCGAAAAAGCCTTGAGCCTGACTATTCGAACGATTGAAATAAATAGAACGCTTAAATGAATGCCTCTTACTCAGCCATTTTAGAAGCTTTAGGAATAGCTTTTTTTTAAAAAAAAAAAAACTTTCACTCGTTGCAGAGGACGGACGTGTATTTTACGTTATTTTTTCTCGCGATTAAATACTTTTATATAACTCTTAAATTATCGGTTTAATTAATAACAATTACAACATCCGAATTTTACTTTCATTTCGCGAATTCTTGCTGTCGTTTTTGTTTAAATTTAAATAAAATCAAAACTTACAACAATACTTGCATTAGCGGTGTTGTTGTTTTGTTTATCTCTTTTGCTTTTGTGTCTTTACCGTTTTAACTAACTCTCGCGCTCTTGCGTACAAATTGTTGTTGCATGTGTTCAATTTGACGCGCTCTCCCGCTCTTTCCTATTCTTGATGGATTTGCGCTCTCGTCTTTTGCCTACCCGCGACTCTGTGATACGTGTTTTTGTTTTTGTGTTTTCATTTCTTTTTATTCTTTAGTTGTGAAGGCTTACTCTGCACATTAACCCTTGTGTCAGAACTGGTCAGTATATTCTTATACACAGATTTTTTACCTTTAGAATTTTTATTTTTTATTTTTTTGTATTTCCTTTTGTAATTAAATTAAACTTTTGATAAAATGGTTGTCTGCTCAAAAAATAATTGCATAGTTGCCACTAATGCGGTTGACTCCCATGATTATATTCTTTGTTGGTTGTGTGACAATGCGGTTCACGTCAAGTGTGCAGGTTACACAGGCAGAATCAAGGAGTCTATTGCTAAAGGTGGTGGCTTAAAATATGGATGTGATGCTTGCCGGGAGGTCGAGAATGAGATGCGCTCTTTCATGAGGCGGACTAGAGATAGTTTTGACACTTTAAGGGCAGGTTTTAATAAACTCCAGGCGGAGTTTACTGCGGTGGAGACTCAGTTCAGAAGTTTATAACTTATGAATGAGTCTCCGAAACGTAAAAGGACCAGTCCTTGGGGTGTTTCTGTATCTGTAGATCCGCCAGCGTCTCTTATCGTCCCCGACCGGTCTCATGCACCGTCCACTCCTAATGTACAGCAATTGATATCGTTTAAGAGCCCGGTTGTGAATGCTATTAGTAATGAATTACCGGTATCACCTGGGAATGATCTCTTAAAAACGATGCCTATTGTAGTGTCCGATGTGTCTGGGCAATTACCCATTCCAATGGAAATTGCCGATAGTTCTAAAAGTATCGAGGGCCCCCTTGAACAAGTTGACTGCTGCAGTGGGTGACTTGTCCAACGTTACTGCTGCGGCTGACGCTTCGGGACCGCGGCCTCTCGTTGGCATACCACCAAAGAAACATATATTTGTTTCTAGGCTAGACCCTGTTGTCACATCTGATGATGTAATAGCCTATATTCGGAAGAAAGTTAACGTCTCGAATATTGCGGTGGAGAAGTTTAAATTTTCTTATTCTCGGGACATTTCGTCCTTTAAAATTAGTGTTTCTGCCAATATCTTCGACAGTATATGTCGAGAAGATTTTTGGCCTAAACATATAATAGTTAAGGAATATACTGTAAAAAAGAAAAATCGGCAACCGATTCGCTTGCCTACAACAACAACTAATACTATTCCTGCCACATCAGCATCTGCTGGTGTGTCAAAAAACTAGCTTCGTCCCTTAACCTGGGTTACCAGAACGTTAGAGGACTGAAATCTAAACTTCATAATCTCTATGTAGATAGTCTTTCTTTTGAGCATAACATTCTAGCTTTCACAGAGACGTGGCTAAAACCTGATATTGCTGATGCATCGGTTTTTTCCACAAACTTTTCTATTTTCAGACGTGACCGGATTTCTCGCATAGGTGGTGGCTTTCTGATAGCTGTGAATGCTGCTTTATCATCTGAAATGATTCAATTTTCTAGTACCCAGGAGATTGAGTTTGTCGGTGTTAAAGTAAATTTTAAATTTTTTAATGCTTTCATTACTTGTTCCTATATTCCACCATTGTCAGACATGGTGGTATATTTAAATCATTTAGAGGCAATTCAGTTTGTCTCCTCTTTAGTTTCGAGTCAAGACATGCTCATAGTTGTAGGTGATTTTAATTTACCCGCTTTAGCATGGTCACTAACAGATGAATCTACCACGTTGCTGCCCTCTTTGTCACATGACTTTATTGATGGCCTTCTAGGCTTATCTTTATCCCAAGTCAATCCTGTCTTAAATTCTAATGGAAAATCGTTAGATCTTATTTTTGTATTGGATTCTTCTTATTGTGAGGTTTCTAGGATCGAACCATTTGTTCTTCCAGAAGACAAATTTCATCCTACATTAAATTTAAAAATTGATTTGCCCTTGCTTTCACCATTACTTGGTTCAAATGAGTTACCACTAACTAGGTGCTTTCGTAAGACTGACTTTGCCAGCCTTAATGAAAACATTGCTACTACCGATTGGTCTTATCTGTACAATTGTAGTGATATGAACTCGGCTGTTCGTTTTTTCTATGATACTCTGAATTCACTCTTTGATATTTGTGTGCCTCTTGGTAGGCTGGAGCGGCTTAACAAACCTCCCTGGTTCTCTCGCGAGCTATCCAATTTGAAAAATGTGAAGACACGATATTATAAGAAGTTCCAAAAAACACGTCGTTCATCAGATTATGCTCTGTATACAGTCGCTCGTTCAAAATTCATGATGCTTAATACACAATGCTATAAGAATTATCTTCAGCGGTGTAAGCTTCAGTTTTCTTCTGACCCTAAACAATTTTATAATTTTGTTAATTCTAAACGTAAGACCTCTGTGCACCCATCTTTTTTGTCTTTTCAAAATAAAAAAGCGAGCACTGATCAGGCAATTGCCGATATGTTTGTGAGTTTTTTCAAAACAACTTATTCCTCAACGGAATATCGAGCAAGTCCGTATCCTTGTCATTTAAAAAAGGCTAATTGCATTTTCAATCCAGTGATTGATGAAAGTTCTATTCTTACCGAACTTAAATTAGTTAAACCTGTTTATTCTCCGGGGCCAGACGGTATTCCTGGATGTATACTCAGGTTCTGTGCAAACGCATTATGTAAACCCATTTTAAAATTGTTTCTATTGTCTGTAGAATCTTCCTCTTTTCCATCTATTTGGAAGGAGTCGTATATTATTCCTCTGCATAAAAATGGCAAAAAGTCCGAAGCCTCTAACTATAGGGGTATCTTAAAATTGTCCGCTATTCCGAAAGCTTTTGAGAAAATTATAACTTCTCAATTGCAACATTTTTGCAGCTCTATTATTTCGCCATCCCAACATGGGTTTGTGAAACGTAGATCTACAACCACTAACCTTTTAGAATTTACCTCTATAATTATCAAGGGGTTCAAAAATGGTAAACAAACTGATGTCATATACACTGACTTCAGCAAAGCCTTTGATTCCGTTAATCATACCCTATTACTTTCTAAGCTGAGCGACATTGGGTTTCCACCCCTTTTCCTTTCTTGGGTTCGAGAATATTTAACAAATAGAAAACAGAAGGTACTTTTTAAGTCTTCTTTTTCCGTTTCCATTTCTGTGACTTCTGGTGTACCTCAAGGTAGTCATCTTGGCCCTCTGCTCTTCACACTATTTATTAACGATCTTCCATCGGTCATTGTTCATTCGCGTGTGCTTATGTATGCTGACGATATCAAGCTTTGTCTTACTTATAAAGATACAGATTCATTTAGTCGGCTACAAGCTGATCTTAAAAACTTTCAATCCTGGTGCCAGTTTAATCTACTAAATCTTAACACTACCAAATGTAAGGTAATGACTTTTTTTCGTAACTCTCCTCAACTGGTCACTTATATTCTAAACAACAGCCCTTTAGAACGTCTAAATAATATGAATGATTTGGGCGTACTTATGGACCATAAGTTAAATTTTAACACCCATATTTCCACCACGGTCGCAAAGGCCATGAGTGTCCTGGGTTTCATTAAAAGATGGTCAAAAGAATTTGATGACCCCTATACAACTAAAGTTCTTTTTACTTCGCTTGTCCGTCCTATTTTAGAGTATGGATCTTGCATTTGGTCACCTCAATATGAGTCGCACCAGATTAGACTTGAATCCGTTCAAAAGCAGTTCTTGCTATTTGCTCTTCGTGGCTTAAGCTGGGATCGCAATGTCAATTTGCCTTCGTATTCTAGTAGACTTCTCTTGATTAACCTTCCGTCCCTAACTAACCGTAGAATTATGCTTGGTGTCATTTTTATGCACAAGCTCCTAATTGGTGACATCGACTCGCCTGAGTTATTAGCTCAGGTGAATCTGTCGGTACCATGTAGACGGAGTAGACATCCTTTAATACCTTTATCCCTTAGTCGTTGTTCTTCTAACTATGCTATGCATGAACCTTTTAGGGTCCTCTGCTCTGATTACAATCTTCTATCCCCTGTAATCGGCTCAGAGTTTTCTATTAATATGCTTAAAACATCTATCCTATCCCATTTAGTTAATAGATAGCTATAGTATTATGTGTTTGTCTGTCTTTTCTATTGTGAATTTTGTCCACGCGATTCGTGCCGTGCGTTATACTGCTGCACCCCTCGGTCGGTCGGGTGGGAGGTGGGCAGTTATCTGCTTGGGCTCGCGCGTAACAGGCTTTGTCCTGGTGTCGTAGGGGCCACTTGAACGTAAATAGTATCGTCAACGTCCGCTAAAACATTTCTGGGTAACAAGATCATCCGAAGGAAAAAAAATTAAATTGCTTCTAAAAGCAAAAAGATTTCCGCTTAGAATGACGAAGGATTTTATTCAAAAACTTTTTTTATTTTTGTCACGGCTTTAAAGTCTAAATTTCGGTCTTCGGCAGAATTTGTTACTAATTTTTAATTAAAAAATATCAAAGAAGCTAACATCGGCTATGCCGAAGTTTATATACCCTTGCAGTCCTAGGTAATAATAATTTTACATGTTTGTTTTTGGCAACTCAATTCATCAATATACAAACCAAACAATTTTACCTCTATTTTACAATTTGTTCTTCTTCTTCCCTTATTCCCAAAGCAAAGCAACGCACGCATACACATACACTTTATGTAGCGTTGCGTCTGTGTGTGTATGCATGTACTCTGTTGATGACGAAAGACGTAGTAGACAGCAAGCAGCGCTGCCGGCAGAGCTGGGAGCAGAGCCGATTATTATATTGACTGTAACTTGTGTTATATTGTTATATTTATCCGATCACATTCAAATTTTGGGATCTGGGGTTTTATATCACATATGTAAATATCATAGCATACTCCAATTTTTATAAAAATGTTTCTGCTAGTTCTTCTAGAGCTATATGATATAGTGGTCCGATCCTGATGGTTTTCATACTTTATTTTTCCCGGGTAATAAAACACCCCGAAAACAAATTTCAGCCCGATAGCTCCTAAAACGGCTGAGTAAAACGCATACGCACAGACGGACATGGCTATATCAACTCAGCTTCTCATGCTGATCAACAATATATATACTTTATGGGGTCGGAAACGTCTCCTTCTGTGCGTTACAAACATCTGACCAATTTTATAATACCCTCTGCAAGGGTATACAAAAAGATGAGCAGGTTGTCTGTATAGCTATTTCCCTTAGGCCCTTAGGCGCTATGTAAGAGCTTTCTACTTAACAAACTTAGTTCACCACCTGTTATTTCATACATGGTATATTGAACCATATATAAATAGGTTTTTTTTTCGAATAAAAATTCCAAAGAAAACTACAGCAGTTGTACATACAGCATGTGTGAAAACATCGTGCCTTCCTTTTTAAGTGTTATCTGATTAGACTTCGATCTATTTGAAAATTAAGTCAAACCATGCAATTTATCCTTGAGTTATTGCGTCTTGGCTCCAATAAGTTCAGAGTAAACTGTGTTCTATTCTTTGTGTTTTTTTTTCCCCCATGCTTATAAAATTGGAAATAAAATATAACAACTGTGATTAAGGTCAGGACCAGAATAAAAACTATTTCGTGTCGATTGTATTTTGTTTCAATAAAATCGGTCCAAGAATTAGGGGCTGTATCCTTGGCGCCAATTCAAAAAAAATTGGTTTCGAGAAAAACTGGCGAGTAATATGTAGAACTTCGCTATTTTCAGTCAGATTTTGATCAACCTATCCAGCTCAATATAAATGACAAATATAAGAACACTAAATTTAAATGCTTTCGGAAAATTGCGTTGGATAATCCGCGCGTCAAAATGTTTACACAAACGAAATCTGCGCACTAACTAAACGAGTACATGAACGTATATACCAAATTTGATTTTCACCACTGCCATACCTCGGGATCTTGCACTAAATTGACGCTATATTCAGCTCTTTGTGGATGACCGAGTAACGCACGTAAGGAGGCGCTTTAACAATTCTGCGTAGAAGCTTGTTCTGGAATAAATTTCAGTGTTTTAGTTAGACGTTGTACCGTAAAGCTGTACACCATAAGTCCATACAGGTTTCAGAATGGCAGATCTCCTTCCGGAGAATCCAAGCCAAGCATCTTGAACAGTTTTAAGTTAAACTCTTGACCTTGATGTGAGCTTTCCAGATTAAACCCCTGGCAAAGGTAAGGCCCAGATACTTCACCTTATCCACAATCGGGAGAAGCGTCCCATTAAGGGAAGGCGAAAGTCGTATGCTAGGACTTATCCGTGTTGACTGAGACATTCTGTTAAAATAGTACTGTACAAGAATTTTCCAGAGCAATGCACACATGTATTCTATCTGCGTATGTATTTTAACACATACATTTATATATCTCTTTTGTATTTGAATAGTCTCTAATAAACTTCTGAGTTTTACGGACGAGTTACTATTCTTTTTGTTCTGCCTGTGTTATTCGGGTTGTGCGTCCCCTCCCTTCTCAACAGGTTATGGGCCCAGGGCACGGTTTTGAATAGTAAAAAAATGAAGTGATATATTTAACGATTTATGTCAGTATGCATTAAAGTTACGAACTTTATTCGGGAGAAGAGACTAAAAGGCACGTTGAAGACAACATGAGTAATCTGTACCACATCGAGAAGTTGCACGAAAAGAATTATGATTATTGAATACACAAATGCGCAGCGTATTGGTGCATTCAGACCTGTGAGATGTAACGGCTGGAAATTTGTCCACGGTGCAAGGTGTCGACCTTGGAGGATTGAATCGGAAGGCCCTAGCAAGTATTACGTTGCGCGTAAAACCATCGCAATTGGCATACATAAAGAATTGTTTGACGGCATATGAGGCGTGGACAAGACTACGAGATGTCCATCAGCAAAGGCGACCGGTGCTGAAGATATCGCTGTACAATAAGTTTCAAAGCTTACGCATGACGGACGTTCAAAAAGTGGCCAGTTATCTAAATGGTTTCTCTGATGTGTTAGATCAGCTTGCATGCGACGGTGTACAGATAAATGAGGAGTTCCGAACTATCATTTTGTTATCTAGTCTATCACCATTGTATGAAAATTTCGTTGTCGCCATCGAGACGCGCGACGATTTGCCCAGTTTCTAAATCCTCTGCATCAAATTAAAGGAAGAAGCAGAACGAAAACGTCTAACTGTAACGAAAGACAATGGGCATGTCGAACAATAAACCACTGTGTTTAATGTCTCATAAGAACTTAACTTTATTTTTATTTCAATTTTGTTGAACTGTGTCTGCCACTGCTACACGTCTTGATCGTTCGTTTGCTTGCTTATTACTAAATTTTCAATTCTTACGTAACTACGTAGGTCATATAGGTTTATAAAGAGTGACAGAGACAGAGCATACCAGACTGGCGCCAGTATATTCTAGAAAACTTAAGAGAAAATACAAAAACAAAAGCATTGTGAGATGTGCAAGATCATTCATGAGTCTCTGCCTTGCTGCGTATAGCAATGTAAGTTAAAAGGCAATTGGTTCCTCAACATCCCGCCCCCCCCTGAAACTCCGTTTCTGAACCAGGTAGGGCTGCAATCTTCGTGATAGGGCGAGTGACTTCTCCTGATTTGGTGAGAACCTGAACCGCTCTGACGAGGCCATCATCTCCTGTGAACACCTGAGTTACCCGTCCTAAGAGCCATGCCGATGGAGGCGCGTTAGAGTCCTTGATCAGTACAAGATTACCGATCGCAATGTTTGGTAACTTGGTGGTCCATTTCGGGCGCTGTTGTAGCGATGTCAAGTATTCTTGATGCCAACGCTTCCAAAATCCTTGAAGCATTGCTTGAACATGCTGCCAGTAGCTCAATCGATTGGTCGGAATCTGCAAATAGCTGTCTTCAGGAACTGCTGTATATGTTCTGCCAATTAAGAAATGTGCCGGTGACAGGTAGGCAATTTCAGTATCCGATGCTGTGCACAATGGTCGCGAATTAACGACAGATTCTATTTGCGAGAGCAGTGTGTGCATCTGCTCAAAGGTGAGGACGTTGGTTCCTATTACACGTCGCAAATGCAGCTTAACCGAGCGTACTGCCGACTCCCACTTACCACCCCAGTGTGGTGAATATGGAGGAATAAAATTCCATTTGATGCCTTGATCCGCAAGGGCTTTTGAAACGACATCATTGTGCTCGCGTGAAGCGAGAAGCTGTACCATTTCGTCTAGTGCACGTTTTGCACCAACAAAGTTGCGCCCGTTATCGCTATACATTTGGGAGCATTTCCCACGACGAGCCATAAAACGTTTTAATGCCGCCAAGAATGTGTCGGTGCTGAGATCAGTGGCCAGCTCCAGATGAAGAGCTGAAGTAACCATACATACAAACAGGCAAATGTAGCCCTTTTCCTTCCTGGGGTTTCGTCCCTTGTGAACCTTCAACAAGATAGGTCCAGCATAATCGCATCCAGTATGCTCAAATGGAAAGGCTTGTCGCACTCGAACAGCCGGTAAATTGGCCATAAACTGATTTGCTGTGTGATGGCGCTGTCTAAAACAGTTTAAACACTCATGTGTGATACGTCGAATAAGATTTCGTGCGCCAATGATCCAATATTTCTGGCGAATTATTACAAACATTGCTGAAACTCCTGGATGAAGATTGACCTTATGCTCATGTTTCAGCAGCAATTCCACAAGGCGATGTTGTTTGGGCAAAACTACTGGATGCTTGGCATCTGCAGGCAATTGCGACCTTTCCAAACGTCCACCCACACGTACAATTCCATCTTCGTCAACGAAGGGAGATAGTTTGCTTAAAATTGATCGTCGCTCCACAGGTTGCTTCCTCAAAAGCAGCTGTCTATCGTCATTGAATTGATTTTGTGCCTGCCGTAGGCAAAACTTCCTTGCTCTGGTGATTTCATCGAACTTTAGAGGTCCTGAATATTTAGACTTGCTTGATCGGATTCGATGAACGAAGCGGAATACATATGCGACCACTCGAACCAGTCTGATCCAAGATGATGTCCTTCCGAGTAGTACCTCAAATGGGGAATCCTCAATATCCTTGGAAATGGTTGTCAAGATATTGGTTTTGAACTCAAGTTCTGCTGCTGGCTTGAGAATTGAGCAGCAAGTTGGTGGTCTATTCATTGTCTCTGAGTATAGTGTACAGTCGTGCAGCCAAGATGGTCCCTTCCACCATAGATCAAAGTTAATTAAGTCACTCGCTAGCATGCCTCGTGATGCACAATCCGCCGGATTCTCTTTAGTGCTGACATGTCTCCAAGCGCTACGTGGTATGGTCTCTAGTATTTCTGCCGTTCGGTTGGCAACAAATGTTTTAAGTTTACAGGGTTGATGCGAAAGCCATGACAAAACGATTGTAGAATCGGTCCATGCGTGTATCTTAACATCCTTCTGGCGCAGACCAGACCTTACTGCTTGGAATAAACGAGCTAATAGTAGAGCTCCGCAAAGCTCCAATCGTGGCAACGACTTCTGCTTTAATGGTGAAACTCTTGTTTTAGCAGCAATGAGTGCCACTCCGATGCTTCCATCTAGGTGTGTCACACGGTTGTAAATGACAGCAGAGTAAGCCTTTAACGAAGCATCTGAAAATCCATACAGTTCGATGTCATCGGGTTGATTGTCTACAAATCGTGGTATCTTCAGGTTCCTTAACGTGAAAATGTCCTTTCTGAATGTTTGCCATAAGTGCGCTTGCTTCGTTGGCAGTTCCGAGTCCCAATCCAGATTAAGCAGCCATAATTCTTGGAGCAGAATTTTAAACTTGATCACCACTGGCGCCAAAATGCCGAGTGGGTCAAAGATGCGTGCCGTGTCAGATAGCACTTGTCGCTTCGTACAAGTCATATGTTCCGATAATGAAACCTTATATGTTAGGACGTCTTCTCCAGGACGCCAATGCAGCCCAAGCACCTTTGCTGCCATCTTTGAGAAATCGATTTCATTTCCCTCGTTGCTGGCAATTCGTTTACTATTCGAGACCCATTTGCTTAGCTCCAATTGTGCCCGTGACATAAGGAGTATCAGCTCTTCCTTAATGTCGAGCAGTTCTTGTTCGTTCATGGCTCCTGTCAGTACGTCATCGACGTAGAAATCATCCAAAAGTATCCTAGCCGCCCTTGGAAACTCGTATTCGTGCTCAGTTGCCAGTTGTTCCAGCACTCTAACTGCCAGAAACGGTGCACATGCTGTGCCATAGGTGACTGTGGTCAACTTGTAATGCTTCAATGGTTCCTCAGGGTCTTCTCTCCAAAGGATTCGTTGAAAATTCTGATGTTCAGGGGCCACTAAAATCTGTCTGAACATTTTGACGATGTCCGCAGAAAATACGAATCTGTGCATTCGAAAACGCAGACAAACGTTGAAGAGGTTGCGTTGTATACATGGGCCAATGTGAAGTGCGTCGTTAAGAGATCGTCCATCCCGATCTTGAAATGATCCATCGAACACCACCCGCAGCTTGGCGCCTATGACTGGATGGTGTGGCAAATAGAATGACTTCTTACATACGTTTGTGTCTTCGTCTGCAGTTACTTCCTTCATGTGACCCAGCTGGATATACTCTCTCATAAACTGAGTATATTTTAACTTCAAGCTGGAGTCCTTCATTAGACGACGCTCGACTGCGAGAAAGCGCGATCTCGCTCCTTGAAATGTATCCGCAAATTGTGGGTTTTGTTCCTTGAAGGGCAAATCGACTATGTATCTTCCATTCGAGTTGCGGTTGTGGGTACGCCGGAAGTGCGTTTCGACCTTTTCATCCTCTTCGTTTACAGTTGTGTGTGATGGAACTTCCTCTAGTTCCCAAAATCTTTGCAGTAGTCCATCTATATTAACCGTAGTCAGCAATGACGTAGATGATGTTTGCAATCTTGAAGTGTATACCGATGTGATTACCCATCCAAATATGGTGTTAACTGCAATAGGGTGCCCTTGACCATCGCATAACTTCTCTCCGGTGAGAACTAACCAAATGCAATCATTGCCCAGCAAAATGTCGATTGAAGCGTTAGTTCTGAAGTCAGGGTCAGCCATTTGGTATCCATTAAATACCGACAGTGATGAAGCATCAATGTTTTCACGCGCCAATGGTGAGGTGATCTTTCCTAAAATGTGAGCTTTGATATCGATGCAATGACTCGACACACGAGACATCATCTGGAGAGAGCAGAAACCTCTTGTTATTCCTGCCTTGACGTCTGAGATGCCCGATGTGGCAACTCGAAATGGCGAACGTGCAAGCCCCAACGTCTTTACGCACCGTTCCGAAATGAATGACAAGTCTGAGGCGCTATCCAATAAAATACGGCACGTCAGCAAGGCTCCTTGAGCATTTCGGACGTGTACCAATGCAGTAGGTAGAGTGCTTCTTCGTTGGCCATTTGGCTTACTGGGTCTGGTAACATTCATCATTGCTATCGCTGATGCCGCTGGTGACTCCTCAGAAGCCTGGCCTGAGTTGCCTTGGTGCTGCTCTGAGCTATTTTGCTGTGTAGAATGGCCTTCAGAATGCAGCATAGAATGATGGCGGCGCTTGCAATACTTGCAAGAAGACTTCGAGCCACAAGCGCTTACTCCATGTCCAGTTCTCAAACAATTAAAACACATATGTTTCTCCTTCGCAAAGGTGTAACGTTGCTTGACAGTCAAGCTCTGGAATTGAGGACAAGCCGACAGTATGTGCTCAGTACTATGACATTTCATACAATTACCTGTAATGGCAAGCATGGTGCGTGCTTGCCTTTTTCCTTTTTCATCCCTCGGTTTGCTCGCTGCATGATCGACCACTTGACTGAGCTCAAGGCGATCGCATCGTGAGTCCAAAAACTTGAGCAACTCTTCAATGGTAGGATTTTCAATATCCTGGCTTTTGTCGATCCATTCACGTCGGGTAGCCTCATCAACCTTGTTGATGAGCAAGTATATGAGCCAACAGTCACGGCCCGTTTGTCCAGAAGCGTCTAAAGCCCGAATAACATCACTGGCTCCGCAAGCCAAAACGCGTTGCGATGATGAGTTTTGCCCAACAGCTTTTGGCAAGGCGGTGAATGTGTCCATCAGTAAATTTACCAAGTAACGGGGCTTTTCATATCGATCACTCAATGATTTCCATGCAACGTCGTAATTTGATGCCACCACGGGCAAATGTTGGATGAGTATCGCTGCTTCTCCTATGACGCATGACTTCAGGTGATGAAACTTTTGGATATTCGTCAAAGTTGTCTTTCCGTGAATGGTACTCTCAAACAGGTCTTTAAAGGCATGCCATTCCTTGTAATCTCCACTGAAGGGCTTAATGTTGATTTTTGGTAATTCACAATCTCTTGTTGCCGCTGTTGCAACCGACTGTGAGCCTGACGAAGACGAAGATTGCTGTGGCGAGAGCAATCTCTCAACCAATAGTTGCTGGTGCTCCATTTGCCGTTGCTGGTGTTCCATTTGACTCTGCATCTGGAGTTGTAGTTGTTGCTGTTGATTCTGCATCTGTTGCAGAATTCCTTGGAAGAGCGAACCATCGTTACCAGCCGCGCCGATTTCTTCCAACTTGCCAGACGAAGCCAAGGCAGCTCGTAAAGCCTTAAGGCGGGCATTTGCTATTTCATATTTCTCCTCGTATATCCCGAAGTCTTCGGTAGGGTCCACATAACCCTCTAGTTTGTCGTATTTGGCCAATTCGTCGCCAGACTTCACGAACTCGTTCCACGCATTGGACAAAGTTTCCAATTTGGTGTCAATTGCGAAGACGTCCTGCATCCTGTGCAGGATTCTCTGCATATCCATATATGCGGGTAATGGTTGTCTTCAATCTTCCTCTGGCCTTTATGAATGTTTTCATTTCCTCCATGATGAAATGTCAAGAAATTTCCACTGCTTGTGTGGACCAAAAATTTCAAGACGCGTGTTTCTCCCAGAGATGTGTTCCCTCACGATCTCGTCGATTATATCGATAACAGATACCGATAGGCGAGTGGCGCCACCGTTTGTCCGCGCTTTTTCCAATAAGCACGCGATTGTCTATTCGATAGTAGGCCAGAACTATCGACTACTAACTTTGAGGTTAACAATTAATTGCAACCACGTTGCAACAAATTATTAAGCAATGAGTAACAAACAAACAATGCCCAACGATCCGGCTCGAAGGACCAAATTATGTCGAACAATAAACCACTGTGTTTAATGTCTCATAAGAACTTAACTTTATTTTTATTTCAATTTTGTTGAACTGTGTCTGCCACTGCTAGAACACGTCTTGATCGTTCGTTTGCTTGCTTATTACTAAATTTTCAATTCTTACGTAACTACGTAGGTCATATAGGTCTATAAAGAGTGACAGAGACAGAGCATACCAGACTGGCGCCAGTATATTCTAGAAAACTTAAGAGAAAATACAAAAACAAAAGCATTGTGAGATGTGCAAGATCATTCATGAGTCTCTGCCTTGCTGCGTATAGCAATGTAAGTTAAAAGGCAATTGGTTCCTCAACAGGGCAAGAGGCATTTGTCGCTACGCAGAACAGAAGCACAAATCAAAATACATGCACACAGAGAAATCGTTCGCAAATTACTTGTTACAAATGCGGCCAGCAAGGGCATGTCAAAGCACAGTGCGGCAAAGAGAGAGTCGATAAAAAAGAGAAAGAGTACAAGTACACTGAGAAAATGGAGAACAAGCAATTTAGCTTGATCAAAAAGAAGCTTCTACTCTAGCTCCTGAGTTTTTATTAATATTTATTGTTTTCTCTCAGTTTTTAATTGTGCTTAGTTTGTTTACGCTTTCACTGGTGTTGTTTGCTTGACACCCTTGTGTTTTATTTCCATAATTCGCCAAATTAAATAGTTTAAACAGTTTTTCTGTTTCGTGATTAGTGTTTGGTGCATTTAATTTTTTTTTCTTTTTATTTTTTCTCTCGTCATTGCTTCTGCAGTTGCTCCCCTCATCGCCCCCATCATACCATCAGTGCTAGTGGCTTTGTTGTTCTATCTGCTTTGTGCTTGTGCTCAGCTTCTCTCCAGCGTAATCACTTTTGTAAGGCCGCCTCTCAAAGCTCGGCCTATAACTGTTCTTGCACTCTCTCTTGTGCTGTGCACTCTAGCTGTTCTCTTTGTTTTATTTGTTTGATTGATTTATTGATTTCTTATCGATAATTATCTTTGTGCTGTGTATTTAAATTTTTCTATTTATTCTTATATATATAAATTTATTTTTTTTTTTTTTTTTTGCCTTGTGTTTCTTTTGGCTTTATAATGGCTTGTTGTCTACCTACTTGCAAGCATTCTGATCGTTTTTATGATCAGTATAGAGCAATATCTTGTTGGCTTTGCGATAATCTTATTCACTTAAAATGTGCTGGCCTCAATGGCCGCGACTACGACAAATTTTCTGGTTTGTCTGTGTCTAAGCCTGAGCTTGGCTTAATGCGCTGGACTTGCCCAACAATTATTTATCTCTAGGCTTGCTCCTGATACTTCTGAGTCGTCTGTGGCAGCTTACATTTGTAATATATGCCCTGCTTAGGTTTTAATTGAAAAGTTTAAGTTTTCTAGGCCTCGCGAAATCTCTTTTTTTTTCATTACAGTACCAAATGAGTATTTCTCAGCTATAGTTGACCCTAATTTTGGCCACAGGGCCTAGTTGTACACGAGTTTGCGCCCAATAAGCGCTCCCGTACGTTGCCTGTCCACCTTCATAATTTATTTTCTGCTTCAAAAAACTAATAACGTCTAGTCTTTGCATTCATTATCAAAATGTAAGTGGACTTCTTACAAGGCTCTTGAAAATGTTCTTTAATAGCCAAACCTATTCGGCTGACATGTTAGCTTTTTCTATAACTCAGCTCAACTCCTATGTTTTGGATAATAAAATTCTTTCTAATAACTTTATTTCTTATAGCTTGATCGTGTTGGTCGTCGTGACTGGTACTCATTGCGGTTAACTCGAATCCGTGTTCAAGTGTTGTGCCAATTGATGGTGTTGAGTTTATTTACGTCGAAGTTACATGTTCCAACTTAAGCTTATATATTTCCTGTTCATGTATTCCTCCAGCTTCTGATATCATGACCTATATGCATCATGCTGATGCTTTGCAAACTATTTTTAATCGTCTTAAAGATCGCGATTTCCTTATAGTTTTAGGTGATTTCAACTTGCCTAATATTTCTTGGCTTGTTGATGATAATCTATATTTCTTAATTCCTTCATCTCAACATGTTTTTCTTGATAGCCTACTTGAATGTCCGCTATATCAGTTGAATTCTTTCCTTAACTCTTCTAAAAGAATCCTTGATCTTGTTTTTGTCTCTGATCCCACTGTTAGTGCTGTATCCCGAACACAGCCCCTAGTGAAACCTGAAGATCCCTATCACCCTACCATTGAACTTACTATTTCTTACAATTCCGTTACTAATTCATTTAAAAACAACGCAAATTCTCGTCGCAGATGTTTTCGTAAATCAATTTCAATCTTCTTAATAGCCTTATTTTCTCTTTTGATTGGTCATTTCTATTTGAGTGCTGCGATATAGATCGTGCAGTGAAGTTTTTCTACTCTGCTCTTAATTCTCTAATTGATAAATGCGTTCCTTATGTGAATGTCTCTTCCGTCTCCAGCGCGCCTGTCTGGTTCACACGTAGGCTCTCTAATCTCCGTAACATTAAATCGAGATATTTTAAGAGATTTAAAAAAACTGGTTCGCGACTTGACTATGCAAATTACTGTATAGCCAAATCTCAATTTTGTCTTTTAAACACTCAATGCTACAATAATTATATCGTTCGCTGTAAGGTTGAATTTTATAAGAACCCCAAAAGATTTTATAACTTTGTTAATTCCAAAAGACGCTCTAATGTACTACCCTCCGCCTTCAGATTTAATGACCAGACTGCTAATAATGATTCAGATATTGCAGATCTGTTTGCTAAATTCTTTCAGTCGACTTATTCTACTACTGTTTCGGAACCCACACCCTATCCCTTTTCAATCGCACATTTAAATTGTATGTTTTTTCCTAGTATTACTGAATACTGTATTATCTCTAGCTTGTCATCGATGACGTCTTCCTTCGTTCCCGGTCCTGATAATATACCTAGTTGCATCCTTAAAATGTGTTCGAATTCCCTATCTAAGCCTTTATCTCGGTTATTCTTTATATCGAGTGAGACTTGTACCTTTCCCGATATTTGGAAGGAGTCTTTTATTATTCCGCTTTTTAAAAAGGGTAGCAAATCGGATGTTTCTAACTACCGTGGCATTGCCAAACTTTCGGCAATACCAAAGCTGTTTGAGAAAATTATTACGTCTTCCCTTCAACACCTATCCAGATCCACTATTTCTCCTTGTCAGCATGGATTCATGAAAGGTCGTTCGTCGCTTACTAACCTTTTAGAATTGACTACCCTTGTACACCATGGCTTCCGTAAAAAGTATCAAACTGATGTTATTTATACAGCCTTTAGTAAGGCTTTCGATACGGTTGATCATTCTATGCTTCTCGAGAGACTTAACATAATGGGTTTTTCCCCAAAACTGTTGGCTTGGTTAAAGTCGTATCTTATTGGCAGAACCCAAAAGGTGTCTTTTCGTTCCTCGATATCTAAAACTGTTCGAGTTACGTCAGGTGTACCCCAAGGCAGTCATCTGGGCCCCCTGTTATTTACTCTGTTTATAAATGATTTGCCTGTGGCCTTGGCTCATTCACACGTGCTCATGTTTGCGGATGACGTCAAGATTTGTTATTCCTATAATGATCCTTCTTTCCAACAGTACTTGCAATCAGATCTCGATGCGTTCTGTGATTGGTGCCACGTTAATAAATTGCACCTTAATGCCTCTAAGTGTTCTTTTATGACTTTCAGTCGTTTGTCTCCGTTCCTAGCTCATTACTATGTTAAGTCTGTTCTGTTATATTGTGTACCATCGTTTAAAGACTTAGGCGTGATGTTTGACCCAAAACTTTCATTTAATGTTCATATTTCTTCTATTGTCAATAGAGCATGCAGCCTTCTTGGCTTCATTAAACGTTGGGCCAAAGAATTTGATGATCCCTATGTAACAAAGGTTTTATACACTTCTTTAGTTCGCCCTACTCTAGAATATTGCTCGCCAGTGTGGAATCCGCAATATGATGTTCACCAGCGTAGTATTGAATCGGTACAGAAGCAATTACTTAAGTTTGCGTTACGCGGTCTTAATTGGGACCCGAGTCTTCGCCTACCTTCTTATTCTAGCAGACTTCTTCTTATTAATCTTCCTTCACTTTACAACCGTAGGCTCGTTTTTGGCATTCTTTTTCTCCATAAACTAGTCAACGGCAAAGTCATTTCTACTAATTTACTAGATACGCTATATTTTTGTGTTCCCTCACGTCGGACCAGAAACTTTTTTCCTATTCACCTTAGTAGATGTCTGACTAACTACTCTCTTCATGAAACTTTTCGTGTTCTTTGCAAATCTTTTAACAACCTTTCTCACCTAATTTCTCCTCATCTTTCCGTCACTTCTCTTCGCGCTATACTTTTTAATCATCTACAGCGAAACCAATAATAATATTCGGGACTTGGATTGGCTGCAACTCATCACTGACCACATTGGCTGTGAACCGGGGCATAGCTGGCACCTTATGCAAATAAAACACCTCCACCGGGTCGGGGATGTTTAGTTGTGTATATAGCTAAGCTATCTTTTTCAATTAATTACTATCTGTCTTTAGCTTAAGCTTTTTCGTCGACTGCTGTGTTAGTTGACGTAAATAAATAAATAAATAAATAAATAAATAAATAAATAAATGCTTTGGAAGCAGACAATATAAAGAGAGAGAAGTGGTGCTTGCATTCTGGTGCAACGAGTCATATGTGTTGCGATAAGAGTATGTTTTCGGATTTCTCTGTACATGATGAGAAGATCAGTCTGGCAGTTGCGGGGTATTTACGTGCAGAAGGCAAAGAAAAAGTCACCATTCGGACTGGAATATGTAAATTAATAATGAACAATGTACTTTATGTACCAGGGCTGACAGGCAACTTTATGTCAGTGGCGCGTGTTATTGAATATAACAGTGTTGTACATTTCGAAAAACATATGTCAAAGGTCATACAAAATGGTGAATGTATTTTAGAAGCAAAAAAGATTGGCAACTTGTTTGTTTTTGACGCTGAATCGGAAAATCTTATTGCTGCTGTTGAAGAAGTTGTATCATTTTGGCACAAACGCTTTGGTCAACTTAATTATACAAGTCTGGCACAAATCGAAAGTAAGGGCTTCGTACGTGGGCTAAGTGTGACAAACTTCGTGCCCAATACTCCATATAAGACGTGCATGGTGAGTAAAATACATGTTCAGCCATTTCCCAAGATGACAGAAAGTCGGTCCAGTGAACTTTTACAATTGGTTCATAGTGATGTCTGCGGACCTTTTGGAACAAAATCACTTGGTGGTTCACGTTATTTCCTAACATTTATTGATGACAAATCTAAGCGAATTTTTGTGTACTTCCTCAAGGGCAGAGATGAGGTCTTTGGCAAGTTTTTGTAGTTCAAGAGTCTAGTGGATAGGCAGACAATGAAGAAGCTAAAATGTATCCGCAGTGGCAATGGACGAAAATATGTGAACAATGCATTCGATGACTACCTGAAGAAAAACGGGATATTACGCCAGTTAACCATAGCGTACCCTTCACAACAGAACGGCGTTGTGGAACGAGCTAACCGCACTCTGGTGAAAATGTCTAGGTGTTTGTTGGCACAGTCTGGATTATGTGAGGCATTTTGGGCAGAGGCTATATTTACAGCTGTGTATCTGAGGAAGCGTTCGCCTACAAGGGCGCTGACAAACCAATGGAAGCGTGGACTGGTAAGAAGCCGTGTATCAATCATCTTAAAGTTTTTGGTTCTGTTGCAGTTGCGCTGTCCAAGGGGCATCAGGAAAGTAAATTCCGACCAAAAGGGAAGGAATATCGCATGGTGGGGTATTCAAGAGAAGCAAAAGGCTACCGATTATATGATGGAGAAACTTGCAAAGTGGTTGAACGAAGAGATGCTCTTTTTGTTGAAAGAGATCCCTTAAAGTAAACTAATTGTACGACGGTTATGTTACAACTACAACGGTTATGACTACAATTAATCAGAATGGGTAAACCTGGACGCCCGAGAAAACAGTATAATATACTTGGTTCGACTGTGGCTGCCAATTCCATCGACTTACGAGGATGCCATAAGTGGACCAAGTGCATCGCAGTGGCGAGAGGCAATGGACAAAGAGTTTGGAGCTCTGGTAAGAAATCAAACTTGAGAGCTGATGGATCTACCAAACGAACAACGAACAATAGGCTACAAATGGGTTTTTAGTCTGAAAAAGGATACGCAGGGAGACATAGAACGTATTAAGACCGATACATATGCACCTGTATGTCGATTAGAAAGCGTAAGGTTTGTTTTGGCCGTGGCAGCAGAGTTGCGTCTTTCAAATGGACGTATGCAATAGCGATCTGGAGGACACGGTGTATATGAGGCAACCCATTGAGTACACAGACAAATATCGTCCAAAGGCCGCATTACATTTGAAGAAGGCAATCTACGTTTGGAAACAATCAGGAAGGGCATGGAACTCTAAGCTGGACGCTGTATTACTAGATTTGGCATGTCGTTCGAAACAGAAGATGGATGCCATCAAAGGAGCGTTATCGAATTCGTTCGATTGCACAGACAAGGGTGCAACTGAGCTATTCCTGGGTATGGAGATTCATCGAGACGGTGAGCTTGGGCCTATTACTCTAGGCCATTCCCAATATATCAAGGATATGTCAATTCGATACGGCATCGAAAACTGCAGACCGGCGGCTACTCCTCTTGACGCAGGGCATCAAGTGGCATGCGACAATAAGCAGTGCAAGAGGGTTGACATAGGGTCGTACCAGACTCAAATTGGCAAACTGATGTGGCTTACGGCTGAGTATATAGCTTTGTCGACCGCATGCTATCGTTTTGCGACGTTTAATCATTGAACTTGGATGTGGAAATGCCGAGACCGAAACAGTTGTATATGGAGACAACCTGAGTGCCCAGCAGTCGGCGAAGAGTCCAGTTCATCATTCTAGGACAAAACATATAGATATATGATATCTATAAGATATAACTCGATTTTGTGGACTTAACCCAACAAAAAGTATTCACTGCATCGCAGACACAAACATACTAACGACAGATACAACCTGTATAGCCCACGTCTTCGCTCAACATTGGTCCAACCAATCGAATGACGAAAGCTTTAACGTAAACTTTACTAGAAATAAATATTCAGAAAAACCAATAAACTACACACCCATCCCTTCAGCCCAAACAATTGAATCAGATATTACACAGATAGAACTTCTATCTGCACTACACTCCCTCAAAGGAACAGCGCCAGGCCTAACCCGTATATCTTACCCTATGATTAAAAACACCTCTTACTCAGTAAAAACCAGAATCACAGACCATTTCAACAATATTTTCAACAACTTTATTCCTCAATCTTACAAAACTAGCCAAGTCATTCCTATCGTAAAACCTAACTCAAACAAAACAGTAATAACCAATTATAGACCAATCTTACTGAACTGCTGTTTATCAATAACATTGGAAAAAATCATAGCCAAACGTCTTTGGTGGTTTGTATCAAAAAACAATCTCATTCACCACAACCAATCAGGGCTTAAACAAGGCAAATCGGTTTCAGACAGTCTGCTTCTTGCAGATCATTTTATAACCAAATCCTTGAGAACCAAAAAGCACACCTCTATCATCGCCCTTGATTTTTCAAAGGCTTTCGATAGAGTAGGAGTGCACACTATTGTCGACCAGCTAATTAACTGGAAAGTAGGCCCAAAAATCATAAACTTCGTCAGTAACTTTCACGGCATTCCCCAAGGATCACCAATTTCGGTCATCCTTTTCCTTATTGGTTATAATAAACTAGCAAACACCATCAGTCTGCAAAAAGAAATAGAATTCAGTGCCTATGCAGATGATTTCTTCCTAATTATCCCCCTCAATAAACAAAATACCTAACGCTCAATCTGGACAACCTCTTCTTAAATATTCAGGAATGGTACTTATACTCAGGAGCACTATTATCACTAGAAAAATGCCAACATCTTCATATTTGCCGAAAACAAAACTGTGTCTGTGTCGGCATCCAAATCCCCCTAGTCTTCGAACTTAAAATCTTAGGACTAACAATTAACAACAAATACAGATGGGACTCACACATAAAGCATATCCTACAAACACTACATAATAAACTCAATCTCATAAAATGCCTAGCAAGTCCCAAATTCAACTGCACACACCCTGATCAACAAAACAAAATCTATATTGATATCTAAAATAGACTACGCAATATTTATCTACGGGCACGCACCAAAATCAACGCTCAACAAGCTTAAATCTTTGTTTAACGCAGCAATACGCACATCACTTGGCGCCCTACGATCAACACCTATATCAAACTTACTTTTTGAATCAAATATACCCACAATAGAACAACAGAGAGACCTTATTACAGCCAAAACATACAAAACTCTACTTAACAGTTCAAATTCACTACTCTACAAACATATTAAGCAAAGTACCAGAAGTAAAATATATAAAATATCATCGACATTAGAAAAAATCATACTGTTATGCAAAGAAAATCATATCCTCTACCTCCCGGTCCCAAACAGAACAATAACCCCACCATGGACTTTCCCTACCGTCATAAACACTACACTACAAAAATATAGCAAACCCAATACACCGACGAGTATTTATAGGCGGCACTTCCTCGGAAAGGAAACCTTACAAAGAGGTATACTAACGCAACTCCACATCAATACTATCAGCCGAAACCATAGCCATTCTTGACGCAATTAAACTAATTCAAAGTAGAAAAGGTAACTTTGTAATTTGTTCTCATTCTCTTTCATCTATAAAATCTATCGGGAACATTGACAACACCAACTTTTATACAACATTAATTAGGAATCTGCTTACCAAATCTGCACCCAAAATAAAACTTCATTGGATCTCCAGCCATTGTGGCATTGAAGGGAACGAACTTGCCGATTCGGCAGCCAAGTCTGCAATCTTTAGTCCGCTACACTGCACCCCCAACTTCAACACTAAAGACATCAAAAAATTTCTTAGAAGAAAAAATATTCAACACCTTAGGAATAACATTGAACACTGCAATAGATGGTACCAACAAGTCAACACTAGCCTAACGAACTCAAGACTCTATCTAAAATCATTTAGCCAAAACACAAAAACACGTAGAGACCAAATAAAAATAGTAAGGCTTAGACTAGGACTGACACGGCTCACCCAACAAGTATATATCGACCCCAACAACATCGCATCATATGTAAATATGTAAATATGTAAATATGTAAATATGTAAATATGTAAATATGTAAATATGTAAATATGTAAATATGTAAATATGTAAAAATGTAAATATGTAAATATGTAAATATGTAAAATATGTAAATATGTAAATATGTAAATATGTAAATATGTAAAATATGTAAATATGTAAATATGTAAATATGTAAATATGTAAATATGTAAATATGTAAATATGTAAATATGTAAATATGTAAATATGTAAATATGTAAATATGTAAATATGTAAATATGTAAATATGTAAATATGTAAATATGTAAATATGTAAATATAATATGTAAATATGTAAATATGTAAATATGTAAATATGTAAATATGTAAATATGTAAATATGTAAATATGTAAATATGTAAATATGTAAATATGTAAATATGTAAATATAAATATGTAAATATGTAAATATGTAAATATGTAAATATGTAAATATGTAAATATGTAAATATGTAAATATGTAAATATGTAAATATGTAAATATGTAAATATGTAAATATGTAAATATGTAAATATGTAAATATGTAAATATGTAAATATGTAAATATGTAAATATGTAAATATGTAAATATGTAAATATGTAAAATAAATATGTAAATATGTAAATATGTAAATATGTAAATATGTAAATATGTAAATATGTAAATATGTAAATATGTAAATATGTAAATATGTAAATATGTAAATATGTAAATATGTAAATATGTAAATATGTAAATATGTAAATATGTAAATATGTAAATATGTAAATATGTAAATATGTAAATATGTAAATATGTAAATATGTAAATATGTAAATATGTAAATATGTAAATATGTAAATATGTAAATATGTAAATATGTAAATATGTAAATATGTAAATATGTAAATATGTAAATATGTAAATATGTAAATATGTAAATATGTAAATATGTAAATATGTAAATATGTAAATATGTAAATATGTAAATATGTAAATATGTAAATATGTAAATATGTAAATATGTAAATATGTAAATATGTAAATATGTAAATATGTAAATATGTAAATATGTAAAATAAATATGTAAATATGTAAATATGTAAATATGTAAATATGTAAATATGTAAATATGTAAAAAAAAAAAAAAAAAAAAAAAAAAATATGTAAAATAAATATGTAAATATGTAAATATGAAATAAAATATGTAAATATGTAAATATGTAAATATGTAAATATGTAAATATGTAAATATGTAAATATGTAAAAAATATGTAAATATGTAAATATGTAAATATGTAAATATGTAAATATGTAAATATGTAAATATGTAAATATGTAAATATGTAAATATGTAAATATGTAAATATGTAAATATGTAAATATGTAAATATGTAAATATGTAAATATGTAAATATGTAAATACCAAGCCGAAGGCCTTAGCCGCCAGCGCTTTAGTTCATAAGTTAGCAATAATTTGAATTATTACTAACTTTATTATAAATAAATAAATAAATAAGATATCATTTTGATATCATTACGACAAACTGTATTTGAAGGTTTTGTTGAGTTAAAGTATGTTTTGACTGATTTAAGGAGCGTATATATTAACTAAGAATTTGCCAATGAAAAATGACCTTGTGAATATGTTGAATTTGCATTAACTTTGTAAGACATGGTTGCGTTGAGAAAAGGTGTTAAAATAGTACTGTATAAGAACTTTCCAGAGCAATGCACACATGTATTCTATCTGCGTATGTATTTTAACACATACATTTATATATCTCTTTTGTGTTTGAATACTGCGCCTGCCCAACTGATATACTGGCACGCGCATTATGTTAGTCTCTTATAAACTTCTGAGTTGTACGGACGAGTTACTATTCTTTTTGTTCTGCCTGTGTTATTCGAGTTGTGCGTTCCCTCCCCTCTCAACACATTTCATCTACGCAACTATGGTTCCAAAAGGTTGAGTTGATCCTGAATGATTTCACATGCCAACGAACGGTCTGGAACTCTCACCACGAATACAAAGCTTAAGCAAAGAAGAGAGCATGGAAAAGATCCGTTAGAATTCTTTCGCATGCATTGCTTTCGATTAGAAACAGAATGTTTGGTACAGGGTTTTTCATTTTAACTATATACTTAGATTGCGAAAAGACGTGAATATTATTATTCACATAAATATATACCTATATATATACAGTTGTGTTCAAAAATATAGTAGCGCATCACCTTGCAACATTTAAATTAATTTTTCGACATGTTAAGCATTAAAAATTAAATTTTTTTTTTCATATTCTTCAAAGAATGGGATATAAAGATGAGAATAGGATAAGATTCCGTTTGTTTTATATTGTTTTTTATAATTTTTTTATGACTTTTGCCAAATACACCAAAAAGTGCCTGTTCATAATTATAGTAGTGGTTACAAAGGAGGCAAAAAAAAAAAACAGTTTAATTTAATTCAAAAGTGATTTTTTGAGTTCTTCTCACTTAATAATGTCTAATACTTTGTTGTATAGCCTTTTTTTTAAATACCGACATCGCATCGGCGGATCATCGAACCGATAAGGTCCTGCCAAGGGTTCAAGGGCATTTGCGAACATGCTTTTGAACTATTTGCCAAAGCCCAGTTTTTTTTAATGGATTTGATGTTGCCACAACCCGCCTAACATCTCGCCATAAGGTCTTGATCGGATTAAGATCTGGGGACTGAGGTGGCCTTAACATAACATCGATATTTTGGATGCAAACCAATCTTTCTGGTATGTTTCGGATCGTTATCCTGTTGAAATGTCCATTTTATAGTCATTTCCCAACTGGAACATGGTAGCATTGTATTTCCTAATATATCTACATAAACATATCTATCCATAATTCCGTTTCCCACATGGGTAGGGCCAGCGAAGTTGTAAGAAAAGCATGCAATTATCATTATGCATATGCCACGATGCCTAATTCTTGTTTTGGGTGTACCTAGGATTATTTTCGGATTGCAAAATAGTTTTATTTGACGAGAAAGGCTCTAGGAAGTATGTACGACGTTCACCAAACACCTAATATAAATTGTGAAACCACTCGCATATTACATCATCATTAAAAAAATACAGTGACTGCACAAGGCGGTAATATATTTGGCTAAAGTGAATAAAAATTAGTGAATATTCTGGGAATAAATTTAAATTTATGTTGCGGTTGCGTGGCGTGGACCTAGCAACTTTTTGGCTTTCGAGCAGCCTTGTATTTTTACTTTTCTTTGGGACAATTTCTATCAGCCCAAACGCTGATATCTTTTTCGTTGGAACACTAAGAGACATCTTTCAATAACTTAGACACCAACGAGCTTCGGATTTTAATCAACCATCCATTTCATCAATATTCATCGACATGTGACCAGGCTAGAATAGTCTGATGATGAAATTCCTGGCAAATACCAGCAATACACACATACTTTGAGTAGAGTCAGTACGCAGAGTATGCCGTAGCAGCACTTTGGTTTAAATACTACGGTTTTTTGTTGCACCACGGTAACACTGTTTCATACTTGGGGTCTTTTTGTTTCAGTTTCTTTGAAGGTCTTATGCTGATTTGGCTGAGAGGACTCTGTCTAAGACCGAATGTTTTTTCCCCACTTTCGGTGGTTTGTATTTTTTTATTACGTTATTGATTGGAGAGTCAGCGCTGTTTAATATGAGGTTAAAGAGATTAGATGTAAGTAATTCGTTTCTGACTTCAAGGGGTGCGACGTTTGCTTCAAACAGGAAGTTTGCCGTTGGCATGGTTCTAAATGCTCCCAGGGCTATCCTCACTCCCGAGTTTAGGATTGTTTTAATTTTTTTTAAATGGCTTGGAGCTGCCGTTCCATATATTGGCAAGGCAAAGTCTATTTTGGACACTAAAAGCGATTTAAAGAAAAATATTAATGTGAGTGTACTGCATCCGAAATTAGGTGCTGAAAGACATTTAATAATATCTAGGCGTTTAGACAAAGATACGGAAAGTGCGTCAATGTGGGTGTTCCACCTGTGTTTCTTATTGAATGTAACACCTAAAAGTTTCAAAACATCTACATTCGGAATTTGAAAGTTGCCGGTACATGAGCAATTGTATTTGTTGCAGATGTGCATATGTTTACATTTCGCGGGCGCAAGACTTCCCCCGGAGTAGAGACACCAAATAGGTATATTGCTAAATTAAGAGTCGAGTTTTATGGTTTTATTTTTTGTTCTGTCTAATTTATTCATTTATTCATAAGATTAAAATCGTTGGCATATGCGCTTATACTTATTTCCTTATGTATATCAATGATTTCTGTAAGTTTTTGATATGCAATGACGAACAGGATCACTGAGAGTGGCGATCCTTGAGGAATACCATTCTCGAGTGGAAGTGATTTTGAATAGAACTTTCCTAGTTTAACTGTTATTTTTCTGTTTGTCATGAAGCTCTTGACGTAGTATATTTGAGCCAACTTTCCACTTAATAAGCTGATCTATTACGACATGTATTCATCATATACAGGTCGAACGCCTTATTTTATCAAACGCCTTAGCAAAGTCGAGAGATATTATTGAAATATGGTTTTTTGTGTCCAAAGATTTAGTCACCAGGTGGTCTATAAATAGGAGACAGTCCATAACAGATTTAACTTTTTTAAAGCCGACGTGACTATTGTGTAGAAGTAGTTAAAAATCTCCATAGTTTTTTGCTATAATTATTTCGAGGACTTTTGCCAAGCATTAGTTAAGGGAAATTGGTCTATAAGACGAGACATTTGTTTTTTCTTTGTTAGGTTTTAATATTGGTATAATCATGCTCAGTTTGTATGGTTGTGGTATAATGCCACCCAGTATTGCGTTGTATAGGATTATAAGTCTGTTCTGGACTTCTCTAGGTAGTGCTTTAATCATGGAGTAAGTAATTCGATCCAAGCCTGGTGTGTTGCCTTTTAGAGAATCAAGGGCAGAGGAAAATTCAATGAAATTTATTTCTTGTTCTATTGGCAATCCCAATATTTGGGATAATTTCTATCCCAATTTGGGATAGCATTTTTTCCTGGGGCATACAATAAATCGTCCGCTAATATCCTACTTTTGTTAGACTTAAATAAGTTGGTGAAGTTGGAGTTACTTGCGAAGATATCAGTGTTTTTCTGCTTACGTTAGTTAGTGTTTTGGCTTACTGGTATGGAATAGTTGTGGCTGATAGAGAGAGTTGTATAGAGTTTCCAGTGAGCTGCATTTGTTTTAAAAAGAGGTCTATGGGTTGGATTCTGAGGTTGGACTCTCTTTAATATATCACAGATATTGGCAAGTGGTCGCTACCAAAAAAGTCTGATTCAATTGTCCATTCTGCTTCTAATGCAAGATCGGTTATGCAAAGAGTGAGATCAATGTGAGTTAGTGTGTTGTGTGTGCTCAGGTGTCTTGGACTACCATCGTTTAAAACAATTAGGTTGGACTGAGTAATGAATTTCTCTAAAGTAACCCCTTTCCTGTTATTAGTAGGGGGCCCCATCTTCTATGCCAACAGTTGAAGTCGCCTGTTATTAAAGTCGGAAGGTTATTTGGAATGCTTAGAACTGAGAAGACGTTGTTTAGGTTAAACTTTGCACTGGGTTTAATGTATGCAGAAATTATTTGAAGCTTTTTCTTTGAACAGATTTCGACGCATATGGCATCAAAGTTTGATCTAAGAATTTTTTCTTTATTTTCTATAGACTTATGGATGAGAATCGCTACCCCACCATATGATGGAGAGGAGTTAAGAGTAATCATTACATAGTTGGTGGGGATGGGGTGAATATTGTGTGCTAAAATGTGTGTCTCTTGTAGGGCCATGACATGTGGCCTGTATTTTGCTAGAAGAACTTGGAGTTCACTGTAGTTGTTGTTGTTGTCACTTTCAGAGACATTGAGATAGGCAGAGAGTTTTATGGAAATGGGTAACGTAACACAGGAAGTTAATTTTTATTTGAGTTCATATTCTGCATTGGAGCATTCCATTTGCTCATCTGAGGACGAGCAGCTATTGTTATAAAAGTTCTTGTGATAAGATTATGTTATTGTTTGGGTTTGTTTGTGTTTTTCCTTTAGCTTTAAGTTGTGACTTAAGTCTTTTTAAAATATTTTTAGTTTCTGTAGGGGGGTTGAATCTTCTTGGTAGGCAGCTAAATGAATCTTCTGAGAATAATCTTCCTTCGTAAAAGAAATGGGGTAACACAACAATTCCTCTATTCTATTGTATTTTATTCACTTGAAAGTTTTAAACTAAAACTAGCTTAATTAAGAACAGGGCACAGACCCAGGCAGTCTAATGGCACGCTCCGGACAGGGTCCAGCCAAAAACTTTGCGCATCGCAATGGGCCGCCCGCCAACCCCGGGTGGACTCCCCTCCAACATGACCTCCGTCATCACGTCCGCGCCCAAGACCAAAGACACCGACGACGGTCGGTAGAATGTGTCATCCGCCAGGACGATGCCCTCGAACGTCTTGGAGATTTGCGGGTCCACCGGAGAGCTTGGAGTGCGGCAGCACAAGCCATCGACCACCTTCAGGATCGCCTCCAATCGCCCTCCTTCACTGATCGGGGACTGGATCACTGCTGCCACCGCTTTCTCCGCCCCAATATTGACGGCTGTTAATTTAAAGGCCGTGGCCAGTGACGTCGCCATCGACGGGCCTTCACGTCGAAGGTTTTCCCTCCCGTCTCGAGACGTACCATCGCCGTTGGCATCAGATGTGGATTGCAATGCTGCAGTAGTGTGTCCAGTGTCAGCTTAGGATCGGAGGCTGGCGTTGGTGCGACCCTTCGTCTGGAGGACTCGGGGGTGACTCGGCGTACGACGCAGCATCGAGTGCGTCGACGTGGTTCCTCGTGGAAGTGGAGTAGCGTGTGGTGGTCCTCCTTACATATTCGGCACCTATCACCGCTCAAACAGCTTCCTCCGGAGTGTTGGTGGGCCAGGCAGTTGGCGCAGTACTTGTTCGCAAGCACTGCCCTCAACCTCTTCTCCACGTTCAGCCGCAGGAAGCGACGGCATCTCTTCAGAGGATGGATTCCGCGACAGACTCGGCATCGGAAGGACTCAGTACTGAACGTGGTCTCGGAGCCATGGAAACGGGATATAGAGTGACCGATATCAGGAAGCTGCCGGGACAAATAATGAAGATAGCGGATTAATGTAGGACTATAGAATACACATATTACTACTGGCAGCTCGGCCCTTCTTTTTTGGGAGGAAGGACCAAGTGCTGGACGCTACTGTAGCTTTACGTAATGAGTTTGAATTCTTTCTTCTGTAAGTAGTTCGACTACGCGGACGTTGCCGTCACTGCCAGGGTATGTTTGGTGGATTCCGAGACGCCATTCATTAAATGGAAGATTGTCGTTTTCAAGATTTTTAGAAGGGAATCGCCACTTATTGCGCTTATGTAACTCCTTTAGATAGTCGTCTTTCCATCGGGTCCAGAAATGCTGACTCACAGCCTTCAGACGCTGCCACCGGTTAATGATAGACGGAACCTGATTTCTTCAAAAGTATACTTTTGGTTAGAGGTGGCCTTGTAGAACAGAGTTTTAAAACTCTTAACTCCAGCCTCCCACAACCCTCCCATGTGTGGTGCCCCGGGAGGGATGAAATGCCAGGACAGATTCTGATGGCTGTAGTGGGATAAGATTTTCTGCTGGGTAGACCTTAGGAAATCTTTTTCAACCACTCTGGATGCACCTACGAAGTTTTTACCGTTGTCGGACTGCACTTGCTGGGGACACCCTCGCCTCGATACAAAGCGAGCGAATGCTGCCAGAAATGCTTCGGTACTTAAATCCGAAAATGCTTCAAGGTGAATGGCTTTGGTGGAAAAACAGACAAAGACACACGCATATCCCTTTGATATGCGACAGGCGCGGCCGGTGAAACTCTTGAGGTCGAAAGGATCTGCGAAATCTATCCCGGTGGTCGTGAAAGGACGTGCGAAAGTAGTTCGGGACGAAAAGGTGCCCATTAGCTGTGATTGCAGCCTTCTTTTGTAGACACCGATGTTTCGTCGGGAAGTAGTCACGCTGAGTGACTCGGATCAACGCCTGGAGTACTTGATTGATCTCGTTAGAGGTCACCTCCCCGGACTAATCGTTTGGAAGTTTACCTCACTTTCTGCCGAAACGGACCCCATATGCTACCTGTCGTAGCTTATTTGTATCGTAGTAAAAGGCCTCGATCAATATCGATACATCTAGTATTTAAGTTTCGATTATTTAAGTGTATTCTCAGTTTAACAATATACGGCCACACTCGAAAAAAGACCACGCCGCCAATAAGAACATTGTAAAAGCATACTATTAAGAAAAAATCAAAATAAAGTTTATAAGCGTCTAAAATATAATTAACATAGTGGTCCTTCGAGCCGGATAGCTTAAATAGCAATCAGCGATAGAAATACAGTCCATAAACAAAAACAAACCATTTAATCAAAAATGTGGCAGTGGAGCAAACAGCAGCTTGGCCGCATTGATTCGTGGAAATCGCAAACACTACGAGATGTACATTTTGCAATCTACCTGAAATTTGTTAGAGAAACATTGATAAAACGACAGCTTCGTACGTTCAAAGGTTTAAATTATAACAATGCTGAAAAGGCAGAACATGAGCAGGCAATCTCAAAGGAACTAGGCGCAGACGCTTTATTGCGCGTCTGTGAGTTTCTTGACATCGGCGTCGGTGAGAAAGAGACAAAAAATGATTTGGCGGCAAAAATTGTTGACGCCATATCATTTGTCAGCACCGGAGACTCTGATGGGTCAAATGCAATAGTTCTGGAGCAGCGACTAGTTATACTGGAACAAATTGAGAATGCGGATACAGCATACGTAGACGTCAAGCGTAAAATGTGCGAAAAGGAGACAAAGCGTATAAACAACAAACGGATACTGTCAGAGGCAGATAACAACCCAACTGCAAACTCAGAGATAGACTTAACTAGTATGCACAATGAAATACTTATAGTTCAAAGGGAACTAGAACTTCTTCAAGCGGAAGAAGAAGCACTGGTAAGTAAGAAAAATGTTCTGAAAGCCAAGGTCGCACTAACAGATTGTTCTTCCCGCATGTCCGAACGATTTGAAACATCTGTGCGAAATGAGCGAACTTCAATGTGGGTTCGTTCGCAATCTGAAGAGTGTCAGAATAATTTGGATGAAACCAATAATCCGAGCATGGCAACAAGAGCCATGAACCAGATGCTGGCGCGGCAGAGCTTAAACAGTAAACACCTGGAGTTTGATGGTTCATCAGCGTTGAATTGGACACACTTTATCCAAGAGTTCAATGCTACGAGCAAACACTGCGGATTCTCCAAAGAGGAAGATGTTCAACGATTATCAAAAGCTCTAAAGGGAGTGGCTAAGGAAAAGGTTTCTTTGCTACTAATCTCTGCAAAAGATCCAGACAAAATCATATCGATCTTAGATAAAGCGTATGGTGGAGCCGAAAATATTGCACTAGAGTTGATGTCAAGAGCGTGCCAAGTAAAGCCAGTCAATAATATCGACAATTTCTAAGAATTCAATAACACTGTTCAAAACATAAGTTCTGCTTTGGAATACACTGATAACCGGTTAATCGACACACAACGCTTACTAGCTATGATGATCGGAAAACTGTCCGAAAACTATCTACGAGAATGGGGCGCATATCTACGAGATGCAAACGTGCGCGCTTCATTCTGTACATTTGACAAGCTAGCTGAGTGGGCACAAAGACAAGCAGATCTAATCCAAGATGTCTCATTTTTCAAAAAGGTTACATCAATTAACCAGCAGTCGTCATTCGCAGAGCAATATAAAGTAACCCAATCCCAACCACAGGAAATAGAGGCGGTAAACCAACCAAAGCCAAAATCAAAAGCAATTTGCTTTATTTGCAGCGAGGAAAAACACCCTCTAACCAAGTGCAACGTATTCTTAAAAGCAGATATTAAAAAGAGATGGGATTTAGCTAATCGTAACAAAGCGTGTTACAGCTGTCTAAAATTCCATAAAAGCCAATGCAGCGAAAGACAAGCCTGCAAAATTGACAATTGTGAAAATTTTCACAACCCATTACTGCACAAGAGACCCATACAAGTAAATCTAGCAGCCACCACAAACGTCACAGGATGCGTATCTGATTCACCAAAATCTGCATTGGTCAAAATGGTACCAATCACGGTACACGGCGAAAAAGGCTCGAAAGAAACTGTCGCATTTTTGGATGACGGTAGTACATCCACAATCATGGAAATGAGCTTGGCAAGAGAAGTTGGCATAAAGGGTGACGCAAAACCATTTTGTTTTACTTGGACAGGTGGTGTCTACAGATATGAGGCAGATGCGGAATCGGCAACCATTAATATCAGTGGAAAAAACGGCCCGAAACATCAGCTAAATGGAGTTTGGTTAGTCAACGATCTAAAAATACCAACAGAACAACTTGACTATAAGAAGCTACCAGAATTTGTACCAAAAAATATGGTAGACTACACGAAGTTACAGGATAGGCAACCCATGGTATTGATAGGACAACGCCATGCTAAATTAATTACCGCACGAGCCGTTATAGATGGCAATGAGCATCGGCCAATGTTATCTAAAACCAAATTAGGCTGGGTAGTACATGGACCAGCACAAACCAATCTACAAGCATCACATTTTACTTGCTGTCAAATAGAAGATGTATGTCTACAACAAATGATTAAGCAACAATTCAGTATTGAAAACTTCGGTGCCTGTACAATAAAGATCGACAAAACACGGTCTGTGGATGAGCGGTCAGCAATAGCAAAGGCCGAAAGATCAATTAACCAAAAGGGTAATTTCTACGAAATTGGATTGCCATGGAAATCGGATGACATAGAACTAACGACTCAAATGTCTTGAGCGAAAGCTTTTGAGAGACATTGATACCGCAGAAGCATATAAGAACGAAATAACAAAACTTTTGGACAAAGGTTATGCCGTCCAATTAACAGACATTAACGTTCTCAACTCTCCAAAACTGTGGTTCTTACCACATTTTGCTGTTAGCAACCCAAATAAGCCCGGCAAGGTTCGACTTGTATTCGACGCTGCGGCTACTTGCAACGGTACGTCCCTCAATAGCAACCTGCTTACTGGCCCAGACTGGTCAACGTCTATAATAGGAATTTTGATACGATTTCGGCTACATGCAGTAGCAGTCGTAGCAGACATTCGCGAAATGTTCAATCAGGTGAGCATTACAGAATGTGATACTGCAGCACAATGTTTCTTATGGAGAGATCTTGACCAAAAAAGAGAGCCATCAATATTTCAAATGAAAGCAATGTTGTTTGGAACTACTTGCTCACCATTTCTGGCACAATTTGTTAAAAATTACAATGCTAGCAAATTTAGAGATGAACAACCCGACGCAGTAAAAGCTATATTGGAAAATCATTACGTAGATGATTATCTCGATTCCAAACCTAGTGCGTATGAAGTCATCAACATCATTAATGCAATCATGAAAATACACTCAAAGGCTGGATTTGAATTGTGTCAATTTATATCAAACAGCGACGAAGTGATGCAATCCATTCCCAAAACTCTCAGGGCGAACAAGTCTACAGCAATGATAGGGGAAAAAATGGACGTACAGCAAAAGGTGCTAGGAGTATTGTGAGACGCAAAAGGCGACTTCTTCACGTACTCCACTACGGTAATGCATAAAGTTACAGATGATCTGCTTTCTGGCGAAGTTACACCAACAAAGAGGAATGTATTGTCAGTAGTTAATTCGCTATATGACCCATTGGGGCTCATAACACCAGTCACAATCAAAGGACGAATCCTTATGCGAGATGTATGGGAGTCTGGAATAGGCTGGGATGACCAAATCAAGGGAGATCTAATAAAAAAATGGCGAAATTGGATAAAGGCATTAATATCAATTGAGGGCACCAAAATTCCAAGGTGTTATAGCTCTAATCTGAACAATGCCGTGTTATGATCCGATTATTTTTCTTCTGCAATCCATCATCGATCACCGGCTAACTCGCATGGCTCAGGAATGGATTCGACCTCGATGGATGGATTAATCGGGTAACAAAAAAATCATACAAAAAACGTTACACTCGGACGGGAAGATGGATTATGGAATTATCAATTAGCTAGTATATTAATTAGGATCTACCCACCCTACCTTGGGCCCCGTACTCCCTGGCAGCCCCCATGTTCTGTGGACTAACCCGTCGTCATCTCACCCCCACATAGACAAGACTCTACTCAGACATTTCTCCTTTTTTTATCACACATATATTATATTAAACAATTTCACTTTTTTTTTTTACAATAATAACTGAGCCTAACCAGGGTACCACTGGGACGAATACAAATATAAATTAAATAAATAATATAAATAAACAAAATACAATTACTTATTCTAACAGCCTAATGTTGAGGTTAAATGGAAAAAAAACCTGGAGCACCCGGATCTGGGTGGCCGATTGGATCCCGTCGAATTGGCTGTCCGAAGGCTCCTGTGTGTGTCCGTCCTGCGTCTCGCATGCAATTCTTGGTCTTCAAGGATGGGTGAGATGCTCCTTCTCGGCACACGCACTTTTTAGTTTTTTTTCTTCTCCAACTTAACAACTCCACGTGCCTTCTAGAACTTCTTTTTTCCTTTTTCTGTTTCTCGTCCTCTTCCTCTTTTTTTCCAAAAAAGACTCAACTCCTCCACTCTCTTAGATTCCTAAAAATTCAAATTTTGTTCCCGGAACCGGAACCGCTCCCAGAACTAGCTCGGTTCCCTTGGTTTTTTCCCGCCAAATTCCCAGCTAATTTTCTAGCTAACGAGCCAGCACCATCGATAACAGCTGTATTGTTGTTTATCAATTATTTGGCCCATAACAGCACACTTCGGTTTTCGGTCTTACCAGGAAACAGGAGTGAAAAGTGGGCCTTGTCTAGGTTCTGAGGATCATTCTCGCCCAACGCAGGCCCTCGTCCACACCCTGAGATACCTTCTCTCAGTCAGCCGATCATATTTTTCCGCCACAATCATTAGTTAGCCGGGCAAAACTACAGGCATCTGCATCTACTGCTTCAAGTCCTTGGCGTGGAAAACTCCCAATCGGATGCCATGTAAGTTCTCTAATTCATACATGTTTTTGCCCACTGGTCTCATTATCCTGCATCGAGAATACCTTTTGCAGAATTTTGCATTTATATTTCGCTTGAAGTCGCTGAGAACGAAGTTGCGCTTCCACACCTCCTGTCCTGGTCGGTATTGTATCTCCCTAGCTTTTAGATTATACCTTTTTTTCGACTTTTCAAAGGCTTGATGGGCCCTGGCCACGATCTTTTCCTGGAGGATTTGCAATTGGTCTTCTCTGGGCAGTTGCTTAATTTTCACTGCCGCATCAGCATCCAGCTTCCGAGCCAATCGGTAGTCGCCCCCGTTGCGAAACATGTGTTGGCCAAACATCGCATAATACGGAGATGTTCCAATCGTTGAGTGCACCGCGCTTCTCAGTGCCGCTTGTATCTCTGGTATCTTTACATCCCAATGCGTGTGATCCTCGCCAACATGTGTTCTTATCGCCGCCAAAATAGACTGATTCACCCGCTCCGATGCGTTTGCCTGGGGTGAATAGGCTGCTGTCCGCGTATGTGTGATCCCGAAACGGGACACCATTTCCTCGAACTCCTTGGAGGTAAACTGTTTCCCGTTGTCGGTGTGTACTATCTCCGGTACTCCAAACGTGTTAAAGAGTTCCTCCCTCAAGAACTTTATTGTCGCTGCGGACGTCGCTTTTGGCATGGTTTTGAGCCACACAAACTTAGTAAAGTGATCCAACACTATTAGAATATAGGCATTACCTTTCCGAGATCGTGGATATTTGCCCAGGAAGTCCAGATACAGCTTCTGTATCGGCCGCGACGTGCACACCTCTGCTCCCATAGTTGGTCGGGTCGTCTGCGTGGTATGTTTCGCCTCCTTACACGTATCACATGCAGCAATGTAATTTTTGACTTGCACGGCCATTCGTGGCCAATAGTAAAACTGTTTAAGCCTGCCGAGCGTTCGTGCGACTCCACCGTGCATCGCCTCTTCGCTATCATGCGCTTGCTGTATGAGTGTGTGGGTCAATGCCTCTGGTATCCACAATTTCCACATCCGCGATTTCATTATCGGTAATCCGCATCCTCTTCAGCACCAATCCGTCTTCTGCATGTAGGTCCGGTAATTTATCTGGATTGGACAGCACGCACTTGTATCGTTGCCGGTACTCCTCGCTTTCAAATTCGGTAGTCTCAAAATCAAAAAAATTCAATTCCTCGATTACCGCGGTCCGCGACAACATATCTGCCACCACGTTGTCCTTTCCTTTCTTATGCTCTATCACGAAATCGTATGACTGCAATGCCAATGACCAGCGAGCTAATCTCCCATTTAAATCTTTCAGCGTCCTCAACCACTGGAGACTCGAATGATCTGTGATGACGGTAAACGGCATAAGCTCTACATATGGACGGAATCTCTCTATCGCCTTGACTGCTGCTAAACATTCCTTCTCCGTTATCGTATAATTTAACTGGGCTCCTCGTAGCTTCTGTGAAAAGAATGAGATAGGCCTCTCGTTTCCTTCGTCATCCTGCTGGAACAGGGCAGCTCCCAATCCTACATGGCTCGCATCACACTGAATGAAGAATCTGCGGCTAAAATCAGGATGTACTAATACTGGAGCGTTGGTTAGGGCTTGTTTAAGTAAATTAAATGACTCGGTAGCCTCCTTTGTTAACTTGAATTTTCCTTTCGATTTCAGGCAATCGGTCAACGGTGCTGCTTTTTCTGCAAAGCCTTGGACGAATCGACGATACCAGCCGGCCGTCCCTAGAAAGCTACGGAGCTGTCTCACCGTGTTTGGCAATGGAATTTCCGTGATCGCTTTCACTTTATCGGGATCCGTCTTTAATTTTCCATCTCCGATCACAAATCCCAGGTATTTAAGAAATCTGAAGCAAAATTTTGATTTTTTTAATCCGATAGTTAGATTGACCTTCTTCAAACATTCAGCTACTGCCTTCAGATGCTCTATGTTCTCTTCAAATGTGCGGGATATAATCAGAAGATCATCCAGATATACGAATACGTGGCTTCTCAAGCCTTGGGGAATGACCTTATCCATGAGTCGGCATAAGCGCTGCGCCGCATTGCAAAGCCCGAAAGGCATTCTGCGGAACTGATACAGCGGGCGCCCCGGGATGGTAAATGCCGTGTATTTCCGACTTTCCACCTCCAACTCTACCTGCCAGAACGCGTGCCTTAGGTCAACACTACTAATGAAGATCGTATCCTCGACCCGGCTCAGAATGGACTCAATATTTTGCAACGGGTAAGCATCTTTGATTGTTACTTTATTCAATTTCCGTACATCTAAGCAAAGTCTAAGTTTTTCCCAGGTTTCTGCACCAATGTTACCCTATTGTTCCACGGGCTTTCGCTTAGTTCGATCACTCCCAATTTGAGCATTTCGTCGACCTCTTGGAACAACAACTTCTGCTTTGGTGGTGATACTGGCCAGGACCTCTTGTTGCGTCTCGTTGAGGACATGTGGTTCCACCGGCTCCTTTTTGGAATTAAACTCCTCATCCTCGATGGACAACTCCTCTACTCCCAAGAGATCAGGTGCGAGCTCGAATTTGCGCCAGAAATCTATGCCTAAGTATAACCTTTGACGCAGTGACGGGCACAGGTACAGCGTCATTTCTTGTGTTCTACCTCGATACGTCATATGCACATCCACCTTTCCCTTTATAGCATGATTCACTCCTCCTGCCGTTTGAACTTTCGAGTAATATGTTTTTCTTTTTAATTCCAGTTTATTCACCAGATCTTCACATCCGTCGCCCAGGAAACTCACTGAAGCTCCCGTGTCTAGCAGACCTTCTACGTGAAACATTTGCATCTTTACCGTAGCGAATGCCCGATTCTCCTTTTGCCTTGACACTGCTTCTAAGGCCGAACAAACCTCTTGGCGTTTTGTTCTTCGTTGTCTGTATTGCTCTCTCACACGCTTGACTCGGTTAGACATGGCCTTTTTCCTATTGGTTTCTTCTACCAATCCCAATGGGTTCCGTTTTTCACTAAATTGCTGGTGAGAATATGCTGATATGGGTAGGTTAGATTGTTTATATTCTAATTTATTATATATTGGCCTTAATCTATTAACAATATCTATTTCTAACATGCAATTTTTGGAGGTTTTCACTCGTTCTTCCGCGGCCCTGAGCGCAACTCCTCCTTCGTTTTGCTCCGCATCGCGTTTCCCGCCTGGCATTTGGGTAACACTACTCCTGGTAGTCCGCATTTGTAGCAGAATGTCTTGCGAACTACACTCTCGCACTCCCAAAATGTATGGCCCTTCTCCGCACAGTTCCAACAGGCGAGTTCTGGCCGATCCTTGCTGCCTTCGCGTGGCTTATACACCGCTTCAACAAACTCCACTTCATGACCTTCGGGCTCTGCCAAAACCGCTTTGTTAGTTGATGCCGATCCCTCTGCACTCTATGCGGCTCCGCTCCTCCCGATGCACGAGACCATCTAGTTGCCAAGAGTCTCTCCGCCTCATGGCATTCCTCTCGCAACTTCTCCAGGTTTGTTATCCATATTGGATAAATAATTTTCGATATACTGTCTTTGATATTAACCTTAATTACTCTGATCAGGTCATGGTCCGAGAAGTTGCTTTCTAAGCGTGATCGGAGGCTAAACATCGCTTGGAGGTATTCATCCACGCTTTCTCCTGTCCTTTGCCGCCGCTCTCGCAACTCACGTTCCCGCTCAAAGTTTGATCGTTGCGTCTGGAATCTCTGCTGCAGTGCGTGCTTCATATTCGGCCAATCTGCTGGTCCTGCTGAGCGTACGTGCATCCAGTACCAGTCCTTGGCCTGCCCTTCTACCAAGCAGTGGAAATCTCGCAGTACTTCGCCCCAACTTACTTGGTACGCCGTCTGTAAGTGCTCCAGACGAAATATAAATTCATTTACTAGGAATGCCAGTGTCAAAAACCAGACCCCATCTTCTCGGATGTACGATTTCGGGACGCTGTTCCGTTGTTATTGGCACTCCAGATTGTTGCCTCGTATCTTCAGGCCAATGCCAGGAAGATCGTTGTGGTGGACGACTTTCCAGATTCTCACGTTGCTGTCGCTCCAATACTCGATGGTCTATGGCTTCTGTAGGATGGATTGGAGCCCTCTCTCCTTGGACATTGGTGGATCTCATCGTGGTGGATTGCTGAGCCGCTTCTTGAACCGCCTCCCGAATCTGCTTCATAAAACCTAGCATCTCTTGGCGAATTTGTGCTTGCAATCGAGAGTTCTCTGCTGACATTGTCGCTCGGTACGTCTCTTGCGCCTGTGCTACAGCTAGATTTATAGCCGATGTGATTTCCGTGGGTAGGGCTGGCCGTGGGTTTTCCGGTCCCATATATGATCCATCTTCTGGTGCCTGGTGAATCATTCTTGTTCCCATATTATGTTTTGGGATTGCCCCGCTGCCCCCTACGGCACCATCCTCTTCGTTGATCTTTCGGTCTGTTGACATGTTGAAGTCTGTCGGCGGTGAAACGTTTGAAATTCGTGAGTCTGCACGGTTTTCTGATTGGGATCGAGTTATTGGCGGACCCATTACCTCTGTTCCTCTATTCTTTAAGTATTCTGAGCTTCTTCTAAATTTTCTGATTTTTGATATCCTATCTCTTTCTTCTACTGACATTCCTTTCTATTTGTTCTATGCTTTGATTGTCTCTTTTTTTTTTTTTTTTTTTTGTTAATTCTTTGTTAATGGAGGTGAGATGATTCCAGAACTTTAATTCCCTGAACTTGATCCTATTTCTTGGATTTTAATTTCCTCTGTACCCATCATTCCGTACTATTGACCTTTACCATTTCAATAATTCATTTCAGGTCGGACATCTATGTGATCTCTTCTTTGAAATCTCCACGGTTCACGGCTGAATTGCTACTATGCTGATTCTGGTCTTAGATAAGTATCTGGTCTTATATCGTGCTAGTTCAATATTAAAAAGGATCTGTTTCTCTTCTTTCTTTTTCAGAACCAGACTAAGTTATGCCTTCTTAATGCTAGCAGTACTTGGGACATTTAATTTGTTATACTCTTCCGTTTGTTTCTTTGTTTTAAATTTTTATTTTTTTAATTGGGCGCCATTTGTTATGATCCGATTATTTTTCTTCTGCAATCCATCATCGATCACCGGCTAACTCGCATGGCTCAGGAATGGATTCGAACTCGATGGATGGATTAATCGGGTAACAAAAAAATCATACAAAAAACGTTACACTCGGACGGGAAGATGGATTATGGAATTATCAATTAGCTAGTATATTAATTAGGATCTACCCACCCTACCTTGGGCCCCGTACTCCCTGGCAGCCCCCATGTTCTGTGGACTAACCCGTCGTCATCTCACCCCCACATAGACAAGACTCTACTCAGACATTTCTCCTTTTTTTATCACACATATATTATATTAAACAATTTCACTTTTTTTTTTTACAATAATAACTGAGCCTAACCAGGGTACCACTGGGACGAATACAAATATAAATTAAATAAATAATATAAATAAACAAAATACAATTACTTATTCTAACAGCCTAATGTTGAGGTTAAATGGAAAAAAACCCTGGAGCACCCGGATCTGGGTGGCCGATTGGATCCCGTCGAATTGGCTGTCCGAAGGCTCCTGTGTGTGTCCGTCCTGCGTCTCGCATGCAATTCTTGGTCTTCAAGGATGGGTGAGATGCTCCTTCTCGGCACACGCACTTTTTAGTTTTTTTTCTTCTCCAACTTAACAACTCCACGTGCCTTCTAGAACTTCTTTTTTCCTTTTTCTATTTCTCGTCCTCTTCCTCTTTTTTTCCAAAAAAGACTCAACTCCTCCACTCTCTTAGATTCCTAAAAATTCAAATTTTGTTCCCGGAACCGGAACCGCTCCCAGAACTAGCTCGGTTCCCTTGGTTTTTTCCCGCCAAATTCCCAGCTAATTTTCTAGCTAACGAGCCAGCACCATCGATAACAGCTGTATTGTTGTTTATCAATTATTTGGCCCATAACAGCCGACCGCGTTGAAATGCACATATTTAATGACGCAAGTGCAAAAGCATATTCTTCAGTTGCCTATATCAGATGCAGCTATGTTAAGGAGGATAAATATCAATTTGATGTGTCACTAACTGTATCTAAGGCAAGGGTTTCTCCAATCAAACATTTAACTATTCCGAAACTGGAAACGGTGGCCGCCGTACTGGGATGCCGTTTGGCTGAAATGATACGCCACGAATTACAAATCAATATAGATCAACGTTACTTTTGGACTGATTCACGTACGGTTCTTACCTGGATTAACAGCGATAAACGTTTGGACGTTTTTGTCGCAAATCGAATAGGTGAGATTTGTGAAAAATCGGTAAGATCAGAGTGGCGCTGGCTATCAACAAATGAAAACATCGCTGACGTCATAACGCGTGACAACATATCAGAGCATAAACTTCATTGGTGGTTGACGGGACCCGAATTTCTTCAAAGACCCGAATCCACATGGGATCTTCAAAAACCCATTATAGAAGAATACGACCACACAGGGGTCGTAATGGTACTTCAAGAGATGGAACATCCAATGGATATACTCATACAAAGAATTTCCGGATACAATAAATTGATTCGCAGTACTGCCTGGATTGGGAGATACATAAATAACTTAACGAAACGGTTAAATGGTAATAGAAGATTGAATGAGTTAAGTGTCTGCGAAATTGAATGGGCGGAAACTGTCTGGTGGAAGGTTGTACAGCAACAGCTATTTCAGGACGATCTAATCAGCCTAAGGACTGGAAAGCCTTCTTCAAAATTGAGGTTGTTAAAATATTGTGTATACCTGGATGACAATGGCATAATGCGAGTGGATAGCAGAATAGAACGTGCAAAAGAGGTATCGACATATACGAAAAGCCCAGTTGTTCTCGATGGCAAACATATCTTTACTCGGATGCTGATCAATAAAATTCATGTCGACGCACAACATGTCGGAACACAGGTAGTAGTACATCAGTTCAGGAAGGCATACTGGATGCCAAAATTAAATAGGATCATCAGGACGACGATCAATGCTTGTGTTTGGTGTAAACGCAAAAAGGCAAAAAAACAAACACCAAAAATGGGATTTCTGCCCGAAGAAAGGTTTTTCACCCACAAAAAACCATTTACAGCAGCAGGCGTCGATTACTTCGGTCCATTTTACACCAAAGCAGAAAGAGGAACTCGAGCCTCAAAACACCTCCGCAAGCGGTACGGAGTAATATTCACATGTCTGACGACTAGAGCAATCAACGTGGAGATAGCCCACTCCCTAGACACCGATTCCTGCATAATGGCAGTTCGTAGAATGATAGCTCGACGTGGACCTATACAAATCATCTGGTCAGATAATGGCACAAATTTTCGCGGAGCAGCACGAGAGTTACAAGAAGCCCTAGAGGACCTGGATGAGTGTGCCGTGAAAGAGTATATGGCAAGTATTAAAATAATTTGGAATTTCATTCCAGCAAATGCACCAAATTTCGGAGGCTGCTGGGAGCGACTAGTAGGCTGTTTTAAACGGGCAATTGAAGCAATTTTAACAGAAAACGCAAATCCCAGCGATGAAACGTTGCAAACAATTTTTATGGAGGCAGAATATCTGGTCAACAGCAGACCATATATACTGGAATCTGATGACCCCGAAGACGAACTTGGTCTGTGTCCAAACGATATTTGTATCCCGCAAAGCTGCCATGGTCCAGGCAACTTTACTCCCAATACGATGGAGAAACGAGCTTGGAGAATCTGGCAGTACCAGATAGACTCTTTCTGGAAACGTTTCATTAAAGAATATCTTCCCACACTTATACATCGGGAGAAATGGCATAAAGATATGCCAAACTTGGAGGTCGACAACATAGTTGTTATGAAAGACAACACCCCGCGCGGCGAATGGCCGTTCGGTCGAGTTATGAAAGTTTTTCCAGGTGAAGATGGAGTTGTACGCGTAGTCGAATTGAAGACGGTTAAAAACACGTATCGTCGCCCAGTCAACCGTCTATGCAAAATAGGAGTCAAGCGCTACGATGAGAAGAATCGTGCTCAACAAAGGGATTCCGCACTAGGGGCCGCTATGTCGTAGCTTATTTGTATCGTAGTAAAAGGCCTCGATCAATATCGATACATCTAGTATTTAAGTTTCGATTATTTAAATGTATTCTCAGTTTAACAATATACGGCCACACTCGAAAAAAGACCACGCCGCCAATAAGAACATTGTAAAGGCATACTATTAAGAAAAAATCAAAATAAAGTTTATAAGCGTCTAAAATATAATTAACACTCACCTTATTTCTCCTCATCTTTCTGTCACTTCTCTTCGTGCTTTACTTTTTAATCATCTACAGCGAAACCAATGAAAATATTCTGGACTTGGATTGGCTGCAACTCATCCCTGACCACATTGGCTGTGAATCGGGGCATAGCTGGCACCTTATGGAAACAAAACACCTCCACCGAGTCGGGGATGTTTAGTTGTGTATAAAGCTAAGCTACCTTCTTCAAGTAATTGTTATCTGTATTTTACCTTAAGCTTTTTCGTCGACTGCTGGTTAGTTGATATAAATAAATAAATAAAAAATAAGCAGAACTGAATTCTTATTCTAGAATATAACCCCTGGCTAGAATATAACCCCTGGCTAGAATATTACCTGTGGCTAGAACATAAATTTAGTTTTCGACGCCATCACGACACACCAAAGTCACCCAATCGTGAGCAAGGTGATTTGCTTCTTCGAAAAAATGCTAAATATTTATACTTTGCTAACGATAACACAAGTGTAAACTAAGATCGGGGTCGTGCACTTCTAACGTTGCTCATCGGATGAGGGGGGTTCTTTTCTACTCTAGGCATACGCACGGATCATACAGGAAAAAAATATAAGTGCACTATCGGAAACTAAAGGGATGTAAAAAGCAAAATATTGAATCAGATCGGGATACTATTAATTGTGCAGACGACTGCTTTGCAGATTAGATAAAGGTGTTGATCGCTAACCCTTTCTGGTCACGGTTTCAGGCGACGGACTCCTCAAAGAATTTGGTTACGCAAACATGACGAACAAAATTCTAAACAAAAGGGTTTTAATGAAAAAGATATATGTATGTAGCAATAGAAATTTAGGTACGATAATTAAAACAAATATAGATTCAAAAATTCATAATAATTCAAAGGGGATTTGGGTTATGTAGCCGCGTCTGCCAGTTGGCAATGAAAAGAATATTTATAGTATATATACATATATGTATTTTGATTCACGATTTATCAAACCATGCGATCTCTGGGACCATCTATATTGCAGGAATTTTCAGTATAGTTTATTTATTGAAAATTAAATGATCAAAGAAGCTAACTTCCGCAATGCCAAAGTTTTTATACCCTTGCAGTCTTTGGCAATATTTTGGAATTTGATTCCCTTGAAACACATTTCATCAATACACAACCAAAACATTATTACTCTTTTTACTACAATTTTTCTTCTTCATCCATCATTCCCTAAGCAAAGCGCGGCACGCATACACATACAGTTCATGTAGCATTGTGTCTGTGTGTGTGTATGCGTGTGCTGTGTTGATTTGATGATGACGTAGTAGGCAACGCTTGAGCCAATTTATATTGACTGTATCAATATCATATCAACGCTCTCGAGGATGACGGACGTTTTTTTTAAGCTCCCGCGTTTTTAACTGATTTTATAATTTTTTATTTTGTTTTATCGGCATCGCGATCGAAAATTTTTTTGTGTTTGTGTTAAAAATTTTGAACAACTTTAATTCTGTTTATAACCTTTGTTGGTTTTTTTTTTCTTTTCTTTCTTTCTCTCACACCTTAATCACACCTAAACCTTAAAATCAAAGTTCTTTCTTGCAAATCACAAGCAACGCTCATTTGCTGTTGTCTTGCAATTTCTTTGTGTTCTTGTTGCAGTGTTTTTGTTATTGTGATTTCTAGCTCCCGCGCTCGCGCTCTTAAACTTTTTTTATATTATATATTATATGTTTATAATATTTTTTATATTATATATATATTATATTATATATATTATATATTATATGTAATATACAGGGTTTGAAAACTGCGAAAACTGTCAACAGTTTTGCTGTGTGCTGTTGCTTCTGCTTCGGAAACTATGAACAGTCGAAGCAAAAGCAACAGCAAAAAACCGAAATCAGAAAATCTGACAGCAAAAGCAGCAGCAAATAACCGAAATACAAAATTTTGACAGCAGCAGCAAACAGCAAAAATCCGAAAGCAATAAACCCGACAGCAGCAGCAATAGCAAAAACCCGAAACAGATTGCTTTGATAGCAACAGCCAAGTTATACATTTCAATACTAGGAACTGTTCCGACTGTTGCTATTGGCCAAATTCGGAAGTCGACAAAAGCAGCAGTCGGAAAAATAGTCGCAGCAGACTACTTGATTCTTAATTTTTGGCCTACTTTGATTTTACCTATACATACATACACATGAAAGTACTCAATACTCATGTAATTTACTTAATACATGTAAATTATCAATTAGTCACTTAGTATGTATAGGTAAAATCAAAGTAGTGCTGCTGTCAAAATTTTGTATTTCGGTTATTTGCTGCTGCTTTTGCTGTCAGATTTTCTGATTTCGGTTTTTTTCGGAAGCAAAAGCAACACAAAGTATTTGTTTTCATATTTGCTAAACAGTCACAGCAATGAATAGCACAAAATTTATGACTTTTGCTAATTCGACTACAGCAATTTAAACACTGGTAATATGTTATATATTTTAATACCAAAACATTTCTGATTTTTAATTGCTTGGTTACTAATTTATCTTATTACCTCATAATGCCTATCTGTTCAGTTAAAAATTGTTTGCAGCCCGTTCCACCCCTGAATAGTTTTATTTACTGTTGGTTTTGTAAAACTACAGTCCATATTAAGTGCGCCGGCTTTACATGCAGGGTAAGGGATCTTTTAGATCAAAAAAAGGGTCTTAAATGGGGATGTGAGTCATGCCGGATCGTGGAAGATGAAATGGAACTTTTCATGTGGCAAACAAAGGATAACCTGATGAGTCGGTCCGCCAGTTTTCTTAAACTCCCGCAAGAGTTTAAAGCTGTCGAGTCTCAGTTTAGTAGTTTAACGCTACTGAGTGAGTCTCGAAAGCGTAAAATCTCCACATCTATATCGGTTCCGACCCCTTCTCAACCAATGCAAACTTCAATTCCGCGTCTGTAGTGTCCGTTTTGTCTGGGCAAGAATCTACACCCATGGAATTTGCTGACAGGGATTCTAGTGATAGTAGTGCCGGAGTGCCACTTGTTTCAACTGATGCTATAATTAATGCGGTAGCTGACGCAATACCTGCAATGCCGAAACCATTGGTGGGAGTGCCACCTAAAAAACACATTTTTGTTTCGAGACTTCTCCCTGATGCTACATGGGATGATGTCATGGCCCACATTCGGGCTAAATTGAATGTCTCTAGTATATCCATAGAAAAGTTCAAATTTTCATATTCTAGAGAAATTTCATCTTTTAAAATCAGTGTTCCAATTGAGTTCTTTGACTGTATCTGCAGTTCTAGCTTCTGGCCGAAAAGCTTAATTGTGAAGGAGTTTACATCCAGAAAAAGGTAGACACGGGGCCAAACAAGGATTCCTTCACCATCTATTCCTCTCTCTTCCTCATCTATTCCCATTCCTTCCTTATCTATTCCTTCTTCTACTATATCAAAAAACGAACAACTTCTCTGTCGGCTATCAGAATGTCAGAGGCCTTAATACTAAACTTACTAAACTCTTTGTAGATAGTCCGTCTTTTGATTTTGACCTAATTGTCTTTACTGAGACTTGGTTAAAACCTGTTTTTGACGCCACAGTTTTACCCTCTAATTTCAATATTTTTAGACGTGATCGTACTGATCGTAGGGGTGGTGGAGTTTTTATTGCTGTAGATTCCGCCCTATCATCGGGTCTAATAACAATACCTGTCTCAAGTACTATCGAATTTATATGCGTTAAGGTATCTTTTACTCGTTTTTCCATTTTTGTTACCTGTTCTTACATTCCGCCCCAATCGGAATGGCCAACCTATTTACTACACTTAGGTTCTAATTAATTTATACCTTAACTACTTTCTGACAGAGACTTATTAATTGTCCTTGGGGACTTTAACCTGCCCACTATGACTTGGTCAACACTTAATGGTAGCAAAACGTTGCTGCCCTCTGGGTGTCACGATTTTATTGACGGTCTGCTTGAGCTTTCGTTGGCCCAGCTGAATTCGATTTCTAATACGTCTGGCAAATTTCTGGATCTGATTTTTACTTCTGATCCTAGCTTTTGTGAAGTATCTAGAACTAGTCCAATGGTGTTACCAGAGGATAGTTATCATCCAACTTTAGAGTTATCTATTGAGTTTCCCAGCCGCGAGCACATCTCCGAGTGTGACCCTACGGTACGCACCCGATGATTTCGGAAGACTGACTTTGTCGCACTAAACAATGCCTTTCTTAATACCGATTGGACTAATTTATACACTTGTACGGATATGAATTCCGTCATTTCTTTATTTTATACCACTGTTGACTCAATCTATAATGACTGTGTACCCTTAGTGTCTCCTGTGGTGACGCAAACATCACCATGGTTTACGCGGGGGCTGTCAAAACTGAAGAATCTTAAGTCTAGGTATTACAAAAAATATAAAGTCACGGGTCTATCATCGGATCTTTCTCGTTACTTGGTTGCTAAATCGAATTTTATTGTTTCTAATTCTAAATGGTATAATAATTACTTACAACGTTGCAAGTTGCAATTCTCCGAAAATCCTAAAGAGTTCTTTAGTTTCGTTAACTCAAAGCGAAATTCTATCTCCATTCCATCGTTTGCAGTTTTTAATAATGATTCGACCTCGTCTGATCAATCTATTTCTAATTTATTTGCTAACTTCTTCTCGACTACGTACATTTTCACTAAGTACAACTCTGGTGATATATCCATATTCTATAACGAAATCCAACTGCATTCTTAATCCTATTATAACGCAAAGTTCGGTAGCTAAGGAACTAATGACGATTAAACCGGTATACTCACCGGGCCCAGACGGTATTCCCGCTTGTGTCCTGAGGTTCTGTGCGGAGTCATTGTGCTCGCCTTTACTTAAGCTTTTTAAGTTGTCCGTCACACTGTCCGAGTTTCCAACTATATGGAAGGATTCGTTTATTTTACCTGTTCACAAATATGGCAATAAATCCCACGTCACTAATTACAGAGGAATTTCTAAATTGTCAGCGATACCTAAACTGTTTGAGAAAATTATGACGTCTCAAACACAGCATTAATGTAAATATATTTTTTTTTCCGGTAGTCGAAGACCCTTGCAGCTAGTGCTCTTTTATAAATCATTAGGTTTAGTAATTATTATTAGATTTAATTTGTTAAATAAATAAATAAATAATATTTTGTCGCCATACCAGCATGGGTTTGTCAAGATTAGGTCTACCACAACTAACCTTTTACAGTTTACATCTTTTGTAATCCAAGGTTTTAAGAAACAAAAGCAAACTGATGTTATATATACGGATTTCAGTAAGGCTTTCCATTCGGTAAACCATGCCTTACTATTACATAAGCTGAATTTAGTTGGCTTTCCGGATGCTCTGCTTGCTTGGATTTCACAATATCTAAGCAATAGGAGGCAGAGGGTTTTTTTTAGGTGCTCTCTTTCTAAGATCATTTGTGTTGAATCGGGAGTCCCACAGGGCAGTCACCTTGGCCCATTACTATTCACCATTTTTATTAATGATCTCCCCACCGTTCTTTTAAATTCCAGAGTTCTTATGTATGCCGATGATGTAAAAATCTCTAATCGCATCGTAGACTCTCTCTTATGTCATACCTTGCAAGCTGACCTGAATGCTTTTCAGGGGTGGTGTAGGGCTAACTTGTTATCGCTAAACTGTTCTAAGTGCAAAACTATGTCTTTTTATAGAGGTTCTCCACAATTAACGAGTTAGTTTTTAAATAATTTCCCGTTAGAAAGAATTAATAATACTTTTTTGGTTGTAAAAGATTTGGGGATCTTAATCGACCACAAACTTAGTTTTAATCAGCATATATCGACTACTGTTAGTAGGGCTAAGAGTGTTCTTGGCTTTATAAAGCGCTGGTCGAAGGAGTTCAAGGATCCATATACTACCAAAATACTTTTTACTTCTTTAGCCCGCACCATATTGGAGTATGGATCTTGTGTTTGGTCTCCTCAATATGAGTTTTATCAAAACAAATTAGAATCTGTACAAAAACAGTTTTTACTCTTTGCCTTTCGTGATTTGCGCTGGGATCCAACTGTACAACTTCCATCTTATTCTTGTCGACTTCAGTTAATTAACCTTCCTTCTTTAACTAATCGTAGAACTATGCTTGGTGTAACTTTTCTTTACAAACTTTTGAATGGTGAGATTGACTCTTTCGAGCTGTTGAGACAAATTAACATTTCTGTTCCATCTATGTAATTTACTTAATACATGTAAATTATCAATTAGTCACTTAGTATGTATAGGTAAAATCAAAGTAGGCCAAAAATTAAGAATCAAGTAGTCTGCTGCGACTATTTTTCCGACTGCTGCTTTTGTCGACTTCCGAATTTGGCCAATAGCAACAGTCGGAACAGTTCCTAGTATTAAAATGTATAACTTGGCTGTTGCTATCAAAGCAATCTGTTTCGGGTTTTTGCTATTGCTGCTGCTGTCGGGTTTATTGCTTTCGGATTTTTGCTGTTTGCTGCTGCTGTCAAAATTTTGTATTTCGGTTATTTGCTGCTGCTTTTGCTGTCAGATTTTCTGATTTCGGTTTTTTTCGGAAGCAAAAGCAACACAAAGTATTTGTTTTCATATTTGCTAAACAGTCACAGCAATGAATAGCACAAAATTTATGACTTTTGCTAATTCGACTACAGCAATTTAAACACTGGTAATATGTTATATATTTTAATACCAAAACATTTCTGATTTTTAATTGCTTGGTTACTAATTTATCTTATTACCTCATAATGCCTATCTGTTCAGTTAAAAATTGTTTGCAGCCCGTTCCACCCCTGAATAGTTTTATTTACTGTTGGTTTTGTAAAACTACAGTCCATATTAAGTGCGCCGGCTTTACATGCAGGGTAAGGGATCTTTTAGATCAAAAAAAGGGTCTTAAATGGGGATGTGAGTCATGCCGGATCGTGGAAGATGAAATGGAACTTTTCATGTGGCAAACAAAGGATAACCTGATGAGTCGGTCCGCCAGTTTTCTTAAACTCCCGCAAGAGTTTAAAGCTGTCGAGTCTCAGTTTAGTAGTTTAACGCTACTGAGTGAGTCTCGAAAGCGTAAAATCTCCACATCTATATCGGTTCCGACCCCTTCTCAACCAATGCAAACTTCAATTCCGCGTCTGTAGTGTCCGTTTTGTCTGGGCAAGAATCTACACCCATGGAATTTGCTGACAGGGATTCTAGTGATAGTAGTGCCGGAGTGCCACTTGTTTCAACTGATGCTATAATTAATGCGGTAGCTGACGCAATACCTGCAATGCCGAAACCATTGGTGGGAGTGCCACCTAAAAAACACATTTTTGTTTCGAGACTTCTCCCTGATGCTACATGGGATGATGTCATGGCCCACATTCGGGCTAAATTGAATGTCTCTAGTATATCCATAGAAAAGTTCAAATTTTCATATTCTAGAGAAATTTCATCTTTTAAAATCAGTGTTCCAATTGAGTTCTTTGACTGTATCTGCAGTTCTAGCTTCTGGCCGAAAAGCTTAATTGTGAAGGAGTTTACATCCAGAAAAAGGTAGACACGGGGCCAAACAAGGATTCCTTCACCATCTATTCCTCTCTCTTCCTCATCTATTCCCATTCCTTCCTTATCTATTCCTTCTTCTACTATATCAAAAAACGAACAACTTCTCTGTCGGCTATCAGAATGTCAGAGGCCTTAATACTAAACTTACTAAACTCTTTGTAGATAGTCCGTCTTTTGATTTTGACCTAATTGTCTTTACTGAGACTTGGTTAAAACCTGTTTTTGACGCCACAGTTTTACCCTCTAATTTCAATATTTTTAGACGTGATCGTACTGATCGTAGGGGTGGTGGAGTTTTTATTGCTGTAGATTCCGCCCTATCATCGGGTCTAATAACAATACCTGTCTCAAGTACTATCGAATTTATATGCGTTAAGGTATCTTTTACTCGTTTTTCCATTTTTGTTACCTGTTCTTACATTCCGCCCCAATCGGAATGGCCAACCTATTTACTACACTTAGGTTCTATTAAATTTATACCTTAACTACTTTCTGACAGAGACTTATTAATTGTCCTTGGGGACTTTAACCTGCCCACTATGACTTGGTCAACACTTAATGGTAGCAAAACGTTGCTGCCCTCTGGGTGTCACGATTTTATTGACGGTCTGCTTGAGCTTTCGTTGGCCCAGCTGAATTCGATTTCTAATACGTCTGGCAAATTTCTGGATCTGATTTTTACTTCTGATCCTAGCTTTTGTGAAGTATCTAGAACTAGTCCAATGGTGTTACCAGAGGATAGTTATCATCCAACTTTAGAGTTATCTATTGAGTTTCCCAGCCGCGAGCACATCTCCGAGTGTGACCCTACGGTACGCACCCGATGATTTCGGAAGACTGACTTTGTCGCACTAAACAATGCCTTTCTTAATACCGATTGGACTAATTTATACACTTGTACGGATATGAATTCCGTCATTTCTTTATTTTATACCACTGTTGACTCAATCTATAATGACTGTGTACCCTTAGTGTCTCCTGTGGTGACGCAAACATCACCATGGTTTACGCGGGGGCTGTCAAAACTGAAGAATCTTAAGTCTAGGTATTACAAAAAATATAAAGTCACGGGTCTATCATCGGATCTTTCTCGTTACTTGGTTGCTAAATCGAATTTTATTGTTTCTAATTCTAAATGGTATAATAATTACTTACAACGTTGCAAGTTGCAATTCTCCGAAAATCCTAAAGAGTTCTTTAGTTTCGTTAACTCAAAGCGAAATTCTATCTCCATTCCATCGTTTGCAGTTTTTAATAATGATTCGACCTCGTCTGATCAATCTATTTCTAATTTATTTGCTAACTTCTTCTCGACTACGTACATTTTCACTAAGTACAACTCTGGTGATATATCCATATTCTATAACGAAATCCAACTGCATTCTTAATCCTATTATAACGCAAAGTTCGGTAGCTAAGGAACTAATGACGATTAAACCGGTATACTCACCGGGCCCAGACGGTATTCCCGCTTGTGTCCTGAGGTTCTGTGCGGAGTCATTGTGCTCGCCTTTACTTAAGCTTTTTAAGTTGTCCGTCACACTGTCCGAGTTTCCAACTATATGGAAGGATTCGTTTATTTTACCTGTTCACAAATATGGCAATAAATCCCACGTCACTAATTACAGAGGAATTTCTAAATTGTCAGCGATACCTAAACTGTTTGAGAAAATTATGACGTCTCAAACACAGCATTAATGTAAATATATTTTTTTTTCCGGTAGTCGAAGACCCTTGCAGCTAGTGCTCTTTTATAAATCATTAGGTTTAGTAATTATTATTAGATTTAATTTGTTAAATAAATAAATAAATAATATTTTGTCGCCATACCAGCATGGGTTTGTCAAGATTAGGTCTACCACAACTAACCTTTTACAGTTTACATCTTTTGTAATCCAAGGTTTTAAGAAACAAAAGCAAACTGATGTTATATATACGGATTTCAGTAAGGCTTTCCATTCGGTAAACCATGCCTTACTATTACATAAGCTGAATTTAGTTGGCTTTCCGGATGCTCTGCTTGCTTGGATTTCACAATATCTAAGCAATAGGAGGCAGAGGGTTTTTTTTAGGTGCTCTCTTTCTAAGATCATTTGTGTTGAATCGGGAGTCCCACAGGGCAGTCACCTTGGCCCATTACTATTCACCATTTTTATTAATGATCTCCCCACCGTTCTTTTAAATTCCAGAGTTCTTATGTATGCCGATGATGTAAAAATCTCTAATCGCATCGTAGACTCTCTCTTATGTCATACCTTGCAAGCTGACCTGAATGCTTTTCAGGGGTGGTGTAGGGCTAACTTGTTATCGCTAAACTGTTCTAAGTGCAAAACTATGTCTTTTTATAGAGGTTCTCCACAATTAACGAGTTAGTTTTTAAATAATTTCCCGTTAGAAAGAATTAATAATACTTTTTTGGTTGTAAAAGATTTGGGGATCTTAATCGACCACAAACTTAGTTTTAATCAGCATATATCGACTACTGTTAGTAGGGCTAAGAGTGTTCTTGGTTTTATAAAGCGCTGGTCGAAGGAGTTCAAGGATCCATATACTACCAAAATACTTTTTACTTCTTTAGCCCGCACCATATTGGAGTATGGATCTTGTGTTTGGTCTCCTCAATATGAGTTTTATCAAAACAAATTAGAATCTGTACAAAAACAGTTTTTACTCTTTGCCTTTCGTGATTTGCGCTGGGATCCAACTGTACAACTTCCATCTTATTCTTGTCGACTTCAGTTAATTAACCTTCCTTCTTTAACTAATCGTAGAACTATGCTTGGTGTAACTTTTCTTTACAAACTTTTGAATGGTGAGATTGACTCTTTCGAGCTGTTGAGACAAATTAACATTTCTGTTCCATCTAGAAGGACCCGCAATTTCACACGGGCTATACTTCCCACTTGCACAACTAACTTTTCTCCTTTTCGTATACTATGTATTGACTACAACAGCCTTTGCCACGTTATCGGTTCCAAAACATCGCTTCCAGGTATAAAAACAGCGATCTTGGCCTTCCTTGCTCGTAATTAGTTGTAATCATCTTTATTTTAACCTATCCTGTTTTCTTTTTATATGTAACCTATTATCTTATTATATTTAATATTTTCTATTTCTTTAGTTTAATTTATGTTTATATATGTAATACGCCTATGCCCTTAGGTCGGAGTGGGTAGAGGTTGTAACATTAACTTTACTTAGGGTCATTCGTAACAGGCCCGGGCCTGGTGTCATATGTGCCACTTGTTCGTGCTAAGCGTTGTACGACTACGTCTATTATATATGTACATATATGTATATGGATATGAATATGAATATGTAAAATTTGATGTATGGAAAATATGTATATATATGTATGTGTATACAGTTCAAAGCTGACTTCTGAACAGACAAAACGTGTGTACGGAAAGTTCTTTTGCTCGCGCCCTATCGCAAACCAAACTTGTAAACAAACTAAAGCCCAAAGCATACAACAAAACAAAAAACAGTAAAACTTAATAAAACCGAAAATAATTCCCGTTACGATGGGGAACGTCGATCGCCCCGATAAGCTGAAATAATTGCTTGAGCCCAAATTTTTGATCATGAAACGCAGTGATGATAACTCAATGGCAAATATATCTCCGTTCTTGATTAAGAAATATACTGACTTCGCTTGCAAAGGTGAAGTGCTAATGGCCAAGAAAACACGCGACGGAAACCTATTAATTAAAACAAAAAATGGTATACAAGCTCTAAAGTTGATGAAACTACAATTGCTAAGACCCTACCCTGTTGTAGTTTATGAACATTTCACCCTAAATGTCTGCAAAGGTGTCATTTACTCAAATGATCTCCGCTGCCTAGCCAAAGATGTCATTAAAAAAGAACTAAAAGCCCAAAACGTCGTTGAACTGAAGAAAATAATGAGAAAAGTCAACAACGAACTGGAAGAAACTGGATTGATCATACTTACATTTGCCTCACACACAACACCAGAAAATATAAAAATAGGATACGAACTGGTGATATAGATCTTTGTACTCCAGCGTAGCAAAAAACAACTCTAACAGTGCCCAATCTTCGACAACATGCACTTCGTTAAGCAATACCAAAAATGGTGACAGCACCGCAGTGCCACATCAGACAGCAACAACACGTAAGATCGTACCCTACGATGACCTGACTCAGAGTAAAGAGCTACCCACCTCTTCAAAAAATTTACTAAAAGTACAACCACAACAATCCGACACCACACTACCCACCAACAACCAAACTGTTAAAATCCTTCCTGTTTATTCCCAAACGGGCAACACAAGGGTTAAGGGAGACGGGAGCTTTCACCTCGCGCCGCTTTCCCGATGATGCCCATCGTTCTCCCCACAAAAGAACTCCCCACACTTCGCTCCAAGCGGGGCTTGGTGCCCTGCTCTTGATTAAGGGGTTACGCCACCCCTGAAAAAAAAAAAAAACATTTTTTTTTTTGTTCTAAAAATTCTTTATAGTTTTAAGAATCTTTTACACTTTACATCATATCGGTATTCGAATTAGTTCCGAAGTTACAGCGTTTAGAAGTGAGCGCGGCCGAGTCGGCCCCTACGCGGTACATTTTTTTCTTTTGCGTTTTTCTCGAAACTACTTTTTTTGAACCGGGGTGTCAAATATCTCCGAATCTACTGGACCGATTTGGCTTAAATTTTTACCACATATTCTTTACAGTGTTGTGTATCCGCCCACGGATTGATTTAAGGTCCTGTTTGGAAGTTATGAATTTTTTTAGCCAAAAATGTGCTCCGAAAAAGAGCGTTTTTTGTTCAAACAGCCGCCATTTTGCCAAAAAAAATTTAAAAAAAAAAATCCTACGTGGGCGGATAGCCATAGCCTTCCTGAATAACAAGATTTTTTTTGGATTTTTCGGGTGATGGTTAGCCGAGAAATTTGACACCCCACCTGCAAGGATTTACAAATCATGGTGGCACTTGCCGGCCCATATCTCCGCCATTTTGTTTAAAAAAAATTTTTTTTTTTTCAATAAATATTCTTTAAAGTACCCTCAATCTGTGTATAATAAAAGTTTTTTCCTAAATTGTATATTGGCCGCACAGCAATAATTCATTTTTTCACCTGTTTTTTGGACCTCAGGGGTGGCGTAACCCCTTAAGCTAGTTTTAGTTGAAAACTTTCAAGTGAATAAAATACAAAAGAATAGAGGAATTGCTGCGTTACCCCATTTCTTTTACGGAGAAAGAGTATTCTCAGAAGATTCATTTAGCTGTCTACCAAGGAGATTCAACCCCCCTACAGAAACATTGGTCCTTCGAGCCGGATACCAAGATCCTCTCGAACCATTTGCATCGGTGGAATTTCATACATATTTCAAGCTAAGTAATTTTTTTCAAATTATATGTATATGAGTACATGTACATGCCTCCAGCATCCGTACCCCTACTCACATACATATAATTGTTTCTCTTGATTTTCCTAATTAAAGTAAAATTACTTTCGCGCAAAATTTTCCTCCTCAAAGGGGAGAAAATTTTGGTCCCCAATTTTTTCATACATATATATGTGTCCATTACATAAGGCGCCATATTTGTTCGCCCACTTCAAGATTTTTTTCTCGCACTTTGGCATATATAGGCCAAGTATATAAGGCGCCATATTTATTTGCCTATTTCCAATATATATTTTTTCGCAATTTCCAAAAAAAAATATTAACACATATGTATGTATTGAAACAAACCTACGAAAGTCAAGGTGATCTTCTACACATATATATATATATGCAAGCAGAGTGTGTGAATGTGACTTAAAAAAAAAAGATAACAAAATTTATCCAGTGCTTAATTAAATCTTAAAATAAAAGTTTTTGTGCAAATACAGTCCACTCCAACGAAGAGAAAAAAATTTTCAATGCAAATTAATAAAGATTTAAAAAAAAAAAAAAAAGAATGTGAACCACCCTCTCACATATAAAGGCCACACTTACAATTAGACATTTCTTGTGTCCCGCGACACCCTATAAAGTTGGGGCATATCAGTTAGACACATCGAAAGAATATATAAAAAAAAATTATTAATTTGTATAAAGATATCCGATCCATTCACACCTCTGCATATTTCCATTCCATATTTTCATATTGAAAAAAAAAACCAGAGGGCCGGGGCTTACTTCGACCGCGTCAAAGTTTGTATACCCTTGCAACTTTTTTGGTAACTCTTTCCATAGCCATTAAAGTAGAAAAGTAGAAAAACGTTTTATCTAAAAAGGCTAATATTGCGAAAGAACGGCCTAAAATCTTAGCATAGGAAAGAACGAAGATATTGATCAAAGTCACTGTTTTCGAAAGATCGTTCCTATGGGAGCTATATGATATAGTCACCCGATCTTGATCAAATTTGGCACAGTCGTTTATATGTGTAATTAACTCCCCAATATTAAAATTTCATGACAATAGGTCAGAAAATAACGAAGTTATTAAGAAAAGTCACTGTTCGTGACTTTGCCATTTGTATGGGAGCTATATGATATAGTGATCCGATCCGGCTGAATCCGAGATATACAACGCCTGCAGTATATACAAGCCTACATGCAAAATTTCAGCTCTGTAGCTCCAACGGTCTAGGAGGAGTTTGCGTTGATCCAGACGGACGGACGGACGGACGGACGGACGGACGGACGAACATGGCGATTTGAACTCGTCTCGTCGTGCTGATCAAGAATATATATACTTTATATGGTCGGCGATGCTTCCTTCTATACGTTGCACACTTTTGACCAAAATTAATATACCCTTTTTGCAAGGGTATAAAAATTAAATACATATATATGTACATATCAATACACATATACATATATCTATCACATCACACTATTGTCAATCATCGAAGTCGGTCGTGTTTTTTTTTTGCGTTTTGTGTTCTCTTTTGATCGCGCTCGCGGCCGTTAACTTCGCGCTGGTGACAAGTTTTTGTTGTTGTGTGTTTTAATACAGATAAATACAAATATTCTATTTTATTTTGTTTTCTCTTTCTAATTTGCATATTGCAGTTAGCTTTTGGCTTTGTGTTGTATACGTCTCTCTTAACATATATATACTTTTTGCCCTTTTTATTTACATATTGATTTATAATTTGTTTTTGTATAAATCAATTATTTAATAATGTCTGTTGCAAATATAATTGCAATAATCCCAGCAAGACCAGTGAAGACTTTCTTTACTGTTGGCTGTGTGACAATGTAATGCACTTTAAATGTGCTGGTTACACAGTCAAGGTGCGGGATAGTATTGCATAGGGTGGCACTCGGGACATTTCGTCCTTTGAAATAGGTGTTTCCTCAGATCTTCTTGGCCAAATATGTCATAAAGATTTTTGGCCGGAACACCTTGTTGTAAAAGAGTATACAATAAAAAAGAAGAATCGCCATCCGATTAGCTTGCTACCTGCTTCTGTGAATAACGTTCGTTCCGGCTCGCCTGCACCTGTTGGCGAGTCAGAAAACTAATTTCGTCTCAACTCTGGCCTATCAGAACGTACGGGGACTAAAGTCTAAACTCTCTAGACTCTATTTAGATAGTCTTGCCTTTACTGAGACTTGGCTGAAGCCTGATATTGCCGATGCTTCAATTTTCCCCTCAAAATATTTAATATATAGACATGATCGGACTGTCCGTAATGGTGGTGGCGTTTTGATCGCTGTTGACTCGGCGTTCTCGTCTGAAATTGTCCAGTCCTCCAATCAGGAGATTGAATTTGTTTGTGTTAAAATTTCGTTTAATTCTTTTTTTTGGCTATATTACTTGTTCGTATATTCCACCACAGTCCGACTTGGCAGTATTGTAGTATGTTCATACAACTAATAACTCAACACAATGAGCTCAACTTGTAACACTTTGTTGCAAGTATAAACAATTAAACATATACGCATTAAAATATAATTGTGCACTTGAATATAGTCATATGTATACATTGAAGTATTCACATAAACATATTCAAGTAAACATACAATTAAGCATGAACATATATGTATGTACATTTGTATATGCACATACATATATTCACATAAGCACTGTATGCACAAGCGTAACATGAGCTAGAGCCAGGCCAGCGTGTGACCGCTGACCAAGCACTTTGATGCATGCGCTCCAACAGTATGTATGTATGTATGTACTGACACTCTCCCTCTCTTTTGTAGCTGTCGCATAAATCGCAGCATAAGAATATATATGTAAAATTAGCCTAAGCAAAAGAATAATTTGGAATAAAGAATTCAATCAAAAACTCCAGTCAACCGACACAGACGTGTCTCTGATTATTATTTTTCAACCCAACGGAACCCGGTCGAAGGAGTTTTTACATGGCGACCGTGACAGGACCTGAGCTGCACACAACATATATATAAATTATAATAACATAATTTTATATTGAAAAGCGATGACATCTAAATGATGCTGCGACAACTAATATATGGAAAAGCGACAACAACTAAATGATGCTGCAACTTATTGGCAAGAAAAGAAACAACTGACAGAGATTGTAGCAACAACAACAGCATAAACAACAGAGACTAAAGAACAGCTATCAACATCAGCTTCAACACCATAATACTGAAGATATCTAGTGAATATATTTGAGTCTCGTTCGTTATCCCAACGATGAACATCAGCATCAACACATAAGTTTGACTAAAAAAAAAAAAAAAAAAAAAAAATACATGAACAACAGTGAAGATATTCCCTTTGCGGAATCTGCTCCTGTCGAGCAAAGGGATGCACTGACGCTAAAAGAAGCGCTAGAGCTGTATCCCAACGATGGACCGCGGCCACTAACAATAGAGGAGTACAGAGCCCGGCAGCAGACGAGAATCCCCAAAAAGACGAAACGGGGCGGTGAGGTGAGACGCCTGCTCACCCAGAAAAGACTGCAGCAGGATTTACTAAAGGCCAGCACCAACGAAGAAGACCGACAACGCTGCATAGAGCGTATCGAGAACCTAAAAACTGAACTTCGCCAAAGAGCGAAGAAACGCAAGGGGGCCGCAGAAATGCGCAAGCCTTAACTTGCCTTTAATTTAATAATAATAATTATAAGCCTAATAGCAAGTTGAAGCACGAAAGTGCAACTTGCGAACTTACTAACTTTCTGTAGGCTATTACTAACAATGTGGTTGGAGAATTTTTTTTTTTCATATAAATTTTTTTTATTTCTAAATAACAATAACGAATGAAATGTAAATCTGAATTGTGAGCCAACCACATGCTCTATAATTTTTTCCACGTCTCTGGCTCGCTGTGCAAGACACAGTTGAGATAAAATTTTTTTTTTCTTTTGTCGTATAAAAAAAATTTAATAATTTTTTTAAATAAAATTTCATAAAAATTCATGAATCCATAACAATTTTTCAAATAATTCAAATATAAATTTTTATAATTATAATTCGTATTCAAGCAAATAAGAACGAAGCTTGAAATACTTAAAAAAAAAAATTTTTTTTTAGTAACTTTTAAACAAAAGGTTTTGAGATGTTTTTATGGGCTTTTGTTCCCTATTTTTTTCCCGTATTTGTCATATTCATTTTCATCCTGCTAAATTAAAATAGTCTCATATAGGATCGTTAGTCAGTGAGATTATTATTAGAATTATACACAAAAAAAAAAAAAAATTTTTTTTTTTATATAAACTCCATATGTTCGATAATTCCATAAGTAAATTTGATGATATATCTCTTATACCCACAATGGGGTTAATAGAAACAAAATCAGTGGACTCCACTGCTAATGTAATAAATAAAATCGAATCATCAAATACTGACTTGAGATTAACGAACATATTGTTATTAATAATCGTCGTAATAATGTGCGCATATATTTTATATAAAGCTTATCTATTACACAATAAATGTGTAACCAAAAGAGCCATAAGCCAAGCTAATGACCTAGATAAGGTCTAAGAATACATATGCACACACGCGAATAACAATAAAAAAAAAAAATAATAATAATTCTGGAAAACAATGGCCACTCTTGATAATTATTTTGGAAAAATAAACGCTAGGCATCCCAGTATTGTCCAAGATTTAATTGAGGTTTTTAGAAATGAGCATATCAATTCACCACAGAACTCAATAAACTTGGTACAAATTAAGTCAGCTTACCTAAATATAACGGGAGAAGAATTCCCAGTTCAAGGAAGCACTAGGGTACAGATGAGTTTCATCCTCACAGTACCATATGTATGTTGCTTTTCCAACGCAGCAGGCACATATCGTTTCTACCGAATGGAGGAACCGAGGCAGTAAGCCTCCATGATTTTTTTATATACGTACATCCATATTAATAGGCCTAACAAGTTAGTGTAGAATATGGATAAGATAGAAACAAAAAGGCTACAAAAATACTTACCTTTCCTCGATTTCCTGATACAATCAGGCGAAACAAATCACAAATACAAGGAAATAAGGTATTGGATAGCCCACAACTACAAATTTACAAAAAAAAATTGTAGATCTTATGGAAAAATCCATAAAAGTAGCTTATAGTAGATTGTTAGCTAAGACTCCTTTACATAAAGACGTGCCCGGATGGGTCCACGAACTTTTTAAGGACTCGATCGCGCTGATAGACATATCAGAATCGAGTACAGACTCAGATGTAGAAATAATAGATACAGAATAATAAAAAAAAAAAAAAATAAATAAACATAAACATTTTCGAAAATTTTGTTATTTTTAACAAACTATGGTTACTTGGGATGATATAATTGGAAAAGCTAGAATACACGCACAAGAATTAACTAAATCTTGTAAGTGCCTCTCGCAAAACAGAGAAACATCCCAAGACACAGTAACCAAACACACGAAAATAATAACCGAGAAGCTCCAAGCTATTAGGGCAGTATTAACTGAGCACTATAGCAAACTAAAGGAAGGGCAAAAAACAGCCGCAAATGCGTTCTACAGTGATTGCAAACAAAAAGCAATAGCTGTGCTAAACAGACACAATATTGAATTTAAACAAACAACTGATTTGGAAACTTCAATAGTGCTGGAAGAAGAAACGCAACTAATGGCCGATGATGAAAGAGGTCAAGAAAAACCACCAGTGAGCTCTGATCAGTCAATTATAAGTCATAATAAACCAGCAATTCCAAAAGGAAGCAACAAAATGACTCAAACAGTGGTAGAATTCATAAACACAGCCACAAGGCTGCTACCATTCTTCGATGGTGACATTAAAAACCTACAAGGTTTCATTGGGGCACTTCGCGTACTTGATACCATAAAAGAAACGCATGAAGCAGTAGCCATCGAAATAATAAAATCAAAATTGAAAGGTCAAGCGGGTAATACGCTAAGCTCGGAAACAACGATTGACGAAGTTATACAAAAACTGTCAACAATCTTTAAGGGTGAATCAGTGGATCTTTTAACAGCAAAGATTAAAAATCTGCAGAGAAACCCTAATAACTGTGTTTCATACACAAAAGAGATTACTGAGTTGACCGACGCCCTAAAAGGCGCGTATATTTCGGATGGTCTTCCAAATGAACAGGCTATAAAATACACTACCAAAGTGGCAGTAAATGCTATGGTAAGTCATACCAAAAGTCAAAGAGTCCAGCTACTAATGGAATCGGGAAACTTTGATTCAGCCAAAGAAGCCATCACTAGATTTACCACTCTTTCAGTAGAGTCGGGCTCCACGGGAAGTTCCCAAAATAATACCATTTTTTATGCCCAGCATAATGACCGCGGTAGACGCCGCTACAATAATAATGGTAACTGGAGAAACAACTCGAATTGGAACAACAACAATTCGAGCTGGAGCAATAACGATGCCCACAGAGCCCAACGAGGCCGAAATAATTCACGCTACCGAAGAGGCGGCCGTGGAGGTGGACAACAAAATAATAATAGACAAAACACAAATAACCAACAAAATGGTTATAACAATACAAATGTCCGAATTACCCAAAGCGACCAGGGAAACGGACAAGCTCCTCCAAATGCTCAGAGTTAAAAAATAAAGTATACTCTATCAACCTAAGTCTTAATAATTTCGTATCATTTAAGAATGTTGAAACCAATAAGAAAATAACATTCTTAATTGACACCGGTGCAGATATTTCAATAATAAAAGAAAATTCTGATGTATTTCATGACATCAAAGTAAACAAAACTGTAGACATTCGAGGCATAGGAGAAGGAGTAATAAATTCCAAAGGCCTAGTCTCAATAGAATTGCAGACAAGTAAATATATTATTCCATACGAATTTCATCTGCTTCATGCAGATTTCGCAATCCCATGCGATGGAATAATAGGATTAGATTTCATAAAAACTTTTAATTGCAAAATAGATTACAGCAATTCAGAAGATTGGTTTATACTTAGACCACAAACATTAAAGTACCCAATTTACGTTCCAATAACATTCAATTCTGGTAATAACTCAGCACTTCTACCAGCAAGATCCCAAGTGGTACGCAAAATAGAACTATCTTCAGCAGAAGGTAACATTTTAATTCCGAATCAGGAAATTAAACCGGGCGTTTATGTTGCAAACACTATTGCAACAGCCCAAAGTACTTATGTCCGATTCTTAAATACCACAGATAACTGCCAACTAGTAGGCTTTAACAATTTAAAATTTGAATCACTTTCGAACTACGATATAGTTCAAAATACCAAAGATTTAAGAAAAGAATCTGTAATTCATAAATTGAAGAAAAATTTCCCAACACTATTCAAAGACAAACTCGAAAAATTATGCACTGAGTATAGTGATGTGTTCGGACTTGACACCGAACCGATCACAACAAATAATTTTTATAAACAAAAATTAAGACTTAAGGATGATGAACCGGTATATGTGAAAAATTACCGGAGCCCGCATAGCCAAATAGACGAGATCCAGCGACAAGTTGGAAAGTTAATTGAACAGGGTATTGTTGAACCGTCTGTTTCGCCTTATAATAGCCCACTCTTACTAGTCCCAAAGAAAACACTTTCGGGATCTAAAGAAAAAAACTGGCGATTAGTAATTGACTATCGTCAAATAAACAAAAAATTGCTGTCAGACAAGTTTCCGCTCCCCAGAATTGATGATATTCTTGATCAATTGGGAAGAGCAAAATATTTTTCTTGCCTTGATTTAATGTCAGGTTTTCATCAAATAGAACTAGAAGAAAAATCAAGAGATATAACGTCTTTTTCAACGAGCAATGGCTCATATCGCTTCACGCGATTACCTTTCGGTCTAAAAATAGCACCTAATTCATTTCAAAGAATGATGACAATAGCATTCTCAGGGCTTGAGCCCAGCCAAGCTTTTCTCTATATGGATGATTTAATCGTTATTGGTTGTTCTGAACAACATATGATTAAAAATTTAGTAGATGTTTTTAAACTTTGCAGAAAAAACAATCTAAAACTGCATCCAGAAAAATGCTCATTTTTTATGCATGAGGTGACATTCCTAGGTCACAAATGCACAGACAAAGGAATCTTGCCAGACGACACAAAATTTGACGTCATCAAGAATTATCCAGTCCCACATGATGCAGATAGTGCTAGACGTTTCGTTGCATTTTGCAATTATTATAGACGTTTCATAAAAAATTTCGCCGAATACTCCCGGCACATAACAAGATTATGTAAAAAGAATGTTCCCTTCGAATGGACAGCAGAATGCGAAAATGCATTCCAATACTTAAAAGAAAAGCTCGTTCAACCTAATCTATTGCAGTACCCAGATTTCAGCAAAGAATTTTGCATAATCACGGATGCAAGCAAACAAGCATGTGGAGCAGTTTTAACACAAAACTATAATGGACTCCAGCTTCCAGTTTCATATGCATCAAGAGCGTTCACTAAAGGTGAAAGCAACAAGAGTACTACAGAACAAGAGCTAGCAGCAATACATTGGGCAATAACACATTTTCGACCATATATATATGGAAAACACTTCACAGTGCGAACAGACCATAGACCATTAACATATTTATTCTCCATGGTCAACCCGAGTTCAAAACTAACACGCATGCGGCTAGAATTGGAAGAGTACGACTTTACAGTAGAGTATTTGCGAGGTAAAGACAATTTTGTGGCAGACGCCTTATCGCGGATAACTATATCCGAATTAAAAGATATGAGTATAAAAGTCCTGAAAGTCACTACCAGGCAACAAAGTAGACAGAAAAACTGCGCAGTTAATAAAGAAGACCTTTTGCCAAGGCAAAAACTTCAAAATGCTTCTAGGCCCAACGTATACGAAGTCATCAATAATGACGAGGTACGAAAAGTAGTGACCTTGCGAATAACAGAATCTAAATGTTCACTGAAACATGGAAAGAAAGTTATGGCAAGAATTGAAGTTAGCGATTTGTATACCAATGGAATTCTCGACTTAGGTCAGTTCTTCCAAAGGCTTGAAATGCAAGCCGGTATACTTGAAATCAGCCAACTAAAACTGGCACCGAGCGAAAAGATCTTTGAAATTATTTCAATAGATTCTTTTAAAAATATGGGCAATACTATATTGAAAACATTAAGAGTAGCGCTACTCCAGCCGGTGACCCTAATAGAAAATGAAAAAGAAAAAGAAGCAATACTGTCTACATATCATGATGATCCAATTCAAGGAGGTCATACTGGCATTACCAGAACGCTGGCAAAAATCAAAAGACACTACTATTGGAAAAATATGGGACGCCATATCAAAGAGTACATAAGGAGATGTCATAAATGCCAGGTGTCAAAAACGACGACACATACGAAGACTCCCATGATAATAACAGAAACACCAGCGAAGGCTTTTGATAAGGTTATAGTGGACACAATAGGTCCACTACCAAAATCAGATAATGAAAATGAGTATATTGTCACATTGATATGCAATCTGACAAAATACCTAATAGCCATTCCAGTTGCATCTAAGAGTGCAAGTAATGTAGCTAAAGCTATATTCGAAAATTGTATACTACAGTACGGTCCAATGAAAACACTCATTACGGACATGGGAACTGAGTATAAAAACCAAATTATAACAGATATATGCAAGTACATGAAGATTAAAAATCTGACATCTACAGCATACCACCACCAGACCTTAGGGACAATAGAACGAAGTCATAGAACATTCAATGAATATATTCGTTCATACATATCAGCAGATAAGTCCGATTGGGATGCTTGGATACAATATTTCACTTATTGTTACAACACAACACCCTCGGCAGTGCATGAATATTGTCCATACGAACTAGTATTTGGAAGACTACCAAATCAGTTCATAGATTTTAACAAAATCGATAGAATAGATCCAATATACAATTTAGACGACTACTCTAAGGAAATAAAGTTTAGAATAGAAATAGCATATAAAAGAGCTAGGATAATGTTAGAAAACCATAAGTTAAGTAATAAAAAATACTACGACAAACATATTGCCGATTTCAATTTAAACATAGGAGATAAAGTTTTATTAAGAAAAGAAATAGGTCATAAACTAGATGCTAAATATATAGGGCCTTATAAGGTAGTGAGTATAGAAGAAAATGACAATATATTAATAGCAGATAATAAGAATAAATACCAAAAGGTTCATAAAAACAGACTAAAACCATTTTCGGAATGATCAACCGAAAAAAAAAATAATAATTATCATGATACTTAAGTAATTTTTACAAAAAAAAAAAACAAAAATCTTTATGGATTCATCTATTATTGAAAACAAATTCACGCAATTTCGAAAAACAAGAGAAAGAAAATTTGCCTAAAGAGACACAAACAAAAAAAAAAAAAAACTTTCCTAAGATACACCTTTACTTTACCTTTTATTTTACCTTTCTATATAAATAATCATTACAATAACTACATAATATTACGTTATTCTCTAAAAAGGGGAGGTGTAGTATGTTCATACAACTAATAACTCAACACAATGAGCTCAACTTGTAACACTTTGTTGCAAGTATAAACAATTAAACATATACGCATTAAAATATAATTGTGCACTTGAATATAGTCATATGTATACATTGAAGTATTCACATAAACATATTCAAGTAAACATACAATTAAGCATGAACATATATGTATGTACATTTGTATATGCACATACATATATTCACATAAGCACTGTATGCACAAGCGTAACATGAGCTAGAGCCAGGCCAGCGTGTGACCGCTGACCAAGCACTTTGATGCATGCGCTCCAACAGTATGTATGTATGTATGTACTGACACTCTCCCTCTCTTTTGTAGCTGTCGCATAAATCGCAGCATAAGAATATATATGTAAAATTAGCCTAAGCAAAAGAATAATTTGGAATAAAGAATTCAATCAAAAACTCCAGTCAACCGACACAGACGTGTCTCTGATTATTATTTTTCAACCCAACGGAACCCGGTCGAAGGAGTTTTTACAGTATATACTCACCATTTGGAAGCTATTCAACTTATTTCCTCATATTTCTCTGACAAAGACTTTCTCGTTGTTCTGTGAGATTTTAATTTACCTGAGATTGCCTGGACCCTCTCATTTGATTCTTTATTACTGTTGTCCTCCTTGTCACATTGTTTCATAGATGGTCTGCTTGAGTTGTCCCTAACTCAAATAAATCCTGTCCGGAATAGTCGTAACAGATCACTAGATCTGGTATTTGTGTTGGATTCTTCCAACTGCGATGTTTCCAGGACTGATCCCTTAGTTATCCCCGAAGACAACTTTCATCCAACTCTGGATGTAACCATTGACCTTCCTTTTAGTGTTATGTCTCGACATAATAACTCGATGCCTCCGATGTTTTCGCAAGACAAACTTTACTAAACTTAAAAAACTCTTGTTAACTAATGATTGGTCATATCTGTATACTTGCACGGATATGGACTCTGTCATTTCTGTCTTCTATAAAACTCTTGAGTCGTTCTTTAATGTTTGATAGACCTCCTTGGTTCTCACGTGAGTTATGTAACTTGAAGAAGGTAAAATCAAGATGTTATAAAATATTTTAAAAATTCGGTAAAGCATCGGATTTTTCCCTATATGTAGTTGCTCGATCAAATTTTACGGTGCTGAATTCACATTGCTATAAAGATTATCTTCAGCGATGTAAAATAAGGTTTTCTCGCGATCCTAAGCAATTTTATAAATTTGTCAATGTTAAACGTAAGACATCGGTGCACCCGTCTTACTTGTCTTTCGAAAACAATAAAGCTGACAATGATCAGGCAATTCACACAATTCACGTCACATCTTCCGCCTTCCCGCCTATCTGGTAGGAATCATATATTATTCCTCTTCATAAAAAGGGGAAGAAGTCCGAAGCCTCTAACTATAGGGGTATTTCTAAATTGTCTGCCATACCCAAAGCATTTGAGAAAATAATAACATCTCAATTGCAGCATTTTTATAGCTCAATCATTTCGTCATCCCAACATGGGTTTAAAAAACGTAGATCGACAACTACTAACCTATTAGAATTTACATCTCACTCAATCAAAGGGTTCAAGACTGCCGTGCAAACTGACGTCATTTATACTGACTTCAGCAAGGCCTTTGACTCTGTTACACATACTCTGTTTTTATATAAATTAAACGCACTTGGCATCCCCAGCCGTTTGCTAGATTCGATTCTTCAATATCTTTCTAAGCGTACACAAAAGGTCATCTTTAAGTCTTCATTTTCTAAGACCATCCAAGTGACCTCTGGAATACCTCAGGGTAGTCATTTTGGTCCATTGATATTTAATCTTTTTATAATAGATCTTCCATTGGTAGTGTCACATTCTCGGGTGCTTATATACGCGGATGATGTCAAGCTTTACCTCAGTTTTAAAGACATATCGTCTTCTTGCCTACTTCAATCGGATCGTAATGATCTTCAGAGTTGGTGTGAAACCAACTTATTAAGCCTTAACGGCTCTAAATGTAAAGTTATGTCTTTTTATAGATGCACTCCATACTTAGCAACTTATTATCTTAACGACACTGCCTTGAAACGGTTAGATATTATCAATGACTTAGGTGTTCTTATGGACCATAAATTAACTTTTAATCCTCATATTTCTGCTACAGTTAGTAAAGCTATGAATGTTTTTGGGTTTGTGAAAAAATGGTCAAAAGAGTTTGACGATCCGTACACAACCAATATTCTGTATACTCCTATCTTATCGAGTACGGATCTTGCATATAGCCACCTCAATATGATACGCACCAAAGAAAAATTGAATCTGTTCAAAAGCAATTTCTCCTTTTTGCTCATCGCAGTCTAAATTGGGATCGCAATATCAATTTGCCATCATACTCCAGTAGGCTTCTTTCAATCAATCTTCCTTCTTTAATTAATCGTACAGTAATGCTTGGTGCTATCTTTATTCACTCTCCTGAGCTATCTGTACCCCGTAGACCTACTAGAGATTCTATTCCTCTATTCTTAAAACACTGTAGTTCTAACTATTCTTTGCATGAACCTTTTCGAGTCCTATGTTCTGATTACAATCTTCTGTATCCCGTAATCAAATCAGAAGCATCTCTTTCCCTTGTGAAAACTTCTATTTTAGCACATTTAGCTCGTAATTAGCTGTAGTTAATCATATTTTTAATTGTTTGTCCGTTTAATTTGTATTTGTCCACGCGATCGTGCCGTCCGATATGCGGCTGCGCCCCACGGTCGGTTGGGCGGGAGGTGGACAGCGCTCTGCTTGGGCTCGCGCGAAACAGGCTATGTCCTGGTGTCGTATGGGCCACTTGAACGTACTTCGCATTGTACGCGTCAACGTCCAGACAATCTATACATATACTCCAACATTTTACATATCCATACACATACATATATATTCATATTTTTCCATACATCAAATTTTACATATTGATATTCATATCCATATACATACATATCCATACATACATATATTTCACAAAAATTCTTATTTTTTTCGCACACAAATATATTTTTCCATCACCGTACATCTATATACATACATACGTGCATATATAAGTCCCGCTTAACTGCAGTATACCAGCACAGCTGCAAGCTCATGTGCCAAATATGTACCGGCACAAAGCAAACGACCAAAAGTAGCTGTGCTGTATACCCTAGGTTGGCAGGCACTTTGTGCGGTATATATGTTGAAAGGTCACGTTGGGGGAAAGATCGAATAATATTGAACTATTAAAAATTTGTGTTCCGCGCTTTTGTTTATTCTGATTCCAAATCGTTTCCAAGTCGTATCTTGGGTTTTTTTAATATTGAATTCCCAAATTTTTCCAATCACTTTCAAGTCGTATCTTGGGTTTTTTAATATTGAATTCCCAAATTGTTCCAATCGTTTCCAAGTCGTATCTTTGGAATTAGATTTCAATTCTAAAGTGTTTCAATTCCATAGTGTAAGATTCCAATTATTTAAAGTCTGTTAAATGCTCATGCATATATCGATTGTTAGTAATAAGTATCGATTGTTAGTAATAAGTATCGATTGTTAGCGATAAGTCCTCGATAGGTTGAGAGACGGCGTCTCTCTTCTCTTCCGGCGATGCAACGAGCAAGTTGCATCTGCGCAAAACCCAAAGATTAAATCCGACCAATACAAACTAATCTTTATAATTTTTACTTAATAATTAGGTGTTTACAACTCAGAAGTGGGATGACCACCCGAAAGGATACATATTTCGGGACACGGCACGCCACACGTTCCACATCTAGGACGGCCGCCTCCACGCCCACCGCTGTTAGTGCACCCACTGCTGTGACTACCGCTGCAGTACCGGCGGCCACAGGAGCCGCCGCTGCTGTACCTGCCGCTGCAGTACCGAGAGCCGCTGTGACGACTGCTGACACACGCGCCCCTGCCGGGCCCGCCGCTGCTGGGCCAACTGCCGACACACTCGCCCCTGCCGGGCCCGCCGCTGCTGGGCCAACTGCCGCCACACTCGGCCCTGCCGGGCCCGCCGCTGCTGGGCCAACTGCTGATATACTCGCCCCTGCCGGGCCCGCCGCTGCTGGGCCAACTGCCGCCATACGAGCCTCTGCTGGGCTAACTGATGCCACATTCGCCCCTGCCGGTCCCGCCACCGCTGGGCCAACTGCTGCCATACTCGCCCATGCTGGGCCAACTGCTGACATGCGTGCCCCTGCGGGGCCAACTGCTGCCATACTCGCCCCTGCTGTGCCAACTGCCGCCATACTCGCCCCTGCCGGCCCCGCTGCGGCTATATTCGCCCCTGCTGTACCCGCTGCCACTGCTGTACCCACCACCGCTGCCACTGATGTACCCGCCGCCGCTGCCACTGCTGTACCCGCCGCCGCTGCCACTGCTGCACCCAGTGCCACTGCTGTACCCACCACCACAGTCCGACTTGGCAGTATATACTCACCATTTGGAAGCTATTCAACTTATTTCCTCATATCTCTCTGACAAAGACTTTCTCGTTGTTCTGTGAGATTTTAATTTACCTGAGATTGCCTGGACCCTCTCATTTGATTCTTTATTACTGTTGTCCCCCTTGTCACATTGTTTCATAGATGGTCTGCTTGAGTTGTCCCTAACTCAAATAAATCCTGTCCGGAATAGTCGTAACAGATCACTAGATCTGGTATTTGTGTTGGATTCTTCCAACTGCGATGTTTCCAGGACTGATCCCTTAGTTATCCCCGAAGACAACTTTCATCCAACTCTGGATGTAACCATTGACCTTCCTTTTAGTGTTATGTCTCGACATAATAACTCGATGCCTCCGATGTTTTCGCAAGACAAACTTTACTAAACTTAAAAAACTCTTGTTAACTAATGATTGGTCATATCTGTATACTTGCACGGATATGGACTCTGTCATTTCTGTCTTCTATAAAACTCTTGAGTCGTTCTTTGATGTTTGATAGACCTCCTTGGTTCTCACGTGAGTTATGTAACTTGAAGAACGTAAAATCAAGATGTTATAAAATATTTTAAAAATCCGGTAAAGCATCGGATTTTTCCCTATATGTAGTTGCTCGATCAAATTTTACGGTGCTGAATTCACATTGCTATAAAGATTATCTTCAGCGATGTAAAATAAGGTTTTCTCGCGATCCTAAGCTATTTTATAAATTTGTCAATGTTAAACGTAAGACATCGGTGCACCCGTCTTACTTGTCTTTCGAAAACAATAAAGCTGACAATGATCAGGCAATTCACACAATTCACGTCACATCTTCCGCCTTCCCGCCTATCTGGTAGGAATCATATATTATACCTCTTCATAAAAAGGGGAAGAAGTCCGAAGCCTCTAACTATAGGGGTATTTCTAAATTGTCTGCCATACCCAAAGCATTTGAGAAAATAATAACATCTCAATTGCAGCATTTTTATAGCTCAATCATTTCGTCATCCCAACATGGGTTTAAAAAACGTAGATCGACAACTACTAACCTATTAGAATTTACATCTCACTCAATCAAAGGGTTCGAGACTGCCGTGCAAACTGACGTCATTTATACTGACTTCAGCAAGGTCTTTGACTCTGTTACACATACTCTGTTTTTATATAAATTAAACGCACTTGGCATCCCCAGCCGTTTGCTAGATTCGATTCTTCAATATCTTTCTAAGCGTACACAAAAGGTCATCTTTAAGTCTTCATTTTCTAAGACCATCCAAGTGACCTCTGGAATACCTCAGGGTAGTCATTTTGGTCCATTGATATTTAATCTTTTTATAATAGATCTTCCATTGGTAGTGTCACATTCTCGGGTGCTTATATACGCGGATGATGTCAAGCTTTACCTCAGTTTTAAAGACATATCGTCTTCTTGCCTACTTCAATCGGATCGTAATGATCTTCAGAGTTGGTGTGAAACCAACTTATTAAGCCTTAACGGCTCTAAATGTAAAGTTATGTCTTTTTATAGATGCACTCCATACTTAGCAACTTATTATCTTAACGACACTGCCTTGAAACGGTTAGATATTATCAATGACTTAGGTGTTCTTATGGACCATAAATTAACTTTTAATCCTCATATTTCTGCTACAGTTAGTAAAGCTATGAATGTTTTTGGGTTTGTGAAAAAATGGTCAAAAGAGTTTGACGATCCGTACACAACCAATATTCTGTATACTCCTATCTTATCGAGTACGGATCTTGCATATAGCCACCTCAATATGATACGCACCAAAGAAAAATTGAATCTGTTCAAAAGCAATTTCTCCTTTTTGCTCATCGCAGTCTAAATTGGGATCGCAATATCAATTTGCCATCATACTCCAGTAGGCTTCTTTCAATCAATCTTCCTTCTTTAATTAATCGTACAGTAATGCTTGGTGCTATCTTTATTCACAAACTTTTAATAGGTCAAATAGACTCTCCTGAGCTATCTGTACCCCGTAGACCTACTAGAGATTCTATTCCTCTATTCTTAAAACACTGTAGTTCTAACTATTCTTTGCATGAACCTTTTCGAGTCCTATGTTCTGATTACAATCTTCTGTATCCCGTAATCAAATCAGAAGCATCTCTTTCCCTTGTGAAAACTTCTATTTTAGCACATTTAGCTCGTAATTAGCTGTAGTTAATCATATTTTTAATTGTTTGTCCGTTTAATTTGTATTTGTCCACGCGATCGTGCCGTCCGATATGCGGCTGCGCCCCACGGTCGGTTGGGCGGGAGGTGGACAGCGCTCTGCTTGGGCTCGCGCGAAACAGGCTATGTCCTGGTGTCGTATTGGCCACTTGAACGTACTTCGCATTGTACGCGTCAACGTCCAGACAATCTATACATATACTCCAACATTTTACATATCCATACACATACATATATATTCATATTTTTCCATACATCAAATTTTACATATTGATATTCATATCCATATACATACATATCCATACATACATATATTTCACAAAAATTCTTATTTTTTTCGCACACAAATATATTTTTCCATCACCGTACATCTATATACATACATACGTGCATACATAAGTCCCGCTTAACTGCAGTATACCAGCACAGCTGCAAGCTCATGTGCCAAATATGTACCGGCACAAAGCAAACGACCAAAAGTAGCTGTGCTGTATACCCTAGGTTGGCAGGCACTTTGTGCGGTATATATGTTGAAAGGTCACGTTGGGGGAAAGATCGAATAATATTGAACTATTAAAAATTTGTGTTCCGCGCTTTTGTTTATTCTGATTCCAAATCGTTTCCAAGTCGTATCTTGGGTTTTTTTAATATTGAATTCCCAAATTTTTCCAATCACTTTCAAGTCGTATCTTGGGTTTTTTAATATTGAATTCCCAAATTGTTCCAATCGTTTCCAAGTCGTATCTTTGGAATTAGATTTCAATTCTAAAGTGTTTCAATTCCATAGTGTAAGATTCCAATTATTTAAAGTCTGTTAAATGCTCATGCATATATCGATTGTTAGTAATAAGTATCGATTGTTAGTAATAAGTATCGATTGTTAGCGATAAGTCCTCGATAGGTTGAGAGACGGCGTCTCTCTTCTCTTCCGGCGATGCAACGAGCAAGTTGCATCTGCGCAAAACCCAAAGATTAAATCCGACCAATACAAACTAATCTTTATAATTTTTACTTAATAATTAGGTGTTTACAACTCAGAAGTGGGATGACCACCCGAAAGGATACATATTTCGGGACACGGCACGCCACACGTTCCACATCTAGGACGGCCGCCTCCACGCCCACCGCTGTTAGTGCACCCACTGCTGTGACTACCGCTGCAGTACCGGCGGCCACAGGAGCCGCCGCTGCTGTACCTGCCGCTGCAGTACCGAGAGCCGCTGTGCCGACTGCTGACACACGCGCCCCTGCCGGGCCCGCCGCTGCTGGGCCAACTGCCGACACACTCGCCCCTGCCGGGCCCGCCGCTGCTGGGCCAACTGCTGATATACTCGCCCCTGCCGGGCCCGCCGCTGCTGGGCCAACTGCCGCCATACGAGCCTCTGCTGGGCTAACTGATGCCACATTCGCCCCTGCCGGGCCCGCCACCGCTGGGCCAACTGCTGCCATACTCGCCCATGCTGGGCCAACTGCTGACTGCTGTACCCACCACCGCTGCCACTGCTGTACCCGCCGCCGCTGCCACTGCTGTACCCTCCGCCGCTGCCACTGCTGCACCCACTGCCACTGCTGTACCCACCACCACAGTCCGACTTGGCAGTATATACTCACCATTTGGAAGCTATTCAACTTATTTCCTCATATCTCTCTGACAAAGACTTTCTCGTTGTTCTGTGAGATTTTAATTTACCTGAGATTGCCTGGACCCTCTCATTTGATTCTTTATTACTGTTGTCCTCCTTGTCACATTGTTTCATAGATGGTCTGCTTGAGTTGTCCCTAACTCAAATAAATCCTGTCCGGAATAGTCGTAACAGATCACTAGATCTGGTATTTGTGTTGGATTCTTCCAACTGCGATGTTTCCAGGACTGATCCCTTAGTTATCCCCGAAGACAACTTTCATCCAACTCTGGATGTAACCATTGACCTTCCTTTTAGTGTTATGTCTCGACATAATAACTCGATGCCTCCGATGTTTTCGCAAGACAAACTTTACTAAACTTAAAAAACTCTTGTTAACTAATGATTGGTCATATCTGTATACTTGCACGGATATGGACTCTGTCATTTCTGTCTTCTATAAAACTCTTGAGTCGTTCTTTAATGTTTGATAGACCTCCTTGGTTCTCACGTGAGTTATGTAACTTGAAGAAGGTAAAATCAAGATGTTATAAAATATTTTAAAAATTCGGTAAAGCATCGGATTTTTCCCTATATGTAGTTGCTCGATCAAATTTTACGGTGCTGAATTCACATTGCTATAAAGATTATCTTCAGCGATGTAAAATAAGGTTTTCTCGCGATCCTAAGCAATTTTATAAATTTGTCAATGTTAAACGTAAGACATCGGTGCACCCGTCTTACTTGTCTTTCGAAAACAATAAAGCTGACAATGATCAGGCAATTCACACAATTCACGTCACATCTTCCGCCTTCCCGCCTATCTGGTAGGAATCATATATTATTCCTCTTCATAAAAAGGGGAAGAAGTCCGAAGCCTCTAACTATAGGGGTATTTCTAAATTGTCTGCCATACCCAAAGCATTTGAGAAAATAATAACATCTCAATTGCAGCATTTTTATAGCTCAATCATTTCGTCATCCCAACATGGGTTTAAAAAACGTAGATCGACAACTACTAACCTATTAGAATTTACATCTCACTCAATCAAAGGGTTCAAGACTGCCGTGCAAACTGACGTCATTTATACTGACTTCAGCAAGGCCTTTGACTCTGTTACACATACTCTGTTTTTATATAAATTAAACGCACTTGGCATCCCCAGCCGTTTGCTAGATTCGATTCTTCAATATCTTTCTAAGCGTACACAAAAGGTCATCTTTAAGTCTTCATTTTCTAAGACCATCCAAGTGACCTCTGGAATACCTCAGGGTAGTCATTTTGGTCCATTGATATTTAATCTTTTTATAATAGATCTTCCATTGGTAGTGTCACATTCTCGGGTGCTTATATACGCGGATGATGTCAAGCTTTACCTCAGTTTTAAAGACATATCGTCTTCTTGCCTACTTCAATCGGATCGTAATGATCTTCAGAGTTGGTGTGAAACCAACTTATTAAGCCTTAACGGCTCTAAATGTAAAGTTATGTCTTTTTATAGATGCACTCCATACTTAGCAACTTATTATCTTAACGACACTGCCTTGAAACGGTTAGATATTATCAATGACTTAGGTGTTCTTATGGACCATAAATTAACTTTTAATCCTCATATTTCTGCTACAGTTAGTAAAGCTATGAATGTTTTTGGGTTTGTGAAAAAATGGTCAAAAGAGTTTGACGATCCGTACACAACCAAAATTCTGTATACTCCTATCTTATCGAGTACGGATCTTGCATATAGCCACCTCAATATGATACGCACCAAAGAAAAATTGAATCTGTTCAAAAGCAATTTCTCCTTTTTGCTCATCGCAGTCTAAATTGGGATCGCAATATCAATTTGCCATCATACTCCAGTAGGCTTCTTTCAATCAATATTCCTTCTTTAATTAATCGTACAGTAATGCTTGGTGCTATCTTTATTCACAAACTTTTAATAGGTCAAATAGACTCTCCTGAGCTATCTGTACCCCGTAGACCTACTAGGGATTCTATTCCTCTATTCTTAAAACACTGTAGTTCTAACTATTCTTTGCATGAACCTTTTCGAGTCCTATGTTCTGATTACAATCTTCTGTATCCCGTAATCAAATCAGAAGCATCTCTTTCCCTTGTGAAAACTTCTATTTTAGCACATTTAGCTCGTAATTAGCTGTAGTTAATCATATTTTTAATTGTTTGTCCGTTTAATTTGTATTTGTCCACGCGATCGTGCCGTCCGATCGTGCGGCTGCTCCCCACGGTCGGTTGGGCGGAAGGTGGACAGCGCTCTGCTTGGGCTCGCGCGAAACAGGCTATGTCCTGGTGTCGTATGGGCCACTTGAACGTACTTCGCATTGTACGCGTCAACGTCCAGACAATCTATACATATACTCCAACATTTTACATATCCATACACATACATATATATTCATATTTTTCCATACATCAAATTTTACATATTGATATTCATATCCATATACATACATATCCATACATACATATATTTCACAAAAATTCTTATTTTTTTCGCACACAAATATATTTTTCCATCACCGCGAACAAAATCCCGCTACCACTTGCAGCCTATATACATACATACGTGCATACATAAGTCCCGTTTAACTGCAGTATACCAGCACAGCTGCAAGCTCATGTGCCAAATATGTACCGGCACAAAGCAAACGACCAAAAGTAGCTGTGCTGTATACCCTAGGTTGGCAGGCACTTTGTGCGGTATATATGTTGAAAGGTCACGTTGGGGGAAAGATCGAATAATATTGAACTATTAAAAATTTGTGTTCCGCGCTTTTGTTTATTCTGATTCCAAATCGTTTCCAAGTCGTATCTTGGGTTTTTTTAATATTGAATTCCCAAATTTTTCCAATCACTTTCAAGTCGTATCTTGGGTTTTTTAATATTGAATTCCCAAATTGTTCCAATCGTTTCCAAGTCGTATCTTTGAAATTAGATTTCAATTCTAAAGTGTTTCAATTCCATAGTGTAAGATTCCAATTATTTAAAGTCTGTTAAATGCTCATGCATATATCGATTGTTAGTAATAAGTATCGATTGTTAGCGATAAGTCCTCGATAGGTTGAGAGACGGCGTCTCTCTTCTCTTCCGGCGATGCAACGAGCAAGTTGCATCTGCGCAAAACCCAAAGATTAAATCCGACCAATACAAACTAATCTTTATAATTTTTACTTAATAATTAGGTGTTTACAACTCAGAAGTGGGATGACCACCCGAAAGGATACATATTTCGGGACACGGCACGCCACACGTTCCACATCTAGGACGGCCGCCTCCACGCCCACCGCTGTTAGTGTACCCACTGCTGTGACTACCGCTGCAGTACCGGCGGCAACAGGAGCCGCCGCTGCTGCACCTGCCGCTGCAGTACCGAGAGCCGCTGTGCCGACTGCTGACACACGCGCCCCTGCCGGGCCCGCCGCTGCTGGGCCAACTGCCGCCACACTCGGCCCTGCCGGGCCCGCCGCTGCTGGGCCAACTGCTGATATACTCGCCCCTGCCGGGCCCGCCGCTGCTGGGCCAACTGCCACCATACGAGCCTCTGCTGGGCTAACTGATGCCACATTCGCCCCTGCCGGGCCCGCCGTCGCTGGGCCAACTGCTGCCATACTCGCCCATGCTGGGCCAACTGCTGACATGCGTGCCCCTGCTGGGCCAACTGCTGCCATACTCGCCCCTGCTGTGCCAACTGCCGCCATACTCGCCCCTGCCGGCCCCGCTGCGGCTATATTCGCCCCTGCTGTACCCTCCGCCGCTGCCACTGCTGTACCCGCTGCCACTGCTGTACCCACCACCGCTGCCACTGCTGTACCCGCCGCCGCTGCCACTGCTGTACCCTCCGCCGCTGCCACTGCTGCACCCACTGCCACTGCTGTACCCACCACCACAGTCCGACTTGGCAGTATATACTCACCATTTGGAAGCTATTCAACTTATTTCCTCATATCTCTCTGACAAAGACTTTCTCGTTGTTCTGTGAGATTTTAATTTACCTGAGATTGCCTGGACCCTCTCATTTGATTCTTTATTACTGTTGTCCTCCTTGTCACATTGTTTCATAGATGGTCTGCTTGAGTTGTCCCTAACTCAAATAAATCCTGTCCGGAATAGTCGTAACAGATCACTAGATCTGGTATTTGTGTTGGATTCTTCCAACTGCGATGTTTCCAGGACTGATCCCTTAGTTATCCCCGAAGACAACTTTCATCCAACTCTGGATGTAACCATTGACCTTCCTTTTAGTGTTATGTCTCGACATAATAACTCGATGCCTCCGATGTTTTCGCAAGACAAACTTTACTAAACTTAAAAAACTCTTGTTAACTAATGATTGGTCATATCTGTATACTTGCACGGATATGGACTCTGTCATTTCTGTCTTCTATAAAATTCTTGAGTCGTTCTTTGATGTTTGATAGACCTCCTTGGTTCTCACGTGAGTTATGTAACTTGAAGAACGTAAAATCAAGATGTTATAAAATATTTTAAAAATCCGGTAAAGCATCGGATTTTTCCCTATATGTAGTTGCTCGATCAAATTTTACGGTGCTGAATTCACATTGCTATAAAGATTATCTTCAGCGATGTAAAATAAGGTTTTCTCGCGATCCTAAGCAATTTTATAAATTTGTCAATGTTAAACGTAAGACATCGGTGCACCCGTCTTACTTGTCTTTCGAAAACAATAAAGCTGACAATGATCAGGCAATTCACACAATTCACGTCACATCTTCCGCCTTCCCGCCTATCTGGAAGGAATCATATATTATTCCTCTTCATAAAAAGGGGAAGAAGTCCGAAGCCTCTAACTATAGGGGTATTTCTAAATTGTCTGCCATACCCAAAGCATTTGAGAAAATAATAACATCTCAATTGCAGCATTTTTATAGCTCAATCATTTCGTCATCCCAACATGGGTTTAAAAAACGTAGATCGACAACTACTAACCTATTAGAATTTACATCTCACTCAATCAAAGGGTTCAAGACTGCCGTGCAAACTGACGTCATTTATACTGACTTCAGCAAGGCCTTTGACTCTGTTACACATACTCTGTTTTTATATAAATTAAACGCACTTGGCATCCCCAGCCGTTTGCTAGATTCGATTCTTCAATATCTTTCTAAGCGTACACAAAAGGTCATCTTTAAGTCTTCATTTTCTAAGACCATCCAAGTGACCTCTGGAATACCTCAGGGTAGTCATTTTGGTCCATTGATATTTAATCTTTTTATAATAGATCTTCCATTGGTAGTGTCACATTCTCGGGTGCTTATATACGCGGATGATGTCAAGCTTTACCTCAGTTTTAAAGACATATCGTCTTCTTGCCTACTTCAATCGGATCGTAATGATCTTCAGAGTTGGTGTGAAACCAACTTATTAAGCCTTAACGGCTCTAAATGTAAAGTTATGTCTTTTTATAGATGCACTCCATACTTAGCAACTTATTATCTTAACGACACTGCCTTGAAACGGTTAGATATTATCAATGACTTAGGTGTTCTTATGGACCATAAATTAACTTTTAATCCTCATATTTCTGCTACAGTTAGTAAAGCTATGAATGTTTTTGGGTTTGTGAAAAAATGGTCAAAAGAGTTTGACGATCCGTACACAACCAAAATTCTGTATACTCCTATCTTATCGAGTACGGATCTTGCATATAGCCACCTCAATATGATACGCACCAAAGAAAAATTGAATCTGTTCAAAAGCAATTTCTCCTTTTTGCTCATCGCAGTCTAAATTGGGATCGCAATATCAATTTGCCATCATACTCCAGTAGGCTTCTTTCAATCAATCTTCCTTCTTTAATTAATCGTACAGTAATGCTTGGTGCTATCTTTATTCACAAACTTTTAATAGGTCAAATAGACTCTCCTGAGCTATCTGTACCCCGTAGACCTACTAGAGATTCTATTCCTCTATTCTTAAAACACTGTAGTTCTAACTATTCTTTGCATGAACCTTTTCGAGTCCTATGTTCTGATTACAATCTTCTGTATCCCGTAATCAAATCAGAAGCATCTCTTTCCCTTGTGAAAACTTCTATTTTAGCACATTTAGCTCGTAATTAGCTGTAGTTAATCATATTTTTAATTGTTTGTCCGTTTAATTTGTATTTGTCCACGCGATCGTGCCGTCCGATCGTGCGGCTGCTCCCCACGGTCGGTTGGGCGGGAGGTGGACAGCGCTCTGCTTGGGCTCGCGCGAAACAGGCTATGTCCTGGTGTCGTATGGGCCACTTGAACGTACTTCGCATTGTACGCGTCAACGTCCAGACAATCTATACATATACTCCAACATTTTACATATCCATACACATACATATATATTCATATTTTTCCATACATCAAATTTTACATATTGATATTCATATCCATATACATACATATCCATACATACATATATTTCACAAAAATTCTTATTTTTTTCGCACACAAATATATTTTTCCATCACCGCGAACAAAATCCCGCTACCACTTGCAGCCTATATACATACATACGTGCATACATAAGTCCCGCTTAACTGCAGTATACCAGCACAGCTGCAAGCTCATGTGCCAAATATGTACCGGCACAAAGCAAACGACCAAAAGTAGCTGTGCTGTATACCCTAGGTTGGCAGGCACTTTGTGCGGTATATATGTTGAAAGGTCACGTTGGGGGAAAGATCGAATAATATTGAACTATTAAAAATTTGTGTTCCGCGCTTTTGTTTATTCTGATTCCAAATCGTTTCCAAGTCGTATCTTGGGTTTTTTTAATATTGAATTCCCAAATTTTTCCAATCACTTTCAAGTCGTATCTTGGGTTTTTTAATATTGAATTCCCAAATTGTTCCAATCGTTTCCAAGTCGTATCTTTGAAATTAGATTTCAATTCTAAAGTGTTTCAATTCCATAGTGTAAGATTCCAATTATTTAAAGTCTGTTAAATGCTCATGCATATATCGATTGTTAGTAATAAGTATCGATTGTTAGCGATAAGTCCTCGATAGGTTGAGAGACGGCGTCTCTCTTCTCTTCCGGCGATGCAACGAGCAAGTTGCATCTGCGCAAAACCCAAAGATTAAATCCGACCAATACAAACTAATCTTTATAATTTTTACTTAATAATTAGGTGTTTACAACTCAGAAGTGGGATGACCACCCGAAAGGATACATATTTCGGGACACGGCACGCCACACGTTCCACATCTAGGACGGCCGCCTCCACGCCCACCGCTGTTAGTGTACCCACTGCTGTGACTACCGCTGCAGTACCGGCGGCAACAGGAGCCGCCGCTGCTGCACCTGCCGCTGCAGTACCGAGAGCCGCTGTGCCGACTGCTGACACACGCGCCCCTGCCGGGCCCGCCGCTGCTGGGCCAACTGCCGCCACACTCGGCCCTGCCGGGCCCGCCGCTGCTGGGCCAACTGCTGATATACTCGCCCCTGCCGGGCCCGCCGCTGCTGGGCCAACTGCCACCATACGAGCCTCTGCTGGGCTAACTGATGCCACATTCGCCCCTGCCGGGCCCGCCGTCGCTGGGCCAACTGCTGCCATACTCGCCCATGCTGGGCCAACTGCTGACATGCGTGCCCCTGCTGGGCCAACTGCTGCCATACTCGCCCCTGCTGTGCCAACTGCCGCCATACTCGCCCCTGCCGGCCCCGCTGCGGCTATATTCGCCCCTGCTGTACCCGCTGCCACTGCTGTACCCGCTGCCACTGCTGTACCCACCACCGCTGCCACTGCTGTACCCGCCGCCGCTGCCACTGCTGTACCCTCCGCCGCTGCCACTGCTGCACCCACTGCCACTGCTGTACCCACCACCACAGTCCGACTTGGCAGTATATACTCACCATTTGGAAGCTATTCAACTTATTTCCTCATATCTCTCTGACAAAGACTTTCTCGTTGTTCTGTGAGATTTTAATTTACCTGAGATTGCCTGGACCCTCTCATTTGATTCTTTATTACTGTTGTCCTCCTTGTCACATTGTTTCATAGATGGTCTGCTTGAGTTGTCCCTAACTCAAATAAATCCTGTCCGGAATAGTCGTAACAGATCACTAGATCTGGTATTTGTGTTGGATTCTTCCAACTGCGATGTTTCCAGGACTGATCCCTTAGTTATCCCCGAAGACAACTTTCATCCAACTCTGGATGTAACCATTGACCTTCCTTTTAGTGTTATGTCTCGACATAATAACTCGATGCCTCCGATGTTTTCGCAAGACAAACTTTACTAAACTTAAAAAACTCTTGTTAACTAATGATTGGTCATATCTGTATACTTGCACGGATATGGACTCTGTCATTTCTGTCTTCTATAAAATTCTTGAGTCGTTCTTTGATGTTTGATAGACCTCCTTGGTTCTCACGTGAGTTATGTAACTTGAAGAACGTAAAATCAAGATGTTATAAAATATTTTAAAAATCCGGTAAAGCATCGGATTTTTCCCTATATGTAGTTGCTCGATCAAATTTTACGGTGCTGAATTCACATTGCTATAAAGATTATCTTCAGCGATGTAAAATAAGGTTTTCTCGCGATCCTAAGCAATTTTATAAATTTGTCAATGTTAAACGTAAGACATCGGTGCACCCGTCTTACTTGTCTTTCGAAAACAATAAAGCTGACAATGATCAGGCAATTCACACAATTCACGTCACATCTTCCGCCTTCCCGCCTATCTGGAAGGAATCATATATTATTCCTCTTCATAAAAAGGGGAAGAAGTCCGAAGCCTCTAACTATAGGGGTATTTCTAAATTGTCTGCCATACCCAAAGCATTTGAGAAAATAATAACATCTCAATTGCAGCATTTTTATAGCTCAATCATTTCGTCATCCCAACATGGGTTTAAAAAACGTAGATCGACAACTACTAACCTATTAGAATTTACATCTCACTCAATCAAAGGGTTCAAGACTGCCGTGCAAACTGACGTCATTTATACTGACTTCAGCAAGGCCTTTGACTCTGTTACACATACTCTGTTTTTATATAAATTAAACGCACTTGGCATCCCCAGCCGTTTGCTAGATTCGATTCTTCAATATCTTTCTAAGCGTACACAAAAGGTCATCTTTAAGTCTTCATTTTCTAAGACCATCCAAGTGACCTCTGGAATACCTCAGGGTAGTCATTTTGGTCCATTGATATTTAATCTTTTTATAATAGATCTTCCATTGGTAGTGTCACATTCTCGGGTGCTTATATACGCGGATGATGTCAAGCTTTACCTCAGTTTTAAAGACATATCGTCTTCTTGCCTACTTCAATCGGATCGTAATGATCTTCAGAGTTGGTGTGAAACCAACTTATTAAGCCTTAACGGCTCTAAATGTAAAGTTATGTCTTTTTATAGATGCACTCCATACTTAGCAACTTATTATCTTAACGACACTGCCTTGAAACGGTTAGATATTATCAATGACTTAGGTGTTCTTATGGACCATAAATTAACTTTTAATCCTCATATTTCTGCTACAGTTAGTAAAGCTATGAATGTTTTTGGGTTTGTGAAAAAATGGTCAAAAGAGTTTGACGATCCGTACACAACCAAAATTCTGTATACTCCTATCTTATCGAGTACGGATCTTGCATATAGCCACCTCAATATGATACGCACCAAAGAAAAATTGAATCTGTTCAAAAGCAATTTCTCCTTTTTGCTCATCGCAGTCTAAATTGGGATCGCAATATCAATTTGCCATCATACTCCAGTAGGCTTCTTTCAATCAATCTTCCTTCTTTAATTAATCGTACAGTAATGCTTGGTGCTATCTTTATTCACAAACTTTTAATAGGTCAAATAGACTCTCCTGAGCTATCTGTACCCCGTAGACCTACTAGAGATTCTATTCCTCTATTCTTAAAACACTGTAGTTCTAACTATTCTTTGCATGAACCTTTTCGAGTCCTATGTTCTGATTACAATCTTCTGTATCCCGTAATCAAATCAGAAGCATCTCTTTCCCTTGTGAAAACTTCTATTTTAGCACATTTAGCTCGTAATTAGCTGTAGTTAATCATATTTTTAATTGTTTGTCCGTTTAATTTGTATTTGTCCACGCGATCGTGCCGTCCGATCGTGCGGCTGCTCCCCACGGTCGGTTGGGCGGGAGGTGGACAGCGCTCTGCTTGGGCTCGCGCGAAACAGGCTATGTCCTGGTGTCGTATGGGCCACTTGAACGTACTTCGCATTGTACGCGTCAACGTCCAGACAATCTATACATATACTCCAACATTTTACATATCCATACACATACATATATATTCATATTTTTCCATACATCAAATTTTACATATTGATATTCATATCCATATACATACATATCCATACATACATATATTTCACAAAAATTCTTATTTTTTTCGCACACAAATATATTTTTCCATCACCGCGAACAAAATCCCGCTACCACTTGCAGCCTATATACATACATACGTGCATACATAAGTCCCGCTTAACTGCAGTATACCAGCACAGCTGCAAGCTCATGTGCCAAATATGTACCGGCACAAAGCAAACGACCAAAAGTAGCTGTGCTGTATACCCTAGGTTGGCAGGCACTTTGTGCGGTATATATGTTGAAAGGTCACGTTGGGGGAAAGATCGAATAATATTGAACTATTAAAAATTTGTGTTCCGCGCTTTTGTTTATTCTGATTCCAAATCGTTTCCAAGTCGTATCTTGGGTTTTTTTAATATTGAATTCCCAAATTTTTCCAATCACTTTCAAGTCGTATCTTGGGTTTTTTAATATTGAATTCCCAAATTGTTCCAATCGTTTCCAAGTCGTATCTTTGAAATTAGATTTCAATTCTAAAGTGTTTCAATTCCATAGTGTAAGATTCCAATTATTTAAAGTCTGTTAAATGCTCATGCATATATCGATTGTTAGTAATAAGTATCGATTGTTAGTAATAAGTATCGATTGTTAGTAATAAGTATCGATTGTTAGCGATAAGTCCTCGATAGGTTGAGAGACGGCGTCTCTCTTCTCTTCCGGCGATGCAACGAGCAAGTTGCATCTGCGCAAAACCCAAAGATTAAATCCAACCAATACAAACTAATCTTTATAATTTTTACTTAATAATTAGGTGTTTACAACTCAGAAGTGGGATGACCACCCGAAAGGATACATATTTCGGGACACGGCACGCCACACGTTCCACATCTAGGACGGCCGCCTCCACGCCCACCGCTGTTAGTGCACCCACTGCTGTGACTACCACTCGCCCCTGCCAGGCCCGCCGCTGCTGGGCCAACTGCCGACACACTCGCCCCTGCCGGGCCCGCCGCTGCTGGGCCAACTGCCACCACACTCGGCCCTGCCGGGCCCGCCGCTGCTGGGCCAACTGCTGATATACTCGCCCCTGCCGGGCCCGCCGCTGCTGGGCCAACTGCCGCCATACGAGCCTCTGCTGGGCTAACTGATGCCACATTCGCCCCTGCCGGGCCCGCCGCCGCTGGGCCAACTGCTGCCATACTCGCCCATGCTGGGCCAACTGCTGACATGCGTGCCCCTGCTGGGCCAACTGCTGCCATACTCGCCCCTGCTGTGCCAACTGCCGCCATACTCGCCCCACTGCTGTACCCACCACCGCTGCCGCCGCTGCACCCGCTGCCACTGCTGTACCCGCTGCCACTGCTGTACCCGCTGACTTTATGTCTGCCATGCGGGCTGCGGCCTCGCTCGCCGCCCCCGCCACTGGTCCCGAAGCGGACCCATGGGATGAGATGCCCGCTTTAGTGCCCTCCGTATCGACTGCCGCGGCCGCCATCACACCGGCCACTTCCGCCTCCCCCAGCCTGGATGAGCAACTGGTGACGCTGCAGAAACAACATGAGTTGCTACAGCTACAGCATCAAATCCGCAAACTGCAGCAGGGGATTGACGAATCCCAAGCACCGAGGCAGCAAGTCAGTGACGTAAGTGTCATTGAGAGCATGGTGGCTCGATTTTCAGCGGATACCGCATACGATGTGAAGAAATGGCTGAACGATCTGGAAGACGCATTTGAAATTCTGCAGTTGAACGACCGCCTACGGTTGGTCGCATGCCGTCGTATGCTGGAAGGCACGGCGGCGGTGCTGCTGCGCACGGTATCGGTGCACAGCTACGAAGAATTAAAGGCAATCCTCTTGCGAGAATTTGGACGCTCGTGTAGCATCCAGGAAGTGTACCACGCTCTGCGTGGCCGGCGCATCAAGGCAGGCGAGGGATGTTTAAGATTCGCAATCGAGATGCAGGAGATTGCCATGAATGCTCCGATTCCGGAGAACGAGCTGGTAGACCTGATCATTGATGGACTGCGGGACAACTCTACTCGAGTCGGCATGCTGTACTCAGCTCGGACAATGTCTGAACTGAAGCCCCTACTGGAACGCTACGAGCGCCTCCGTATGCTGGCCGCTGCCTCCAGACAAAGCAATAGTGTGAAGGCGCAGCCAACAACAACTGCCGTGGCGCCTGGAAACAAATCGTCAGGCACCGTCACGAGTGAGACCCGATGCTTCAACTGCTCAGGATGGGGGCATTACAAGAGTCAATGCCCGAAACCAATGAGACCTCCGAATTCATGTTTCAAGTGTGGCATAGTGGGCCACAGCTACAAAAACTGCCCGTCTCGAATTGGGAATGCCACCAATATCACTGCCGCCGCCGCTGATGAAGCGGGAGATCGACTAGACCATTTACAACTGGTGAGTGTTGCTTTTGTTTGTGATGAAGTGCAAGACAGGAAATTTATAGATATGTTTTCTCTCCTTGATTCGGGCAGTCCAAAGAGTTTTATCCGTCAATCTGAAGTCCCCTCCAACTGCCGTCTTAGCCCCCGTACATTGAACTGCCGTGGTTTAGGAAATAGCCAACTTCTGTCCTTAGGCCAAGTCCAGTGTAGGGTTCGCCTCCGCAACACACATACAATACATACGTTTGAAGTCCTGACGAACCAAGCAACCGAACTGCCGATGATTATAGGTAGAGATCTTCTGTATAAAATTAATATTAGACTCTGTAAACTGAAAGAACGAGAATATGAAAAAGAATCGTTGATACTTATGAATAAACCGACTGAATGTATAAATCCGAAACTTACTGCTGTTCTGAAGTCCTTTGACATATTTATGGAAAAGAGAGTGATACTGCCGTGTGATAGGAATGAGATTGTATCTGCCGAATTGTTGTCTGATTCTCCCCTTCCGAAAACTTCTGCTGTACCGTCAGAAACATTGAACGATGCACTTATGGCGATAAATGCCATTGAGCTCCCTGCTGTCAGTGAATTAGACTTTGATATAGAGCCCGAGTTACGGGAAGAGCAAACCGCAGCCCTTAAGTCTATTATTTCCACTTCGTATGTACAAGTTGATCCAGATTTAATCAAGCCCATGAACTATGAGATGAAAATAGAATTGACTAGCCAAACTCCGATTTTCTGCCGCCCCCGCCGTCTGTCGCACCACGAACGCATCGAGGTGCGTGAGATTTGTGACGATCTCTTGAAAGCTGGCATTATTCGTCACAGTAGTTCCCCTTACGCTGCCGCGATTGTCCCTGTACGCAAAAAGGACAACACCCTAAGAAAGTGTGTAGATTACCGCCCGTTGAACAAAATTACAGTTCGAGATCATTTTCCGATTCCTCTGTTAGATGATTGCATTGAACATCTGGGTGGCAAATCATTCTTCACTATCTTGGACTTGAAGAACGGTTTCCACCATGTGAAAATGCACCCAGACTCAATCAAATATACTGCCTTTGTAACCCCTGATGGCCAGTTTGAATATGTGTTCGCTAGATTCGTTTATTTTGTCCTTAAGGAATTTATTAACCGAGGTCAACTGGTGATATATATGGACGACATTCTAGTCGCGTCGCAAGACTTTGAAACCCACCTTGAGATTCTGAAGGAAATATTGCATGTGATAAGAGTGAACGGGCTATGCCTGAAGCTGACGAAATGCCGTTTTGCGTATAGGGAACTAGAGTACTTGGGCTACTTAGCCAATTCCGCCGGTATAGGCGTGATACCAGCTCATATTCAGGCGATACGGGATTTGCCCATTCCAAGGGATAGCAAGGAATTAGAGCGTTGCCTAGGCCTATTCTCATACTTCCGCCGATTTGTATCAGGTTTCGCTAAGATTGCGTGTCCGCTGTCCCGATTGTTAAGAAAAGATACCCCTTATGTCTTCTCCGATGAATGCCTTGAAGCTTTCCGACTTCCAACTGCAGGTAACCCAGAACCGGGACCCTGAGATTGTCAAACTCCGAGATGAGTTAGAGAAATATGAGATAGCGGATTTCGAATTGCGAGATGGAGTAGTGTACCGCCTGTCCTCGACGAGTGTACCCCAACTTTATGTCCCTTCCGAAATGATAAATCATGTCATACGAGTAGTGCACGAGAAGCTTGGCCATATGGCCACGGAGAAATGTTGTGCACAGATCAAGAAGCATTACTGGTTCCCGTGTATGAAGTCTTATGTTAACAATTACATTAAAAATTGCCTCAAGTGTATCTACTACTCCGCGTCCGCTTCGGACCACCGTGTCACGCTACATAGTATTCCGAAAGTGCCCCTTCCGTTTGATACCGTCCATATTGACCATTTGGGCCCCCTTACGTCCATACGTTCTAAGAAAAAGTATCTTCTGGTTGTCATTGACGCTTTCACCAAATTTGTGAAGCTGTACCCTGCCGCCACGACTAATTCACGTGAAGTATGCCAGACATTAGAATCTCAGTATTTTGCAAATTACAGTAGACCCCGCCGAATCATCAGTGATCGAGGTACATGCTTTACTTCCTCCGAGTTTGAAGAATTTCTGAAGGCCAATAATATAATTCATGTGCTGAATGCCACTGCCTCACCCCGGGCCAACGGCCAAGTCGAGCGGGTTAACCGTGTGTTGGGCCCCATGTTGGGTAAACTGACGGAACCTGTGGACCACGCAGATTGGGTCCAACAACTGCCGAACATAGAGTTTGCATTGAATAGCTCCGTCCACTCCACAACCAAATTTGCCGCTTCCGTACTTCTATTCGGTGTTGAACAACGAGGTGTGGTAGTAGATGAACTAACCGAACGGTTGGGTGAGAGAACGGAGGAGGTCGATGCCTCAGAGGTAGACGTCCGGAGATTAGCCTTCCGTAACATTGTTAAGTCCCAAGAATATAATTCGGAATATTATTCGAAGCATCAACTCCCTGCCGTTAGTTTTGAGGAGGGGGATTTCGTAGTTATTAAGAATGTGGATACTTCGGCAGGCACGAACAAAAAGCTTATCAGGCGGTATCGTGGTCCGTATGTGGTTCATAAAAAACTTCCGAATCACCGATATGTTATCCGGGATGTAGAGGGCTCCCAAATCACCCAACTACCATATGATGGGGTCCTAGAAGCCTCCAAATTAAAGGTATGGGTTGCCCCTGATCAAGATTGCACTTCTGATAGCCAAACAAAGGCGACACCAGCCACTTAAGATTCTTATTTACCCCCCTCCGTTGTTACCAATTGGAATCGAGGTCGATTCCTCGTCAGGACGGCCGAGTTGTAAGATTCCAATTATTTAAAGTCTGTTAAATGCTCATGCATATATCGATTGTTAATAATAAGTATCGATTGTTAGTAATAAGTATCGATTGTTAGTAATAGGTATCGATTGTTAGCGATAAGTCCTCGATAGGTTGAGAGACGGCGTCTCTCTTCTCTTCCGGCGATGCAACGAGCAAGTTGCATCTGCGCAAAACTCAAAGTTTAAATCCGACCAATACAAACTAATCTTTATAATTTTGACTTAATAATTAGGTGTTTACAATAGTTTTTCCACGCGTTCCAAGTCGTATTTTTGGAGGTATATTTCAACTCCAAAGTGTTTCCACGCATTCCAAGTCGTATCTTTGGAGTTAGACTTCAATTCCAACGTGTTTCCACGCGTTCCAAGACGTATCTTTGGTTATATTTCAATTTCAAAGTGTTTCGACTCATTTCAAGTCGTATCTTTGGTTATATTTCAATTTCCAAGTCGTGGGTTTAATATTTAATTCCAAGGCGTTCCAAGCCGTTCCTAGGGTTTTTGGCAGTGTTCCAAGTCATCCCAAACTTACCAGATCGTTTTCAGTTTTTTAAACTATTTCAAGGCGTTTCAAAGCCGTTCTTTGAGTGGTTTGGTAGTGTTCCAGTTTTTCCCAAACGTTCCAGCTGGTCTTTTTCGCTAATTTTCAAGCCGTGCCAAACCAGCTCACTACTTTATAACCGCCATTCTCTGGGGTTATGAGCACGAGCCCGTCAAAAGACGAGAAGGAAGCTGAGAACACTGCAGCCACAAGCAAATCCTCAATTGCAGCTCCAGGTCAGCGCCAGAGGGGTACCAGCCCTACTACTCCTCCTCCTTCCCGAGCATTTCAGACCCTCTCTAGTCCATTAGTTCTCACGTCCGCACCATCAAGCACCACCTTTCAGCAAGCCACGTCAGAGCCACGACGAGCAAGCCAAAAAGAGGTCAAGTCATTGGTACCACTTCCACAGATTTTGGTAATCGCCCCAAGAGTCACTCGATCCGAAACCAAAATGGTTTTAGTTGCTTCCACCATGGCTTTGAAGAAGTTTGTCTCCATTAGCGATAAACTAATTCAGTTTGAAGTCGACACCCACGTCACTTCACTGTCCGAGGTCAGCGTACTTACGCTCCTAGTCCGTCGTGATCGAGTTCAAGCGTTGTGGGAGAAGGTCGAGCAGAAATATGAGAAATGCCAGGCACTCCCAGATGGTAAAGACGATAACTCTGAAGATTTAGCCATCCGAGCTAAATATGACAAATGCTATCAAGTTTACGAGCGATGCACTGCTCGATTAAACGAGCTTATGCACGAAGCGTCTGCTCCTACTCCTCCGAACCGTCATGGGTCTACCTCTGCACCAGCAGAACGAGGCTGTCGATTGCCACCCATTGACACAGAAGCCTTTACGGGAGATTACCTAAAATGGCCTACGTTCCGTGACTTGTTTACAGCCATCTACATAAGCCATTCGCTAATTTCCCCCGTTGAAAAGCTGTATTATCTCCTAGCGAAAACGAGAGGTGAAGCCAACCTCATTGTAGCAAAATTCCCGCTTACAAATGATCGGTTTTGGAACGGCATGGAATGCACTCAAACAGCGTTTCGAAAATAAGCGACTTATCGTGAACAGCCAATTCCGAGCACTTCTTGACCTGCCTCAAATTACCCATGAGTCCGGAAAAGCATTACAGGATCATCAGAATGCTCTGCAGGCATCCATTCGTGCTTTTGAGCACTGTGGCCTGCCAGTAACCACTTGGGGGGCATGTTCGAATTTTTCTGTTCCATCAAATTGCCGAAGAACACCCTTTCACTGTTGGATCAATCTCTGGGAGATAAGACTGCCATTCCAGAGTGGCAAATGATCGACGATTTCCTCACTGAGCGGTTTCGTACGTTCGAAGCAGTTGAAAATACAACTGCAATGGCTATTTCGGTTCCCACGTCGAAACCTCCGCGAAGTCCGCTTCCAGCCACCCGAAAGGCTAATACATTTGAAGCCAAGGTGACCACCAAACCAAAATCCTGCGATCTCTGTATGAAGGAGAATCACCCGGTGCGTCGATGTCCCCGCTTCCTTCAGATGCCGGTGCCAGAGAGGGTGGCATACATAAAGAAAAAGTCTCTTTGTCTGAACTGTTTCGCAAGAGGACATCAAGTAAAAGATTGTCCGAGTCAGCACAATTGCTTTACGTGCAAGGGGCGTCACAATACGCTCTTGCATAAGGATGTTCGACCGGAGAATAGTCCAACGCCGGTCCCAGTTCAGCCCAGTTCTCACAATATTGTCCGGACTTACTTCACCTCTGAGGCAAGCTCCTCACGAGATAAGTTACTAGGTACAGCCATCGTGGACTTTTGGCACAAGGGCACTACTTATGCTTCACGGGCGCTATTACACCCGGCTTCGGAAGCCAATTTTATATCCGAAAGAATGTTCCGGCTCATAAAGTTACCATTCCAAACTGTCAGGGCTGAGGTGACAGGCATTAACGGATAGGTCAATAGCACCTTGAAGGTCTGTCACATAAGCATCCAGTCCAGATAGATATAGAAGCTTTTGTCTTGTCCAAAGTTGCTGATGATTTGCCGTCATGTACGATAGCCCAAGCCACACTGGAAGGAATGCCCAATATTCCTCTAGCCCCTCCTTCAGATTAAATGCAAAGATCGATCTACTTCTTGGCATTGATGTCATACCAGCGGTGACCCTTTACGGCATCCAGACCGAAGTATGCGGATCTTTAATGGCTCAAGAGACGAATTCGGTTGGGTCATTTCAGGCCCGTTGCAAGGGGTCCCCGTTAGAGAGAGGAGGCACTTGAAACACGGTAGAAGATTCTGATTCTGTTTGCGAGGTTCCAGAAGACCACAAGAAGAGATGTTTCGGGGAGATATACGGTCTCTTTTCCGTTTCGAGATCCAACCAACATCAACCTTGGTCATTCCAGACCAGGGGCATTGGCCCAGTTCCTAAAAAACAAAGGCCGGCTCCTAAAAAATATTCCGGCGAAAACTGGGTATGACGCCGTCATCCAAGAATATTTGGACTTGGGCCATATGCGTCAGGTGCCATTTGACGGCAGTAATAACAATTTTTATTTGCAAACCATGCAGTTTTCAAGCCCGACAGCACCACAACAAAAGTACGGGTAGTCTTTAACGCCTCTAGCAAGTCCACAAACGGAGTAAGTCTTAACGACATACTTTACCCTGGTCAGGTACTTCAGTCCGATCTCACTACTCAGATTCTCAAGTGGCGTTTTTCCCGAGTAGTTTTTAATGCCGACATCACAAAAATGTGCCGCCAAATTATGGTCGATCCAATCCATATGCCATTTCAGAGGATCCTGTTCCGAAATAAAGAGGGGCAACTTGGTGATTACGAGCTGAATACCGTCACGTTTGGCATTAACTGTGCTCCCTTCTTAGCCATCCGAGTACTTCAGCAACTCGCAAGTGATGTACAATCCAAATTTCCTTTGGCCTATATGTATGTCGATAATGTCCTGGCAGGGGCTCACAATGAAGCAACGGCAATCGCAATGGTCAATGAACTTCAAGACGCTCTTGGTTCAGCTGGCTTTCCCTTGCGCAAGTGGACATCGAATGTGAAGAGCGTGCTCAGTTGCATTCCAATGTGTCATTTGCTGAATGCTGATTTCTTCGATAGCGAAGAGGCTAGCACAGCAAAAACACTGGGAATCCGATGGAAAGCGACTACGGATAAGTTTTATTTTGTCATCTCACCCCAAGAGATCAAGTCAGCTTATACTAAGCGAGAAGACCTCGGGTCTTGTAGCTTTGGCTACAAGAGCTAGGTTGGGATGATCAATTGCCCAGTGAACTCCATCACAGGTGGCAGGATTTTACAAAGAGCTACTCCTTCCTTGACCAGTTTAGAATTCCACGGTGGGTTCTCCATGATCCAAATTCCGACATTCAATTCCATTGTTTTTGCGATGCCTCACAGCGGGCTTATGGTGGCCAAGGCATATCGTGCTGCCTTCTTGGAGCGAAATCTAGAGTAGCCCGGTTAAAACCGTTTCATTGCCCCGCCTTGAATTATGCGGAGCCACGCTTTTAGCTGACCTGGCAGCTGCAGTTCTTCCGCAACTTCCAGTTGATAATGCGGAGGCATTTTATTGGTCAGATTGCACCGTCGTACTGTCGTGGTTAATAAGCACATGGACAACGTTTGTCGCAAATCGGGTAGCCAAAATTGTGACGGCAACAAATAGCTTCCCATGGAATCACGTCCGTTCAGAGGACAATCCAGCAGATCTCACTAGCCGCGGCCTGAGTGCGCAGGAAATTGTACACAAGGATTTGTGGTGGCACGGCCCACCATGGCTACGGGAACCACAAGAGTCCTGGCGGCGAGCGACACCAGTCCCACAAGACACTACCTTGGAGAAGCGGGTAGTGAAGGTCCAAGTCGCGATCGTTAAACAAGCCAACTAGATAGTGTCTCGTTTTTCCAATCTGGCACGTGCCTTACGAGTGGTAGTGTTAATTATATTTTAGACGCTTATAAACTTTATTTTGATTTTTTCTTTATAGTATGCTTTTACAATGTTCTTATTGGCGGCGTGGTATTTTTTCGAGTGTGGCCGTATATTGTTAAACTGAGAATACATTTAAATAATCGAAACTTAAATACTGTATCGATATTGATCGAGGCCTTTTACTACGATACAAATAAGCTACGACATAGCGGCCCCTAGTGCGGAATCCCTTTTTTGAGCACGATCCTTCTTATCGTAGCGCTTGACTCCTATTTTGCATAGACGGTTGACTGGGCGACGATACGTGTATTTAGCCGTTTTCAATTCGACTACGCGTACAACTCCATCTTCACCTGGAAAAACTTTCATAACTCGACCGAGCGGCCATTCGCCGCGCGGTGTGTTGTCTTTCATAACAACTATGTCGTCGACCTCCAAGTTTGGCACAGTTGTTTTGAGGCTCGAGTTCCTCTTTCTGCTTTGGTGTAAAATGGACCGAAGTAATCGACGCCTGCTGCTGTAAATGGTTTTTTGTGGGTGAAAAACCTTTCTTCGGGCAGAAATCCCATTTTTGCTGTTTGTGGTTTTGCCTTTTTGCGTTTACACCAAACACAAGCATTCATCGTCTTCCTGATGATCCTATTTAATTTTGGTATCCAGTATGCCTTCCTGAACTGATGTACTACTACCTGTGTTCCGACATGTTGTGCGTCGACATGAATTTTATTGATCAGCATCCGAGTAAAGATATGTTTGCCATCGAGAACAACTGGGCTTTTCGTATATGTCGATACCTCTTTTGCACGTTCTATTCTGCTATCCACTCGCATTATGCCATTGTCATCCAGGTATACACAATATTTTGACAACCTCAATTTTGAAGAAGGCTTTCCAGTCCTTAGGCTGATTAGATCGTCCTGAAATAGCTGTTGCTGTACAACCTTCCACCAGACAGTTTCCGCCCATTCAATTTCGCCGACACTTAACTCATTCAATTTTCTATTACCATTTAACCGTTTCGTTAAGTTATTTATGTATCTCCCAATCCAGGCAGTACTGCGAATCAATTTATTGTATCCTTAAATTCTTTGTATGAGTATATCCATTGGATGTTCCATCTCTTGAAGTACCATTACGACCCCTGTTTGGTCGAATTCTTCTATAATGGGTTTTTGAAGATCCCATGTGGATTCGGGTCTTTGAAGAAATTCGGGTCCCGTCAACCACCAATGAAGTTTATGCTCTGATATGTTGTCACGCGTTATGACGTCAGCGATGTTTTCATTTGTTGATAGCCAGCGCCACTCTGATCCTACCGATTTTTCACAAATCTCACCTATTCGATTTGCGACAAAAACGTCGAAACGTTTATCGCTGTTAATCCAGGTAAGAACCGTACGTGAATCAGTCCAAAAGTAACGTTGATCTATATTGACTTGTAATTCGTGGCTTATCATTTCAGCCAAACGGCATCCCAGTACGGCGGCCATCGTTTCCAGTTTCGGAATAGTTATATGTTTGATTGGAGAAACCCTTGCCTTAGATGCAATTAGTGACACATCAAATTGACATTTATCCTCCTTAACATAGCTGCATCTTATATAGGCAACTGAAGAATATGCTTTTGCACTTGCGTCATTAAATATGTGCACTTCAACGCGGTCGGCATTGTTCAGATTAGAGCTATAACACCTTGGAATTTTGGTGCCCTCAATTGATATTAATGCCTTTATCCAATTTCGCCTTTTGTTTATTAGATCTCCCTTGATTTGGTCATCCCAGCCTATTCCAGACTCCCATACATCTCCCATAAGGATTCGTCCTTTGATTGTGACTGGTGTCATGAGCCCCAATGCGTCATATAGCGGATTAACTACTGACAATACATTCCTCTTTGTTGGTGTAACTTTGCCAGAAAGCAGATCATCTGTAACTTTATGCATTACCGTAGTGGAGTACGTGAAGAAGTCGCCTTTTGCGTCCCACAATACTCCTAGCACCTTTTGCTGTACGTCCATTTTTTCCCTATCATTGCTGTAGACTTGTTCGCCCTGAGAGTTTTGGGAATGGATTGCATCACTTCGTCGCTGTTTGATATAAATTGACACAATTCAAATCCAGCCTTTGAGTGTATTTTCGTGATTGCATTAATGATGTTGATGACTTCATACGCACTAGGTTTGGAATCGAGATAATCATCTACGTAATGATTTTCCAATATAGCTTTTACTGCGTCGGGTTGTTCATCTCTAAATTTGCTAGCATTGTAATTTTTAACAAATTGTGCCAGAAATGGTGAGCAAGTAGTTCCAAACAACATTGCTTTCATTTGAAATATTGATGGCTCTCTTTTTTGGTCAAGATCTCTCCATAAGAAACATTGTGCTGCAGTATCACATTCTGTAATGCTCACCTGATTGAACATTTCGCGAATGTCTGCTACGACTGCTACTGCATGTAGCCGAAATCGTATCAAAATTCCTATTATAGACGTTGACCAGTCTGGGCCAGTAAGCAGGTTGCTATTGAGGGACGTACCGTTGCAAGTAGCCGCAGCGTCGAATACAAGTCCAACCTTGCCGGGCTTATTTGGGTTGATAACAGCAAAATGTGGTAAGAACCACAGTTTTGGAGAGTTGAGAACGTTAATGTCTGTTAATTGGACGGCATAACCTTTGTCCAAAAGTTTTGTTATTTCGTTCTTATATGCATCTGCGGTATCAATGTCTCTTAAAAGCTTTCGCTCAAGACATTTGAGTCGTTAGTTCTATGTCATCCGATTTCCATGGCAATCCAATTTCGTAGAAATTACCCTTTTGGTTAATTGATCTTTCGGCCTTTGCTATTGCTGACCGCTCATCCACAGACCGTGTTTTGTCGATCTTTATTGTACAGGCACCGAAGTTTTCAATACTGAATTGTTGCTTAATCATTTGTTGTAGACATACATCTTCTATTTGACAGCAAGTAAAATGTGATGCTTGTAGATTGGTTTGTCCATGTACTACCCAGCCTAATTTGGTTTTAGATAACATTGGCCGATGCTCATTGCCATCTATAACGGCTCGTGCGGTAATTAATTTAGCATGGCGTTGTCCTATCAATACCATGGGTTGCCTATCCTGTAACTTCGTGTAGTCTACCATATTTTTTGGTACAAATTCTGTTAGCTTCTTATAGTCAAGTTGTTGTGTTGGTATTTTTAGATCATTGACTAACCAAACTCCATTTAGCTGATGTTTCGGGCCGTTTTTTCCACTGATATTAATGGTTGCCGATTCCGCATCTGCTTCATATCTGTAGACACCACCTGTCCAAGTAAAACAAAATGGTTTTGCGTCACCCTTTATGCCAACTTCTCTTGCCAAGCTCATTTCCATGATTGTGGATGTACTACCGTCATCCAAAAATGCGACAGTTTCTTTCGAGCCTTTTTCGCCGTGTACCGTGATTGGTACCATTTTGACTAATGCAGATTTTGGTGAATCAGATACGCATCCTGTGACGTTTGTGGTGGCTGCTAGATTTACTTGTATGGGTCTCTTGTGCAGTAATGGGTTGTGAAACTTTTCACAATTGTCAATTTTGCAGGCTTGTCTTTCGCTGCATTGGCTTTTATGGAATTTTAGACAGCTGTAACACGCTTTGTTACGATTAGCTAAATCCCATCTCTTTTTAATATCTGCTTTTAAGAATACGTTGCACTTGGTTAGAGGGTGTTTTTCCTCGCTGCAAATAAAGCAAATTGCTTTTGATTTTGGCTTTGGTTGGTTTACCGCCTCTATTTCCTGTGGTTGGGATTGGGTTACTTTATATTGCTCTGCGAATGACGACTGCTGGTTAATTGATGTAACCTTTTTGAAAAATGAGACATCTTGGATTAGATCTGCTTGTCTTTGTGCCCACTCAGCTAGCTTGTCAAATGTACAGAATGAAGCGCGCACGTTTGCATCTCGTAGATATGCGCCCCATTCTCGTAGATAGTTTTCGGACAGTTTTCCGATCATCATAGCTAGTAATCGTTGTGTGTCGATTAACCGGTTATCAGTGTATTCCAAAGCAGAACTTATGTTTTGAACAGTGTTATTGAATTCTTCGAAATTGTCGATATTATTGACTGGCTTTACTTGGCACGCTCTTGACATCAACTCTAGTGCAATATTTTCGGCTCCACCATACGCTTTATTTTTTTTTTTTTTTCTTTATTTATAAGATCGATATGATTTTGTCTGGATCTTTTGCAGAGATTAGTAGCAAAGAAACCTTTTCCTTAGCCACTCCCTTTAGAGCTTTTGATAATCGTTGAACATCTTCCTCTTTGGAGAATCCGCAATGTTTGCTCGTAGCATTGAACTCTTGGATAAAGTGTGTCCAATTCAACGCTGATGAACCATCAAACTCCAGGTGTTTACTGTTTAAGCTCTGCCGCGCCAGCATCTGGTTTATGGCTCTTGTTGCCATGCTCGGATTATTGGTTTCATCCAAATTATTCTGACACTCTTCAGATTGCGAACGAACCCACATTGAAGTTCGCTCATTTCGCACAGATGTTTCAAATCGTTCGGACATGCGGGAAGAACAATCTGTTAGTGCGACCTTGGCTTTCAGAACATTTTTCTTACTTACCAGTGCTTCTTCTTCCGCTTGAAGAAGTTCTAGTTCCCTTTGAACTATAAGTATTTCATTGTGCATACAAGTTAAGTCTATCTCTGAGTTTGCAGTTGGGTTGTTATCTGCCTCTGACAGTATCCGTTTGTTGTTTATAAGCTTTGTCTCCTTTTCGCACATTTTACGCTTGACGTCTACGTATGCTGTATCCGCATTCTCAATTTGTTCCAGTATAACTAGTCGCTGCTCCAGAACTATTGCATTTGACCCATCAGAGTCTTCGGTGCTGACAAATAATATGGCGTCAACAATTTTTGCCTCCAAATCATTTTTTGTCTCTTTCTCACCGACGCCGATGTCAAGAAACTCACAGACGCGCAATAAAGCGTTTGCGCCTAGTTCCTTTGAGATTGCCTGCTCATGTTCTGCCTTTTCAGCATTGTTATAATTTAAACCTTTGAACGTACGAAGCTGTCGTTTTATCAATGTTTCTGTAACAAATTTCAGGTAGATTGCAAAATGTACATCTCGTAGTGTTTGCGATTTCCACGAATCAATGCGGCCAAGCTGCTGTTTGCTCCACTGCCACATTTTTGATTAAATGGTTTGTTTTTGTTTATGGACTGTATTTCTATCGCTGATTGCTATTTAAGCTATCCGGCTCGAAGGACCACTATGTTAATTATATTTTAGACGCTTATAAACTTTATTTTGATTTTTTCTTAATAGTATGCTTTTACAATGTTCTTATTGGCGGCGTGGTCTTTTTTCGAGTGTGGCCGTATATTGTTAAACTGAGAATACATTTAAATAATCGAAACTTAAATACTAGATGTATCGATATTGATCGAGGCCATTTACTACGATACAAACACGAAAAGGTTCATGAAGAGAGTAGTTAGTCAGACATATACTAAGGTGAATAGGAAAAAAGTTTCTGGTCCGACGTGAGGGAACACGAAAATATAGCGTATCTAGTAAATTAGTAGCAATGACTTCCCCGTTGACTAGTTTATGGAGAAAGAGAATGCCAAAAACGAGCCTACGGTTGTAAAGTGAAGGATGATTAATAAGAAGAAGTCTGTCAATTAAGACCGCGTAACGCAAAGTTAAGGAATTGTTTCTGTACCGATTTAATAGTACGCTGGTGAACATCATATTGTGTAAAAACGGCATAAAGGTGTAGTTTATTAACGTGGCACCAATCACAGAACGCATCGAGATCTGATTGCAAGTACTGTTGGAAAGAAGGAACATTATAGGAATTACAAATCTTGACGTCATCCGCAAACATGAGCGCGCGTGAATGAGCCAAGGCCAAAGGCAAATCATTTATAAACAGTGTAAATAACAGTGGGCCCAGATGACTGCCTTGGGGTACACCTGACTTATCTCGAACAGTTTTAGATATCGAGGAACGAAAAGACACCAGGTTCTGCCAATAAGATACGACTTTAACCAAGCCAACAGTTTCGGGCAAAAACCCATGATGTTAAGTTTCGCGAGAAGCATAGAATGATCAACCGTATCGAAAGCCTTACTAAAGTCTGTATAAATAACATCAGTTTGACACTTTTTACGGAAGCCATGGTGTACAAGGGTAGTTAATTCTAAAAGGTTAGTAAGTGATGAACGACCTTTCATAAAGCCATACTGACAAGGAGAAACAGCTTTGGTATTGCCGAAAGTGCCACGGTAGTTAGAAACATCCGATTTGCTACCCTTTTTAAAAAGCGGAATAATAAAAGACTCCTTCCAAATATCGGGAAAGGTACAAGTCTCACTCGATATAAAGAATAACCGAGATAAAGGCTTAGATAGGGAAATCGAACACATTTTAAGGATGCAACTAGGTATATTATCAGGACCGGGAACGAAGGACATAGATGACAAGCTAGAGCTAATACAGTCTTCAGTAATACTAGGAAAAAACATACAATTTAAATGTGGTATTGAAAAGGGATAGGGTGTGGGTTCCGAAACAGTAGTAGAATAAGTCGACTGAACGAATTTAGCAAACAGATCTGCAATATCTGAATCATTATTAGCAGTCTGGTCATTAAGTCTGAAGGTGGAAGGTAGTACATTAGAGCGTCTTTTGGAATTAACAAAGTTGTAAAATCTTTTGGGGTTCTTATAAAATTCAACCTTACAGCGAACGATATAATTATTGTAGCATTGAGTGTTTAAAAGACAAAATTGGGATTTGGCTATACAGTAATTTGCATAGTCAAGTCGCGAACCAGTTTTTTAAAATCTTTTAAAATATCTCAATTTAATGTTACGGAGATTAGAGAGCCTAAGTGTGAACCAGACTGGCGCACTGGAGACGGTAGAGACATTCACATAAGGAACGCATTTATCAATTAGACAATTAAGAGCAGAGTAGAAAAACTTCACTGAACAATCTATATCGCAGCACTCAAATAGAAATGACCAATCAAAAGAGAAAATAAGGCTTTTAAGAAGATTGAAATTTGTTTTACGAAAACATCTACGACGAGAATTTGCGATGTTATTAAATGAGTTAGTAACGGAATTGTAAGAAATAGTAACTTCAATGGTAGGGTGATAAGGATCTTCAGGTTTCACTAGGGGCTGTGTTCGGGATTCAGCACTAACAGTGGGATCAGAGACAAAAACAAGATCGATGATTATTTTAGAAGAGTTAGGTAAAGAATTCAACTGATAGCGCGGACATTCAAGTAGGCTATCAAGAAAAACATGTTGAGATGAAGAAAGATAGATTATCATCAACAAGCCAAGAAATATTAGGCAAGTTGAAATCACCTAAAACTATAAGGAAATCACGATCTTTAAGATGATTAAAAATAGTTTGCAAAGCATCAGCATGGTGCATATAGGTCATGATATAAGAAGCTGGAAAAATATATGAACTAGAGATATATAAGCTAAAGTTGGAACATGTAACTTCGACGCAAATAAACTCAACACCTAAGGGCAGATCCATCGGCACAACACTTGAACACAGATTCGAGTTAACAGCAATGAGTACTCCACAGTACACAGAAAAGGTTTGGCTATCAAAGAACATTTTCAAGAGCCTGGTAAGAAGTCCACTTACATTTTGATAATGAATGCAAAAACTAGACGTTATTAGTTTTTTGAGGCAGAAGATAAATTAGGAAGGTGGACAGGCAACGGACGGGAGCGCTTATTGGGCGCAAACTCGTGTACAACTAGGCCCTCTGGCCAGAAATTAGTGTCAACCATAGCTGAGAAATACTCATTTGGTACTGTAATTTCAAAAGAGGAGATTTCGCGAGGCCTAGAAAACTTAAACATTTTAATTAAAACCTAAGCAGGGCATATATTACAAATGTAAGCTGCCACAGACGACTCAGAAGTATCAGGAGCAAGCTTAGAGATAAATAATTGTTTGCGATGAGGCACTACAGTTAGTGGAGGCGGAGGAGCATTGGGATTCGCAAGTGATTGAGAGCCAGCATGATCCTGTGATTGATCAGAGTTCTCGTGAGGGATAAATAGAGCTACACCAGGGCTTGTAATGTGTACTCCAATCTGAAAAGAAGAGCATAAAGAGGGACAAGAAGCAGCGACCACCAACGGATCCAGCTATGCTTAAAGCCATCGCATACTGGAGGAGAAATAGTGAGTCGACGGATCAGCAGCACTCTCCCCTTCGCAGTAGAGCCTATTGAGCTGGAGGAGATACGTGCGGCAGCAAAGAGGCTGAAAAACGGCAAAGGACCCGGCTCAGACGGAATCCCAAACTGCGCCATACAAATTGACAGAGAGACCAGAATTATTTGCTGAAGTCTACACCCAGTGCCTGCGAGAGGGCTCTTTTTCTGCAAGGTGGAAGCTCCAGAAACTGGTCCTTCTCCCGAAGCCTGGCAAGTCTCCAAGCGACGTATCTGCCCACAGGCCGATATGCCTTATCTCGTAGATATGCGCCCCATTCTCGTAGATAGTTTTCGGACAGTTTTCCGATCATCATAGCTAGTAATCGTTGTGTGTCGATTAACCGGTTATCAGTGTATTCCAAAGCAGAACTTATGTTTTGAACAGTGTTATTGAATTCTTCGAAATTGTCGATATTATTGACTGGCTTTACTTGGCACGCTCTTGACATCAACTCTAGTGCAATATTTTCGGCTCCACCATACGCTTTATTTTTTTTTTTTTTCTTTATTTATAAGATCGATATGATTTTGTCTGGATCTTTTGCAGAGATTAGTAGCAAAGAAACCTTTTCCTTAGCCACTCCCTTTAGAGCTTTTGATAATCGTTGAACATCTTCCTCTTTGGAGAATCCGCAATGTTTGCTCGTAGCATTGAACTCTTGGATAAAGTGTGTCCAATTCAACGCTGATGAACCATCAAACTCCAGGTGTTTACTGTTTAAGCTCTGCCGCGCCAGCATCTGGTTTATGGCTCTTGTTGCCATGCTCGGATTATTGGTTTCATCCAAATTATTCTGACACTCTTCAGATTGCGAACGAACCCACATTGAAGTTCGCTCATTTCGCACAGATGTTTCAAATCGTTCGGACATGCGGGAAGAACAATCTGTTAGTGCGACCTTGGCTTTCAGAACATTTTTCTTACTTACCAGTGCTTCTTCTTCCGCTTGAAGAAGTTCTAGTTCCCTTTGAACTATAAGTATTTCATTGTGCATACAAGTTAAGTCTATCTCTGAGTTTGCAGTTGGGTTGTTATCTGCCTCTGACAGTATCCGTTTGTTGTTTATAAGCTTTGTCTCCTTTTCGCACATTTTACGCTTGACGTCTACGTATGCTGTATCCGCATTCTCAATTTGTTCCAGTATAACTAGTCGCTGCTCCAGAACTATTGCATTTGACCCATCAGAGTCTTCGGTGCTGACAAATAATATGGCGTCAACAATTTTTGCCTCCAAATCATTTTTTGTCTCTTTCTCACCGACGCCGATGTCAAGAAACTCACAGACGCGCAATAAAGCGTTTGCGCCTAGTTCCTTTGAGATTGCCTGCTCATGTTCTGCCTTTTCAGCATTGTTATAATTTAAACCTTTGAACGTACGAAGCTGTCGTTTTATCAATGTTTCTGTAACAAATTTCAGGTAGATTGCAAAATGTACATCTCGTAGTGTTTGCGATTTCCACGAATCAATGCGGCCAAGCTGCTGTTTGCTCCACTGCCACATTTTTGATTAAATGGTTTGTTTTTGTTTATGGACTGTATTTCTATCGCTGATTGCTATTTAAGCTATCCGGCTCGAAGGACCACTATGTTAATTATATTTTAGACGCTTATAAACTTTATTTTGATTTTTTCTTAATAGTATTGTAAAAACTCCTTCGACCGGGTTCCGTTGGGTTGAAAAATAATAATCAGAGACACGTCTGTGTCGGTTGACTGGAGTTTTTGATTGATTTCTTTATTCCAAATTATTCTTTTGCTTAGGCTAATTTTACATATATATTCTTATGCTGCGATTTATGCGACAGCTACAAAAGAGAGGGAGAGTGTCAGTACATACATACATACATACTGTTGGAGCGCATGCATCAAAGTGCTTGGTCAGCGGTCACACGCTGGCCTGGCTCTAGCTCATGTTACGCTTGTGCATACAGTGCTTATGTGAATATATGTATGTGCATATACAAATGTACATACATATATGTTCATGCTTAATTGTATGTTTACTTGAATATGTTTATGTGAATACTTCAATGTATACATATGAACATATTCAAGTGCACAATTATATTTTAATGCGTATATGTTTAATTGTTTATACTTGCAACAAAGTGTTACAAGTTGAGCTCATTGTGTTGAGTTATTAGTTGTATGAACATACTACACCTCCCCTTTTTAGAGAATAACGTAATATTATGTAGTTATTGTAATGATTATTTATATAGAAAGGTAAAATAAAAGGTAAAGTAAAGGTGTATCTTAGGAAAGTTTTTTTTTTTTTTTGTTTGTGTCTCTTTAGGCAAATTTTCTTTCTCTTGTTTTTCGAAATTGCGTGAATTTGTTTTCAATAATAGATGAATCCATAAAGATTTTTGTTTTTTTTTTTGTAAAAATTACTTAAGTATCATGATAATTATTATTTTTTTTCGGTTGATCATTCCGAAAATGGTTTTAGTCTGTTTTTATGAACCTTTTGGTATTTATTCTTATTATCTGCTATTAATATATTGTCATTTTCTTCTATACTCACTACCTTATAAGGCCCTATATATTTAGCATCTAGTTTATGACCTATTTCTTTTCTTAATAAAACTTTATCTCCTATGTTTAAATTGAAATCGGCAATATGTTTGTCGTAGTATTTTTTATTACTTAACTTATGGTTTTCTAACATTATCCTAGCTCTTGTATATGCTATTTCTATTCTAAACTTTATTTCCTTAGAGTAGTCGTCTAAATTGTATATTGGATCTATTCTATCGATTTTGTTAAAATCTATGAACTGATTTGGTAGTCTTCCAAATACTAGTTCGTATGGACAATATTCATGCACTGCCGAGGGTGTTGTGTTGTAACAATAAGTGAAATATTGTATCCAAGCATCCCAATCGGACTTATCTGCTGATATGTATGAACGAATATATTCATTGAATGTTCTATGACTTCGTTCTATTGTCCCTAAGGTCTGGTGGTGGTATGCTGTAGATGTCAGATTTTTAATCTTCATGTACTTGCATATATCTGTTATAATTTGGTTTTTATACTCAGTTCCCATGTCCGTAATGAGTGTTTTCATTGGACCGTACTGTAGTATACAATTTTCGAATATAGCTTTAGCTACATTACTTGCACTCTTAGATGCAACTGGAATGGCTATTAGGTATTTTGTCAGATCGCATATCAATGTGACAATATACTCATTTTCATTATCTGATTTTGGTAGTGGACCTATTGTGTCCACTATAACCTTATCAAAAGCCTTCGCTGGTGTTTCTGTTATTATCATGGGAGTCTTCGTATGTGTCGTCGTTTTTGACACCTGGCATTTATGACATCTCCTTATGTACTCTTTGATATGGCGTCCCATATTTTTCCAATAGTAGTGTCTTTTGATTTTTGCCAGCGTTCTGGTAATGCCAGTATGACCTCCTTGAATTGGATCATCATGATATGTAGACAGTATTGCTTCTTTTTCTTTTTCATTTTCTATTAGGGTCACCGGCTGGAGTAGCGCTACTCTTAATGTTTTCAATATAGTATTGCCCATATTTTTAAAAGAATCTATTGAAATAATTTCAAAGATCTTTTCGCTCGGTGCCAGTTTTAGTTGGCTGATTTCAAGTATACCGGCTTGCATTTCAAGCCTTTGGAAGAACTGACCTAAGTCGAGAATTCCATTGGTATACAAATCGCTAACTTCAATTCTTGCCATAACTTTCTTTCCATGTTTCAGTGAACATTTAGATTCTGTTATTCGCAAGGTCACTACTTTTCGTACCTCGTCATTATTGATGACTTCGTATACGTTGGGCCTAGAAGCATTTTGAAGTTTTTGCCTTGGCAAAAGGTCTTCTTTATTAACTGCGCAGTTTTTCTGTCTACTTTGTTGCCTGGTAGTGACTTTCAGGACTTTTATACTCATATCTTTTAATTCGGATATAGTTATCCGCGATAAGGCGTCTGCCACAAAATTGTCTTTACCTCGCAAATACTCTACTGTAAAGTCGTACTCTTCCAATTCTAGCCGCATGCGTGTTAGTTTTGAACTCGGGTTGACCATGGAGAATAAATATGTTAATGGTCTATGGTCTGTTCGCACTGTGAAGTGTTTTCCATATATATATGGTCGAAAATTTGTTATTGCCCAATGTATTGCTGCTAGCTCTTGTTCTGTAGTACTCTTGTTGCTTTCACCTTTAGTGAACGCTCTTGATGCATATGAAACTGGAAGCTGGAGTCCATTATAGTTTTGTGTTAAAACTGCTCCACATGCTTGTTTGCTTGCATCCGTGATTATGCAAAATTCTTTGCTGAAATCTGGGTACTGCAATAGATTAGGTTGAACGAGCTTTTCTTTTAAGTATTGGAATGCATTTTCGCATTCTGCTGTCCATTCGAAGGGAACATTCTTTTTACATAATCTTGTTATGTGCCGGGAGTATTCGGCGAAATTTTTTATGAAACGTCTATAATAATTGCAAAATGCAACGAAACGTCTAGCACTATCTGCATCATGTGGGACTGGATAATTCTTGATGACGTCAAATTTTGTGTCGTCTGGCAAGATTCCTTTGTCTGTGCATTTGTGACCTAGGAATGTCACCTCATGCATAAAAAATGAGCATTTTTCTGGATGCAGTTTTAGATTATTTTTTCTGCAAAGTTTAAAAACATCTACTAAATTTTTAATCATATGTTGTTCAGAACAACCAATAACGATTAAATCATCCATATAGAGAAAAGCTTGGCTGGGCTCAAGCCCTGAGAATGCTATTGTCATCATTCTTTGAAATGAATTAGGTGCTATTTTTAGACCGAAAGGTAATCGCGTGAAGCGATATGAGCCATTGCTCGTTGAAAAAGACGTTATATCTCTTGATTTTTCTTCTAGTTCTATTTGATGAAAACCTGACATTAAATCAAGGCAAGAAAAATATTTTGCTCTTCCCAATTGATCAAGAATATCATCAATTCTGGGGAGCGGAAACTTGTCTGACAGCAATTTTTTGTTTATTTGACGATAGTCAATTACTAATCGCCAGTTTTTTTCTTTAGATCCCGAAAGTGTTTTCTTTGGGACTAGTAAGAGTGGGCTATTATAAGGCGAAACAGACGGTTCAACAATACCCTGTTCAATTAACTTTCCAACTTGTCGCTGGATCTCGTCTATTTGGCTATGCGGGCTCCGGTAATTTTTCACATATACCGGTTCATCATCCTTAAGTCTTAATTTTTGTTTATAAAAATTATTTGTTGTGATCGGTTCGGTGTCAAGTCCGAACACATCACTATACTCAGTGCATAATTTTTCGAGTTTGTCTTTGAATAGTGTTGGGAAATTTTTCTTCAATTTATGAATTACAGATTCTTTTCTTAAATCTTTGGTATTTTGAACTATATCGTAGTTCGAAAGTGATTCAAATTTTAAATTGTTAAAGCCTACTAGTTGGGAGTTATCTGTGGTATTTAAGAATCGGACATAAGTACTTTGGGCTGTTGCAATAGTGTTTGCAACATAAACGCCCGGTTTAATTTCCTGATTCGGAATTAAAATGTTACCTTCTGCTGAAGATAGTTCTATTTTGCGTACCACTTGGGATCGTGCTGGTAGAAGTGCTGAGTTATTACCAGAATTGAATGTTATTGGAACGTAAATTGGGTACTTTAATGTTTGTGGTCTAAGTATAAACCAATCTTCTGAATTGCTGTAATCTATTTTGCAATTAAAAGTTTTTATGAAATCTAATCCTATTATTCCATCGCATGGGATTGCGAAATCTGCATGAAGCAGATGAAATTCGTATGGAATAATATATTTACTTGTCTGCAATTCTATTGAGACTAGGCCTTTGGAATTTATTACTCCTTCTCCTATGCCTCGAATGTCTACAGTTTTGTTTACTTTGATGTCATGAAATACATCAGAATTTTCTTTTATTATTGAAATATCTGCACCGGTGTCAATTAAGAATGTTATTTTCTTATTGGTTTCAACATTCTTAAATGATACGAAATTATTAAGACTTAGGTTGATAGAGTATACTTTATTTTTTAACTCTGAGCATTTGGAGGAGCTTGTCCGTTTCCCTGGTCGCTTTGGGTAATTCGGACATTTGTATTGTTATAACCATTTTGTTGGTTATTTGTGTTTTGTCTATTATTATTTTGTTGTCCACCTCCACGGCCGCCTCTTCGGTAGCGTGAATTATTTCGGCCTCGTTGGGCTCTGTGGGCATCGTTATTGCTCCAGCTCGAATTGTTGTTGTTCCAATTCGAGTTGTTTCTCCAGTTACCATTATTATTGTAGCGGCGTCTACCGCGGTCATTATGCTGGGCATAAAAAATGGTATTATTTTGGGAACTTCCCGTGGAGCCCGACTCTACTGAAAGAGTGGTAAATCTAGTGATGGCTTCTTTGGCTGAATCAAAGTTTCCCGATTCCATTAGTAGCTGGACTCTTTGACTTTTGGTATGACTTACCATAGCATTTACTGCCACTTTGGTAGTGTATTTTATAGCCTGTTCATTTGGAAGACCATCCGAAATATACGCGCCTTTTAGGGCGTCGGTCAACTCAGTAATCTCTTTTGTGTATGAAACACAGTTATTAGGGTTTCTCTGCAGATTTTTAATCTTTGCTGTTAAAAGATCCACTGATTCACCCTTAAAGATTGTTGACAGTTTTTGTATAACTTCGTCAATCGTTGTTTCCGAGCTTAGCGTATTACCCGCTTGACCTTTCAATTTTGATTTTATTATTTCGATGGCTACTGCTTCATGCGTTTCTTTTATGGTATCAAGTACGCGAAGTGCCCCAATGAAACCTTGTAGGTTTTTAATGTCACCATCGAAGAATGGTAGCAGCCTTGTGGCTGTGTTTATGAATTCTACCACTGTTTGAGTCATTTTGTTGCTTCCTTTTGGAATTGCTGGTTTATTATGACTTATAATTGACTGATCAGAGCTCACTGGTGGTTTTTCTTGACCTCTTTCATCATCGGCCATTAGTTGCGTTTCTTCTTCCAGCACTATTGAAGTTTCCAAATCAGTTGTTTGTTTAAATTCAATATTGTGTCTGTTTAGCACAGCTATTGCTTTTTGTTTGCAATCACTGTAGAACGCATTTGCGGCTGTTTTTTGCCCTTCCTTTAGTTTGCTATAGTGCTCAGTTAATACTGCCCTAATAGCTTGGAGCTTCTCGGTTATTATTTTCGTGTGTTTGGTTACTGTGTCTTGGGATGTTTCTCTGTTTTGCGAGAGGCACTTACAAGATTTAGTTAATTCTTGTGCGTGTATTCTAGCTTTTCCAATTATATCATCCCAAGTAACCATAGTTTGTTAAAAATAACAAAATTTTCGAAAATGTTTATGTTTATTTATTTTTTTTTTTTTTATTATTCTGTATCTATTATTTCTACATCTGAGTCTGTACTCGATTCTGATATGTCTATCAGCGCGATCGAGTCCTTAAAAAGTTCGTGGACCCATCCGGGCACGTCTTTATGTAAAGGAGTCTTAGCTAACAATCTACTATAAGCTACTTTTATGGATTTTTCCATAAGATCTACAATTTTTTTTTGTAAATTTGTAGTTGTGGGCTATCCAATACCTTATTTCCTTGTATTTGTGATTTGTTTCGCCTGATTGTATCAGGAAATCGAGGAAAGGTAAGTATTTTTGTAGCCTTTTTGTTTCTATCTTATCCATATTCTACACTAACTTGTTAGGCCTATTAATATGGATGTACGTATATAAAAAAATCATGGAGGCTTACTGCCTCGGTTCCTCCATTCGGTAGAAACGATATGTGCCTGCTGCGTTGGAAAAGCAACATACATATGGTACTGTGAGGATGAAACTCATCTGTACCCTAGTGCTTCCTTGAACTGGGAATTCTTCTCCCGTTATATTTAGGTAAGCTGACTTAATTTGTACCAAGTTTATTGAGTTCTGTGGTGAATTGATATGCTCATTTCTAAAAACCTCAATTAAATCTTGGACAATACTGGGATGCCTAGCGTTTATTTTTCCAAAATAATTATCAAGAGTGGCCATTGTTTTCCAGAATTATTATTATTTTTTTTTTTTATTGTTATTCGCGTGTGTGCATATGTATTCTTAGACCTTATCTAGGTCATTAGCTTGGCTTATGGCTCTTTTGGTTACACATTTATTGTGTAATAGATAAGCTTTATATAAAATATATGCGCACATTATTACGACGATTATTAATAACAATATGTTCGTTAATCTCAAGTCAGTATTTGATGATTCGATTTTATTTATTACATTAGCAGTGGAGTCCACTGATTTTGTTTCTATTAACCCCATTGTGGGTATAAGAGATATATCATCAAATTTACTTATGGAATTATCGAACATATGGAGTTTATATAAAAAAAAATTTTTTTTTTTGTGTATAATTCTAATAATAATCTCACTGACTAACGATCCTATATGAGACTATTTTAATTTAGCAGGATGAAAATGAATATGACAAATACGGGAAAAAAATAGGGAACAAAAGCCCATAAAAACATCTCAAAACCTTTTGTTTAAAAGTTACTAAAAAAAATTTTTTTTTTTTTAAGTATTTCAAGCTTCGTTCTTATTTGCTTGAATACGAATTATAATTATAAAAATTTATATTTGAATTATTTGAAAAATTGTTATGGATTCATGAATTTTTATGAAATTTTATTTAAAAAAATTATTAAATTTTTTTTATACGACAAAAGAAAAAAAAAATTTTATCTCAACTGTGTCTTGCACAGCGAGCCAGAGACGTGGAAAAAATTATAGAGCATGTGGTTGGCTCACAATTCAGATTTACATTTCATTCGTTATTGTTATTTAGAAATAAAAAAAAATTTATATGAAAAAAAAAATTCTCCAACCACATTGTTAGTAATAGCCTACAGAAAGTTAGTAAGTTCGCAAGTTGCACTTTCGTGCTTCAACTTGCTATTAGGCTTATAATTATTATTATTAAATTAAAGGCAAGTTAAGGCTTGCGCATTTCTGCGGCCCCCTTGCGTTTCTTCGCTCTTTGGCGAAGTTCAGTTTTTAGGTTCTCGATACGCTCTATGCAGCGTTGTCGGTCTTCTTCGTTGGTGCTGGCCTTTAGTAAATCCTGCTGCAGTCTTTTCTGGGTGAGCAGGCGTCTCACCTCACCGCCCCGTTTCGTCTTTTTGGGGATTCTCGTCTGCTGCCGGGCTCTGTACTCCTCTATTGTTAGTGGCCGCGGTCCATCGTTGGGATACAGCTCTAGCGCTTCTTTTAGCGTCAGTGCATCCCTTTGCTCGACAGGAGCAGATTCCGCAAAGGGAATATCTTCACTGTTGTTCATGTATTTTTTTTTTTTTTTTTTTTTTTTTAGTCAAACTTATGTGTTGATGCTGATGTTCATCGTTGGGATAACGAACGAGACTCAAATATATTCACTAGATATCTTCAGTATTATGGTGTTGAAGCTGATGTTGATAGCTGTTCTTTAGCTTTAAATGTTTAATGTCTCTGTTGTTTATGCTGTTGTTGTTGCTACAATCTCTGTCAGTTGTTTCTTTTCTTGCCAATAAGTTGCAGCATCATTTAGTTGTTGTCGCTTTTCCATATATTAGTTGTCGCAGCATCATTTAGATGTCATCGCTTTTCAATATAAAATTATGTTATTATAATTTATATATATGTTGTGTGCAGCTCAGGTCCTGTCACGGTCGCCATGTAAAAACTCCTTCGACCGGGTTCCGTTGGGTTGAAAAATAATAATCAGAGACACGTCTGTGTCGGTTGACTGGAGTTTTTGATTGATTTCTTTATTCCAAATTATTCTTTTGCTTAGGCTAATTTTACATATATATTCTTATGCTGCGATTTATGCGACAGCTACAAAAGAGAGGGAGAGTGTCAGTACATACATACATACATACTGTTGGAGCGCATGCATCAAAGTGCTTGGTCAGCGGTCACACGCTGGCCTGGCTCTAGCTCATGTTACGCTTGTGCATACAGTGCTTATGTGAATATATGTATGTGCATATACAAATGTACATACATATATGTTCATGCTTAATTGTATGTTTACTTGAATATGTTTATGTGAATACTTCAATGTATACATATGAACATATTCAAGTGCACAATTATATTTTAATGCGTATATGTTTAATTGTTTATACTTGCAACAAAGTGTTACAAGTTGAGCTCATTGTGTTAAGTTATTAGTTGTATGACAGTACGCTTTTACAATGTTCTTATTGGCGGCGTGGTCTTTTTTCGAGTGTGGCCGTATATTGTTAAACTGAGAATACATTTAAATAATCGAAACTTAAATACTAGATGTATCGATATTGATCGAGGCCATTTACTACGATACAAACACGAAAAGGTTCATGAAGAGAGTAGTTAGTCAGACATATACTAAGGTGAATAGGAAAAAAGTTTCTGGTCCGACGTGAGGGAACACGAAAATATAGCGTATCTAGTAAATTAGTAGCAATGACTTCCCCGTTGACTAGTTTATGGAGAAAGAGAATGCCAAAAACGAGCCTACGGTTGTAAAGTGAAGGATGATTAATAAGAAGAAGTCTGTCAATTAAGACCGCGTAACGCAAAGTTAAGGAATTGTTTCTGTACCGATTTAATAGTACGCTGGTGAACATCATATTGTGTAAAAACGGCATAAAGGTGTAGTTTATTAACGTGGCACCAATCACAGAACGCATCGAGATCTGATTGCAAGTACTGTTGGAAAGAAGGAACATTATAGGAATTACAAATCTTGACGTCATCCGCAAACATGAGCGCGCGTGAATGAGCCAAGGCCAAAGGCAAATCATTTATAAACAGTGTAAATAACAGTGGGCCCAGATGACTGCCTTGGGGTACACCTGACTTATCTCGAACAGTTTTAGATATCGAGGAACGAAAAGACACCAGGTTCTGCCAATAAGATACGACTTTAACCAAGCCAACAGTTTCGGGCAAAAACCCATGATGTTAAGTTTCGCGAGAAGCATAGAATGATCAACCGTATCGAAAGCCTTACTAAAGTCTGTATAAATAACATCAGTTTGACACTTTTTACGGAAGCCATGGTGTACAAGGGTAGTTAATTCTAAAAGGTTAGTAAGTGATGAACGACCTTTCATAAAGCCATACTGACAAGGAGAAACAGCTTTGGTATTGCCGAAAGTGCCACGGTAGTTAGAAACATCCGATTTGCTACCCTTTTTAAAAAGCGGAATAATAAAAGACTCCTTCCAAATATCGGGAAAGGTACAAGTCTCACTCGATATAAAGAATAACCGAGATAAAGGCTTAGATAGGGAAATCGAACACATTTTAAGGATGCAACTAGGTATATTATCAGGACCGGGAACGAAGGACATAGATGACAAGCTAGAGCTAATACAGTCTTCAGTAATACTAGGAAAAAACATACAATTTAAATGTGGTATTGAAAAGGGATAGGGTGTGGGTTCCGAAACAGTAGTAGAATAAGTCGACTGAACGAATTTAGCAAACAGATCTGCAATATCTGAATCATTATTAGCAGTCTGGTCATTAAGTCTGAAGGTGGAAGGTAGTACATTAGAGCGTCTTTTGGAATTAACAAAGTTGTAAAATCTTTTGGGGTTCTTATAAAATTCAACCTTACAGCGAACGATATAATTATTGTAGCATTGAGTGTTTAAAAGACAAAATTGAGATTTGGCTATACAGTAATTTGCATAGTCAAGTCGCGAACCAGTTTTTTAAAATCTTTTAAAATATCTCAATTTAATGTTACGGAGATTAGAGAGCCTAAGTGTGAACCAGACTGGCGCACTGGAGACGGTAGAGACATTCACATAAGGAACGCATTTATCAATTAGACAATTAAGAGCAGAGTAGAAAAACTTCACTGAACAATCTATATCGCAGCACTCAAATAGAAATGACCAATCAAAAGAGAAAATAAGGCTTTTAAGAAGATTGAAATTTGTTTTACGAAAACATCTACGACGAGAATTTGCGATGTTATTAAATGAGTTAGTAACGGAATTGTAAGAAATAGTAACTTCAATGGTAGGGTGATAAGGATCTTCAGGTTTCACTAGGGGCTGTGTTCGGGATTCAGCACTAACAGTGGGATCAGAGACAAAAACAAGATCGATGATTATTTTAGAAGAGTTAGGTAAAGAATTCAACTGATAGCGCGGACATTCAAGTAGGCTATCAAGAAAAACATGTTGAGATGAAGAAAGATAGATTATCATCAACAAGCCAAGAAATATTAGGCAAGTTGAAATCACCTAAAACTATAAGGAAATCACGATCTTTAAGATGATTAAAAATAGTTTGCAAAGCATCAGCATGGTGCATATAGGTCATGATATAAGAAGCTGGAAAAATATATGAACTAGAGATATATAAGCTAAAGTTGGAACATGTAACTTCGACGCAAATAAACTCAACACCTAAGGGCAGATCCATCGGCACAACACTTGAACACAGATTCGAGTTAACAGCAATGAGTACTCCACAGTACACAGAAAAGGTTTGGCTATCAAAGAACATTTTCAAGAGCCTGGTAAGAAGTCCACTTACATTTTGATAATGAATGCAAAAACTAGACGTTATTAGTTTTTTGAGGCAGAAGATAAATTAGGAAGGTGGACAGGCAACGGACGGGAGCGCTTATTGGGCGCAAACTCGTGTACAACTAGGCCCTCTGGCCAGAAATTAGTGTCAACCATAGCTGAGAAATACTCATTTGGTACTGTAATTTCAAAAGAGGAGATTTCGCGAGGCCTAGAAAACTTAAACATTTTAATTAAAACCTAAGCAGGGCATATATTACAAATGTAAGCTGCCACAGACGACTCAGAAGTATCAGGAGCAAGCTTAGAGATAAATAATTGTTTGCGATGAGGCACTACAGTTAGTGGAGGCGGAGGAGCATTGGGATTCGCAAGTGATTGAGAGCCAGCATGATCCTGTGATTGATCAGAGTTCTCGTGAGGGATAAATAGAGCTACACCAGGGCTTGTAATGTGTACTCCAATCTGAAAAGAAGAGCATAAAGAGGGACAAGAAGCAGCGACCACCAACGGATCCAGCTATGCTTAAAGCCATCGCATACTGGAGGAGAAATAGTGAGTCGACGGATCAGCAGCACTCTCCCCTTCGCAGTAGAGCCTATTGAGCTGGAGGAGATACGTGCGGCAGCAAAGAGGCTGAAAAACGGCAAAGGACCCGGCTCAGACGGAATCCCAAACTGCGCCATACAAATTGACAGAGAGACCAGAATTATTTGCTGAAGTCTACACCCAGTGCCTGCGAGAGGGCTCTTTTTCTGCAAGGTGGAAGCTCCAGAAACTGGTCCTTCTCCCGAAGCCTGGCAAGTCTCCAAGCGACGTATCTGCCCACAGGCCGATATGCCTTATCGACACCATGGGCAAGGTGTTAGAGTCAATCGCATGCTCAAGGCTGCAGCAGGCGATTCAGGATGGTGGCGCACTCTCACCGAACCAATTCGGTTTCCGGAAGGCCCTGTCCACAACAGACGCAATAGCCAGGGTGATCGGCCTCGTAGGCGATCAAGGGCTCGAGGTGGAAAGGCAGCTCGAAGAAATACTGCCTCGTCGTCACGCTAGACGTAAAAAATGCTTTCAACACGGCGGACTGGGGGCGTATTCTGGATGCCCTTCAGTCGTTCAGCGTTCTTGCCTACCTGCGCGCCATCGTGTGGAGCTACTTCCACGGCATGCGACTTGTGTATAGATCAGACGTGGGCTGCGAATCGTACAATGTTTCGGCTGGAGTACCACAAGGCTCTGTCCTAGGCCCAACATTATGGAATGACATGTACGACAGCGTCCTGAGGCAGGTTGCCAACTAATAGGATACGCAGACAACGTGGCTCGAAAAAATATTGCCTCTGCAGTTGCAAGCTCTGCCGTTCTTTTTTCGCTTCATGTAGTTTCAATTCCCAACTAGTTTTAGCGTTGAAGATATGGTATGGCCATTACAACTGTGGATTCTTTAGCGAAGTCTACTGATGACAGAACTTGCTGGTTCTTAAAATAGCTATACAGACAACCTGCTCACCTTTTGTGCTGCCTATGATTTAAAATCTTACAAACAAATTAGTAAGATTCATTGACCTGAAGCCCCACTAAAACACAGTTTTGATTAACTTCAATAAGGTCAAAATCTAGACAAATAAAAATAAAAATAATAATACAAGGTAACATTGATTGAAGCAATTAATAAAACAAATAGTTGCTGTATAAAAAATGTTAAATTGGAAACAAATCTCAACTTAAAATGAAGTAAGTAAGTCGTCTCGCCGACTTGGGTATACCATACACAAGGTGAAACAAATATTTAAAATTTCGAAAACCAAATGTATGTCTATTAAATTGTTTTAACATGCCTCATACCATATGCTATCTCGCTCACTCTACAAACACACGAGCACTCTAGCGCCGCCACTAGCCAACTGCCAATTCTGCCCTAATGGATCGCGTAGCAAAATACGTTCATACGTATATTTTGTATGTTTCTGTCCGATTTATATCAAATTTGGTAGTTTAGATGGTAGATTTATTAGTCTGCCAAATTTGATCGCGATGGTCAAAAGATTGCAAGAGCCAATCGGTTTTTTTTTAAATTATGGAGGCGAAAATGGGCGTAGCAACATAGTAAAATATATATATTCTGCGCGCATACAAAGCCAGTATACATACTAAATTTGGTGACTTTAGCTTTTTTTGTTTTCGAAAAAATCAATTTTGTTTAATTTTCGGGGGCGGAAATGGGCGTGGCAAAATTTTTAAATAGTCAATATTTGCGCGTCTATTAGGCTAGATTACATACCAAATTAAATGTCTGTTTTTTGTGAATTCTGGGGGCGAAAGGGGGCAAAAAGTTGGAACAACTATTTTCTGCGCGCTAACTACAGTATATAAACCAAATTTGATGTCTCTATCTGCTATACTTTTTAAGAAAAACAGTTTTATGTAAATTCTGGGGGCGTAAGGGGGCGTGGCCAAAACTCCAATTAACTCTATATATTTACATACCACACGCGTCTACATACCAAATTTGGTGGCTCTAGCTCTTATAGTCTCCGAGATCTGCGTGTTTATACGGACGGACGGACGGACAGACGGACATGGCTAGATCGACTCGGTTGTTAATCCTGATCAAGATTATATATACTTTTTGGCGACTTTAATATACCATTTCACCCTATGGGTGTATGGTATAAAAAAAAAAGCCAGAACACGTAACGAAAAAAAAAATTAAGTAAGTAAGTCGTCTCGCCGACTTAGGTATACCATACACCAGTAAAGCAAATATTCAAATTTATTAAACAGATGCATTTTCTCATGTTTTTTAAAGGATATCTTAGTATTTCGCAAACTCCAGCATACGAGCACCCTAGCGCCCCCACCAGCCAACGGACAACTCCGGCCTTATGGAAAAACGTTTATTTGCATAACTCAACTGTTTTTTTTTTCGATTTTGATCAAATTTTGCTGGATATTAGTAACAAATTTTAGTGTGCCAAATTTGTATAAGGTAGAAAAATACGGGAGATAATCGTTTTATTCAAATTACGGAGCGAATATGGGGGTGGCAAAATCTTTACAAATATACATACCAAATATGGTGTCTCTAGCTAGTATAGTTTTTGAGATAAATCCTTTTTTTTTAAATTGCGAGGGCGGAAAGGGGCGTGGCAAAAATTTGAAACAAACTTGATCACTTTACTTTACGGACTGAAGGACAGACGGACAAGGCTAGATCGAGCCAGCTGTTGATCCTGATCAAGAATATATATACCTCATGGGGTCGGAGAAGCTTCCTTCTGCCTGCCTACATTTTGACGACTTTAATATACCATTTCACCCTATGGGTGTATGGTATAAAAAATACATATACATATATACACATAAATAAAAAATTTCTGTTCGTTAGCGATACAATTCGATTCGGCTCATAGTTTCTCAGTATGTATAAGTGTATATGCTTTTTAGAGGTATTTTTTGATTCGTTTCCTTTTTTCTTAATAACAATCCGGATGTAAACAAAAGAGATATTTATTTGAATTTATTTGCAATTCAAAAAGCCGCAGAGTAGCAATTAATGCTGCAACAGAGGCTGCTGCCTTCATGCCGTAGGTGGTGCCACTGGAAGGCATTGGTCAGACGACGATGATGGTGTTGATAACTTTATACTAAAAAGTGCCTGCTGGGAGGCGGCCATAACCAAGCAGGCAAGCACGATTTAGTGAGCAGCTAAAACGCCCCAGTGGGCTCGGCTCGGCTTCCTTTCTTCCCCCCATCGATGCCAACCTATATACTAAAAGACAAATAGGCACGACGGCCACAACACCTGGCGGAATTGGCAAGTCATAATTTGCACTTTAATGAAAACGGCGTCCGAACAGCTTCAACCAATGCACCAGAAATCTCATTTTACAATCGACCCCATCACCACCCCAAAACCAAGCGCCCACCCACCCAGCCACCTACCAGTGGGTTTTGTCAGTTGCAACAACATTTTGCCATGCACTCACAATTCATCCATCCATCCATTGACGCCACACGTTCTGGTTGTGTTGGGTGAGGAGAAACCTGCACCGTCATCATTCAGATTAAACGAAACCAAGAGCTGGCATCAACTAAGGGCAGACATGCGCATTGACAAACTCACTACAAGCAGCGGAACAGCAATATTAATATGTCTGAATTTTACAATCAATCCCCGAGATGATAAGCATTAATTATAAAGGTTATCTGGCTAACAATTTGTTGTACTCAGTTATTCCTTATAAACATACACATATTTATAGGCATTTCTGTATATAATAAATCTACAAAAAAATAATAATCATTACATGAAGTTTGTTTTGTTCTGTCTAAGTAAATAAATTTAAAATCGATAAAGATTATGAAATTGCAAATTAAAACGCGTCAGTGATCAATTAAAAGATAGAAGTATTTCGACTCAAGCAATAGACTTGGAATGTAGATTGGAAATGTTGAATACCAATATCAAGTCTGCACTGAGATATCAAACTCGAGTGGAGACATTTGACTTCGACGATTAGTATAGGTCAGAGTTAGAAGTGTTGTGTATTTCGGCGAAATTACAACATTAAACAATTCGCATTTAACAATTCGTCCGATACCAAAGGGCATGAGGAACGTACGTCCGAACCGCCGGCTCGATCTCGTCTTCCGAATTTACAACTGCCAAAGTTTAGTAAGAAGTACTCAGAGTTTAAAAATTTTATCTCGTTTTTCGAAACCCTTGTTCATAATGACAGGCCTCATTTTCATGGAAAATATTTCCGCGCTGTTCAGCCTTCCTAAGAATGTACGAATGTTATGAATCTCAGCTGCGGCGTTGATGGGTCTAGTTGACTCTCTTTTGTCAATTGGAGACGAAAAATGCAATAAATGCAATTTTAGTTATGAACAAGGTTCATTCACAAACAAAACGTAAGTGTGAAGAGCAGCTCGATTATGTGACAATCCTCTCAAAGACACAATGCCAGGTCACACTAAATCGTCGTCATCAACACATGTCGGCTGATGAATCAGCAAAGCAGTCGGTAGACGGTGTTAAGTCTGATCAGAGATCAGTCTCCAAGAAGCATAGTCGTAGCACCTTTTCGTGTTTTGTGGCAAATAAGAAAGTTGACGATAAGTCCCCAAAATGTTCATATTGCAATTCCGACAAAACGCAAAAATGTGTCGTGTATGCAACAAGTCGCATCATACGAAAGGCGAACAACCTTCCACCTTACATGTTAGTAAGGTGGTATCCTTGGATTTCGGAATTCTGAAGTCCATTTCATCATATCAGCCACCTTAAACCGTTAATATCACTGGCTGGAAAATACCTAATAATCTGCAATTAGCTGACCCGCAAAAAGAAGAAATGCTTATTGGAGCAGATTCCTTTTACGACCTTTTGTCAATAGGTCAAGTAAAACAAGGTCCAGGACTTCCAACCCTTCAGAAGACTATCTTCGGATGGTAATTTCGCTGATAATTTGAAAATTTTATCGTCGGGTCGTTTTCAGGTGAAGCTGCTGTTTAAGTCGAGCCCCGATGCAGTAGGTATCAGGTAGTTTTAAGACCTCAAAGCACGCCGACGAAACTTCGTGTTGTATTCGATGCATCATGCACATCTTCGTCACAAACATCGTTGAATGACATCTTGATGGTAGGTCCCACCATTCAAGCATATCGAGTTTTCCAGCTCATATTGTGGAAAAAAAAACCCAGATGATTCTTTGAAAGTGTTCAGGTTAAACACTGTTACGTATGATACGGCGCCAGCTCCGTTTCTGGCAATACGGTGTTTGACAAAGCTAGGTGAGATGATTAAATTGTCGCATCCAAAAGCTGCTGAAGCTATCAGGCACGATTTTTATGTTGATGACATGTTGACTGGTGCTGGTTGCGTTGAGGACCTTCTGACAATCAAGTCTGAAGTGTCACAGGCATTGATTAAAGCAGGCTTTGAGTTAACCAAATGGTACCCTTGCAATCCTTGGCAATAATATTTTTACTTGTTGAAAATTTGTTATTCTTCTCCCATCATTAACTAAGCATAGCACGGCACTCATACACATTCAGTTTATGTAGCGTTGCACCTGCTCTGTTGATTTGAGCAATGACGTAGTAGGCAGCCGGAAGCGCCTGAGCAGAGTCGATTTATATTGACTGTAACTTGTGTTCTATTTCTAGCGGACTTTGACGATACTGTGCGTAGTACGTTCAAGTAGTATAACGCACGGAACAAACCGCGTGGACAGGAAAGGATAGAAGTTTTAAGTATAGTAATAGAAGACTCTGAGACTCCGACTAAATAAATCTGTTTCTCTATAGGTAGGACAATGGTTGACATCGTCAGCATACATAATGAATAATACTACCTTAAGGTACACCATATGTCACAGGAATAGAATTGGAGAAGTACCTTCTGTTTTCTATTTATTAAATATTCTCGAACGCAAGAAAAAGGTCTGGTAACCCAATGTCGTTCTCAATTAAAGGCTTTGCTGAAGTCAGTGTATATGACATCAGTTTGTTTACCAATTTTTGATAATTATTGATGTAAATTCTAAAAGGTTAGTGGTTGTAGATCTACGTTTCACAAACCCATGTTGGGATGGCGAAATAATAGAGCTGCAAAAATGATGTAATTGAGAAGTTATAATTTTCTCAAAAGCTTTCGGAATAGCGGACAATTTTAAGATACCCCTATAGTTAGAGGCTTCGGACTTTTTGCCATTTTTATGCAGAGGAATGATATACGACAGCTTCCAAATATATGGAAAAAAGGAAGATTCGACAGACAATAGAAACAATTTTAAAATGGGTTTACATAATGCGTTTGCACATGCAGATAGACCATCTGGCCCCGGAGAATAAACAGGTTTAACTAGTTTAAGTTCGCTAAGAAGAAAAAATACAATTAGACTCTTTTAAATGATAAGGATACGGACTTCCTGGATATACCGTTGAGGAATAAGTTGTTTTTAAAAAACAGGTGATCACGTAATTGCCTGATCAGTGCTCTCTTTTTTATTTTGAAAGGAAAAAAAGATGGGTGCACAGAGGTCTTACGTTTAGAATTAACAAAATTGTAAAATTGTTTAGGGTCAGAAGAAAACTGAAGCTTACAGCGTTGAAGATATTTTGTATAGCATTCTCTATTAAGCATCATGAATTTTGAACGAGCGACTGTATACAGAGCGTAATCTTATGAACGACGTGTTTTTTGAAACTTCTTATAATATTGAGTCTTCACATTTTTCAAATTGGATAACTTTCGAGAGAGCCAGGGAGATTTGTTAAGCCGCTCCTATCTACCAAGAAGCTGACAAATATCAAAGAGTGAATTAAAAGCATCAATTGTAAAGACAAGACCAATCGGTAGTAACAATAGGCTGGTAACAGCTATCATAACGCCAACGCCTATGCCTGAAAATCAATCACATCTGAATATTGAAAAGTTTGTGGAAAAAGCAGATGCATCAGCAATGTCAGGGTTTAGCAACGTCTACGGTAAGGCTAAAATGTTATGATTAAAAGAAGTGAAATGTGAAAACAGTGTAAGGCCTAGAATCAAATATATGTGTCTTTGGTGGTATGTTAACGAGTCCTTTTACGTTTTGGAGACTCATTCAAAGTCGATAAGCTTCTCAACTGTATCCTCTTTTTGTGAGTGTCATTTTTTAAGATATATGGCATTTTTGACATCTACGTATGTACTCTTTTATATGACGTGTCATATCTTTCCAGTAGTGGTATCTTTTGAATTTTAGCTAGTGTTCTTGTTATGCCGCTATGACCTCCTTGAATTCGGTCATCATCATAGCTATACAATACTTTTTGTATCTCTTTTTATACCCTTGCAGATAGTATTCTAAAATTGGTCAAATGTTTGTCACGATGATTTATCGTATTAACGTCATAATAAAACATTGGGTTACATTTTACTTCGACTACTCGTGAACGATACAGCATTAACTAAAACATCAGAATATAGTTAAATTCTTATTTCAATTCAAGTCCTTTAGTTTGATGCACATCCTTCAAATTTTTTTGAAAAGTATGCTAACCAGATTTGAAATTGCATATCTTTTTAGTGACCAGGCGTACTAAATTTAATCGTTGAAACTTTAATAGTTAATTCTATCCAAATTTTCTTCATATGGTGGACAATACCATTGCAAGCGGCCTGACAATTTTGAGTTACGCTAATTTAAATACAATTTTGCTATTCCCGCACATGAAGCTTAATTTTATAGTTACAGTAATTCAGAACTCGTGTATATATTACATTAAAATAAGATTTTAACCAGCATCATTTATGATTTCAATGTTTTGTACATTGATGGAAGCAAATTTTATTTACCAACATGATTTTTTATGTCACTTAAGCCCATTTCGGTAATTATAATGTTGTAAATCTGTATTTTCACATATAAATGTGTGCCATATGCGAACGTATTCGGCGCCAATTAACTCTCTTCTGCATGAACATCTTTGCAAGGGAGATAAAATTTTTTTCGTGCAAATATTTCATTATTGTCACATCTATTTCCGATATTTGATCAACAATATTTTTTTGTATTTATAGTTGAGAAAACAAATACTAAAGCAGGAAGCATCTCCGACCCCACAAAGTATATATATTCTTGATCAGGATCAACAACCGAGTCGATCTAGCCATGTCCGTCTGTCCGTCCGTCCGTCCGTCCGTATGAACACGCAGATCTCGGAGACTATAAGAGCTAGAGCCACCAAATTTGGTATGTAGACTGTGGTATGTAAATATATAGAGTTAATTGGAGTTTTGGCCACGCCCCCTTACGCCCCCAGAATTTACATAAAACTGTTTTTCTTAAAAAGTATAGCAGATAGAGACATCAAATTTGGTTTATATACTCGTTTAGTTAGCGCGCAGAAAATAGTTGTTCCAACTTTTTGCCCCCTTCCGCCCCCGGAATTCACAAAAAACAGATTTTCTTAAAAACTATGACAGCTACCGACATTTAATTTGGTATGTAAACTAGCCTAATAGACGCGTAGATATTGACTATTTAAAAATTTTTCCACGCCCATTTCCGCCCCCGCAAATTAAACAAAACTGATTTTCTCGAAAACTAACAAAGCTAAAGTCACCAAATTTAGTATGTATACTGGCTTAGTATGCGTAGTATATATATGCTCGTGTGTTTGTAGAGTGAGCGAGATAGCATATGGTATGAGGCATGTTAAAACAGTTTAATAGACATACAACATTTGGTTTGAGACGACTTACTTACTTCATTTTATTATAGATAACTAAATAGTCCTTCTAGAAAAAATTATTCTTCCGCAAAGAAATTATTTTTTTATGATGAAAATGTATCTTGAAGTTTACCAAAACTTCAGTTATGTCAATCCTCATAAGGCACTTCAATAAAACTAAAGGAAGCCCGAAATATCATACAATAGTAGAAGGTTAAAACATCACGAGTTTGTCTGTGTGAGTTACCTTGGGTTAACAAAAAGAAACATACTGTCGTTCCCTCTCGCTTGGTACCGGTGTCATCGATTTAAAAGACTTCATCATTTCAATTTTATTACATACAAATTGGGCCCCAATTAAGACAACAAGCGAGTCATTAACGAAATGTCATGACATTTACGATCTTAGAGGTATTTCGTGTACCTTTTCATGCACAGAGAGAGCACGCTAGATGGAGATAGTATTTTCGTCTTATCGAGGGTGCAACCCTCAGACTTAATGCTTAGATGCGTCGAAAGACTAATTCAGTATTTAAGGCTTATATATAAATATTTCGTGTACTTTGTCATGCATGCAGACAGCACGATAGAGAGAGACAGAGAGAGCTTCGTTTCATCTGTTTGCAATCTCATTAGCAATGTTTTGGGAGACTAAATCAGCATGCACACGAATTATACGACGAGTCTGTCTGTGCGAGTGGCCTTTGTTTGAGAGTGAGCGCTCCTCTCGATCCCTCTCGCTTTCACTTTCAGAATCCAGCAAAACGGGACAACATTATGGTTATTGGATCCGGCCGATTTTTTAGACGTTATCAATCAAAAGCATATTCATGCCGACTATTGATAAATGCATGTATACGTACAATGGGCTTGCAAAGGTAAAGGGTAAATGATTAACAAACAAAAATAAAAAGAGATGAAAAGAGAATTTTAACTACAATAGTATGTATACATATATGTATGTACATATATCTATGCATTAAATACAGAATAAATTCAAAGATTTTAAATTAACACTTACATTAGATCAAAAACATTTTCATTATCTGGTATAAATAATACATTGACAGTCCAAATGATTAACTTCATTTTTCTGTCACTGACATATTTTAAAAATTTTATGAAAATTCTACTATGTTTTTTTCTACACACCACTGCATTGAATACTTCCTTATCAACATCATAAAATCTTTGCTTTTAAAATAGAATAGGTTAAGCTTGTTGGAGAAAACTATCTATTAAGATTAAAAAAAATCTTTAAATTAACGTATAAATATTAAACTTATACATACCAGGCGACTTTGAAAAATTGACATATGTCTTCCAACCTGGAAAACTCTGAAATTTTAAATCACTTTCATATTTTTTACAAAGTGTTGTAGTATTGTCTCTCACATATATTTCGCCTTCGGTACAGCACTTCCGAACACATGGAAGTGCTTTACAGGTTTTGAAGGCTTCACATGTGCGGACTAACAATAGATGTTGCCCTTTGAATGTCTTTATGGTTTTGTTTTTGCCTAAAGTATCCACAACGTCGATGCAAAATTCGCCGGATTTTATATTATTAGTACCGTCAATCCAACTTAATACATTTTCTCTGAATGTTATTGAATCCGCTTTAACCGTGTAATCCACTAATACTTTATTCGTTGGACAATCAAATCTGTTATCTATAACAACAGTTGGACCTTTGAAAATTAGAGACAACGCCTGAAAATCGGATTCTGCTTGTAAACATTTTTTATACTCTGGGCTGTAAATATATCCATGTGGACAACACTTGTCAATATATCCGAGATGCTGTTGTGCTCTGTAATCACTTAAATTTTCATTGCATATAAAAAGATTATTGTTTATAATAGCTAGACAAGAACTGTTTCTCCATTTTATTGGCACATTACGTAACTTTGAAATATTGAAGAAAGTAAACGAAACGCATTGCACGGTTTCATTCCAATGATGCAAAAGATAATCTTCATGAACTTGAAATCCATCTTCAAAAATGATTTCATGATTCTCAAGAGTACTACATTTTAAAGAGTCAAAGTTATTAGAAAGGGTTTTGACAAAAAATGAACCTGGGCTGCAGCAAAGTTCAACTCCTGATGCTTTAATGATAAAAATTATTAGTAGAAAACATCGCACTATATTAGAAGTCATTTCACTTTTTGACCTAAATTTTTTTTTTCGCAATTGATTACTATCAATATTACCAAATGTAGCAAATGTATTTTCATATTATTTATTAAAAGTATTTAAGGGAAAAATGTTGATCAATCTTGTACAATCAAATATTTCGTAGTCTGTATATATATCATATATACATATATTATATTACATATTTGCGCATGTGCTTTCAACCGTACACGTTGTTTTCACTAGCTAAACTGAAATTATTTTAGCTTGGTGGAAGTCATCATCAAATATGTTCACATACATATGTACATACATACATACATATGTATCCATTGATATTAAATAAACAAATTAAAAGAATGCATAGGTAGTGAGTACAGACAATAATGTGCACAGTGTGCGTTAATAAAAATGGTACATAAAAAGATATTGTAAACACATCTTCATTTTCATGGTGTCTTTGATAACAGTACATTTTGTAAACAAGTATTATATAAGTAACTCAGTGTTATCAGTAATGTTATATTAAAAATATTTTTTCTGACCAAAATAATGTTTCAGGTCGATCGTGTCTTTGGGAGACATAATATTATTATAAATATTTATAAAATATTAATATCAATTTTTATTTAATTAACTTTTATACCATGCACCCATAGGGTAAAATGATATTAAATCTTAAAGCATCAAGTTAATAAATAAAATATGTATCTAAATTCCTGCATTTTTTGCTTCGTTTTAAGCAGATCGGCAGATTAGAGCTTGAAATTTTATCTGCTAGCTAGAAAGAAATTATTTCGTTAAAAATATGTGATACTTTTTGCGAATTTAAACTTTAATATATGTATAAACGTTACATCGATATTTTTAATCCGATTCGTTTAAGAACTTGTTAAGAAATAAGTTTACAATTTGCCACATTTGCCGTACGATTTTAAGTAACACTAAGTGTATTGAATAAAAACAATATTTTTAAGGCGGGCCACGGCGTCAAGTTTTCTAGTGGCTCCGCGTGGCATAAAGTCTACAACAAAAATATGAAAAAGAAAATTCTTTTGCAATTACAATTAAAATAAATTAAGTAAAACCAGAGGGTCGCGTCTAACTTCGGTCACACCTAAGTTTGTATACCCTTGCAAGTCCATTTGTTACTTTTCCCGTTTTAACTAAAAATTCAAATTTCCGGGAGGGAACGGCCAGAGCAATTCGGCGCGTGTACAGGTATATAATATAGTATTCTTATGTTGATAAAATTTGGCACATTCCTGAAGGAGGCGGGAAGGTATAGTATTAAAATTTTTTTTTTGAATATTTTTTTTCTGAATGCACAACATCTCAAGAATAGTGTATTAAAATTTTAGATCGATCCGAGTAAAACTTCTAAATTTATGGGCAGTTGAGCGCAGGTCGGTCGACCGTTTTATATTAGATGTGTGTCCAAAACTTTAAAACGCTCTCCTGAAAAGTTTCCATTTTCAAAGTCGGTGAACACTATCCTGCAAAATCTTCTGGACGAATGCCCAGTACTTCTTACCCCATTTTGAACCACTGTTCGACTTTTCGAAGAGTAAATTTCGTATATTTTTGGAAAATTCTTTTAATTATTTGTTTTTATTTAAGTCAAAAGAATGAATGCAGTTAGTCTGTCTTTTAAGATAAAATAATGATTTTTGTTTACGTTTATTTCTTTGTAGCCATTTTGGGGTTTTGAAAAAACCTTAATTTTAGACCATATTTCTGTTAACAATAATATATAATATAAAAATATTTTTTAGTAAAATATTATGTTTATATATTGCAAATACTTCAAACTATTTGCATATAATTTAAAATCTTAAAATTATTAAATATAGTACTAAAACAAATGCCCTAAAACGTCTGTTCGAAAAGTCGAACATTGGCCATTCACCACGAATTTATGCTATTACGGTAAATGTCGCCGTATTTCTTTTAATTCATTTTTCGTTCAGCTGTGAAATTAAAAAGTGTATGCATTAAGTTCTATTGTGAAATTCTGAAGAATAAATATCTGTTGAGTTTAAATTTGTAATAATTTTGGGTTTAATCGAGTAATAAAGTAAAATTTTGGTAAACATATAGTAAATTTGTTTTTATGTGAATATAAATTCACGTATTTAGCCAGGAATGGACACTAGCTTGGACAAATCTAATCCCAGCGGGAGCACCGTGTACCAACGACGAAGTGCACTTTATATTGAAGATGTTTTACAAGAACTCGAAGACAGTGTTGATAATGAGATTGAAATTGTTACTGCTCTGCCACCTGATGAGGAAGATATTGATGATGAAATTGTTTCCAACGAAGAATCTTTGGAAAAAGACAGAAACAGGAGAAGGTGGTAACTCAAAATATAAGTTGCCAACTGAATTTGATGCTCCAAAATGGGGTTCAAACGTATATGAAGAAAGCCTCTTAAGTTCGGATATCTTAATAACCCAGAACCACTTAATGATACTAAACTCGCCATTCAACACAAATTTCAACACAAATTGCCATCGGATATATTTTTTAGTTTTTTTGATAGTGAGATGTGCGATCTCATTGTCACTCAAACAAAATTATACGCTACGCAACACAATGATTCCAATTTGCACAATCCTTTGATACGGTTCTTTTGGCATCTTTATTGGCCTTCTAACATTGTGTGGATATAATAAGTTGCCACAAATAAACAACTACTGGTCCACAAATATAACACTAGGATCCCCGGTCGTAAAGCAGACCCCGTCCCGAACGATGTTAAAAAAAATAAAAGAAAATCTACACTTTGCAGATAATAACAATCTAAACAAACACAATAGATTCAGCAAAGTACAACCCCTTTTTCAGCTAATGAATGAAAAATTTCTCCAATTCGGAGTATTTCAGGAACATTTATCCATCGATGATCAAATGCATTCATACTTTGGTCGTCACAGCTGTAAGATGTATATGAAGAATAAGCCAATTAAATTTGGATTTAAAACTTGGTGAGTGGCATCTTCAACTGGCTACTTGTTCCAAATGATGCCTTACGATAGAGCTCGAGATGAGTATGATAAGAAGCTGGGATTAGGAGCTTCTGTAAAAATGGATATGTTAGAAAACCTAGAGTTCCCTCAACGTCACCAAATCTATTTTGATAATTATTTTACATCGCACTATCTAATGTGCCTATTAAGCGATCAAGCGATCTGTGCAACTGGTACTGTACGCTCTAATCGTCAGCGTGATGGACAACCCAGCCAATATGTTGTCCACAACCTAATCTTATTATAATTTACAATGCCTATATGGGTGGAGTAGATTTCCATGACAATGCAGTGTCTAACTACCGCATTTCGATTAGATCGAAAAAATGGTGGTGGCCACTTTGGTTGGGCATTTTGGAGTCTGCCGTTGATAATGCTTGGAAGCTCCAATGTCTTACTATTGTAATAATAAAACAGAATGCGTGTGGTTGGTTGTGCACTTTATTCGCGACTAACTTTTTTCTGTCTCTCATCGAGTCATTGTTCTCTTTAACGCATCTCGTGAGAGAGTATACAAAGTTACATATATATATTCAAATGTGTGTGATCATGCATGCATTGAGTTGAGAGAGAATTATTTCAACACCCTTCGTATGTCCACAAATTTATCTTCTTGGTTAGGATATCAGATATCATTTCATTAGTAGACTTATACTTTAAAATAATCTGACCATCGTTAACTACTTGTCTAACAAAATGATATCTAATGTCCACGTACTTCGTCCTTGAATGGTGTACCGGGTTATTAGCCGGGTTCTTCTTGCTGCGCGCTGAGGTTATCGCCATACAAAACGGTAGATGTATCTTCTTATCCGCAACCAATCTCGATAATTAATCGATGCAATACAATGGCTTCTTTGCACGCTGTTGATAGCGCCATGTACTCTGCTTGGTGCTGCTAAGAGCAACACTCCGCTGCTTCTCCGATTTCCATGATATCGGTCCGCCAGCCAGAAAATATACATATCCTGTATAAGACTAAGAATGCTTGTAATGAATCTTGAAGCCAACTGTCGAAGCCAGATATCGTAAAACATGCTTTATGGCTGCAAGGTGTTCATTATGGGGGTCCTTGTTACGTTGAGCCAACTTCGATACTGAGTGGAGAATATCTGGTCTAGTAGTCAACGCAAGCCACATTAGCTCGCCTATTATTGACTGATAAAGAGTTGCATCAACCCTTTTACACTTTTAACCCAGACTACCTGATAGCCTGCTTCTAACGGTGTTGCAGCTGGTCTGCAATGAGCACAGCCATATCGCTCCAGTAGATCCTAAATGTACTATGAATGACCCAATAATATTTCGCCAAGTTCGCCATTACTGTGAACCTCCCAGCCAAGGAACAAACGCACAGGTCCCTTGTCAACACATCCTATAAGAAGATCGTCTAGATAGACAAGGATTAGTGATAGATTGCCTTTTGCTTGCTCTTTGCATAGACATGGTTCATTGTCGCAAGGTATGAAACCATTAGCTCGCAAAACACTATCGAGTTGGGAGTTCCACTCCCGTCCAGACTGTTTGAGTCCATATAACGCCTTTTTCAACAGAAGTACCTTGCTTTTGTCTTCAGTTGCGTATCCTTCGGGCTGCCTCATGTATACGGTATCGCCAAAATCTGTTTAAGTAAGCAGTGCATACATCCATCTGGTGTGGATACAATTTTAACTGCGCTGCTAGGGCCAAGATGAATCGAACACTCTCCAAGCGAGATACAGGCGAGTTTCATTGTAGTTCACTCCATAGCACTGTGAACATTCCTTTGCTACTAGTCTCGCCTTAAAACGTTCGACTTCGCTCTTTGCATCACGCTTTACACTGTAGACCCACTTGCAGCCAACAGGTTTATACCCTTCCGGTAGCGTACTAAGCTGCCAGTGTGATTTGACATCAAGGAGTCATACATCCTTTTGCATAGCCTCACGCCAATGCGAAGCAAACGGACTACTAAGCGCCTCATCATAGGTCTCTGGTATGATCACCTCACTTTAAAATGTTGAACTGCATTTTTGGTCTGCCAGGCCTTTCTGTTCGAATCAGCTTCGGCCTGCCGGTTCCAACACGTTGTTCAACCACAGTACTGTACTGCTCAGGTGATCTGCTGCATCAACAGATCCTGAATCCTGATCATCCATATATGGAAAATCAAACTTGACGATATCACTATTCGAATCGCCATTGCCGAAACGCTCGTCGAACAAAACGTCTCGGTTCTCTACAACTTGCCTGGTTTCGGCGTCATACAACCGATACCCTTTCGCATTTCGAGAATAATCAACCATTCGGTATTCTTTGCCCTTTGGATCAAACTTGCCCTTATGATGTCCTTTGTCCAGTGTCACTGCAATAGACCCAAAAACTTTTAAATGACTTATTGATGGTTTTTTACCATTCCATGCTTCCATTGGAGTCATGTTAACCAGGGCTCGAGTTGGTGACCTATTTCGCAGATAAGCAGCTGTATAAACTGCCTGTTGGTGTTTAGATTATATAAAATAAGCTAACTTTAAGACAATTATAATATAGAACAAATGGAAATGTATGTCAATTAAGTATGTAACCCGATTATAGATATCGATGGCTCATCAGTCATAGGTAGATCTGATATGGTCAGCAGTAAACAATAAAGACCTAGTTAATTAAGCTGCTATGGTTAGCTATTATCAATAAAAACGTACTTTGCTGACCTAACACTAGGTCGAACTATGCACTGGTGAGCTCGCTATTTGTACTATAAAAGAAATGCATTATTCTTAGTAAGATCAGATACCAATTGTAGCTACATCGGGTGTGCATCGCTGAGTCTTTGGCCCCATCTCTACCTTTGTAATCTCACTCCGAAGTCCACCCAATTTATGTGTTGGTTGCGACAACCTTTAGTCACTGGTTTATGTGCTAGTGCCTATATATATATATAAATAAATAATCATTTAATAACTTCAAGAAACACTAACGTCTTTCATTGAACAAATGGTGACCCCGACATTGGCGGCTCCAAGTTAAAAGAGTAACAGACTTGGTGAAACCGTCATCAAGCGAGAACATTTGGTCAACTCAGGCGACCAATCTCTTAACAAAAAGGAAACTGGTCAACTAGGCGACTACTTTCTTTGCACGCTTTGGACACGACAATCCTAAGCCAGGGCACAAATTGATGAACATCTCACATCAATCTGGGCTCCCGAATAAAAACATCGCAATTGATTAACTTGGTAATCACTGCGTAGCCACCTTGGCGAATAAAAACAATTTATTGGAGAACTAGGAGTTGGTTTTCGGCAACGGGGTAGCAGTGAGTACCCATTGAATAAAAGTTGATCAACTAGGCGATCACTTTATAAAAAACATTTAACAACGATTTGTGTCAACGAGGCGACCAAATCATAAAAAGTTATTTTTATATAAAATAAAGTTTGATCAACTCATAAACTCTGTTGCATTCCCTGGCGTCAGCAATATCTGACCTAGTTAACTCGGTCAGTAACCCAGGTAGTACGCACGAGTATAGATTTTGGCATTGATCAGCAATTTTTGAAACAAAGAAAAGAAACTCAAAAAATTGATTTCACAGTCGTGACAGTTATCAGTGTAAAAGAATAGGTAAACTGGAAATAGAAATAAAACTATTGTTAAAACACTAATCAAAAGGCGACTTCGATTTATTTCTTATCGTTATTTGTGCTACACTTGACCAATTTTAAGAACGAGTCAGAGCGTTCCCTGTCTTTGACAAAATAAATAAACTCCCATCGGGTCAAGTACTAGTACAAGCAATTACATAAGAATATAAAAGAACATGGAGGAGTTTTATAAACAGACAGAACGAGGAGAGGCAATCCAGCCCTTCATTCGGAATACCAAAAAATATTCTTTCGCCAGGAAAACGAATCCATCTTATTTCGAGGAGAAACTTGAGCTCCTGGAATACATGTGGGAGAACTTCGAGAAAAGTCATCAGGAGTTGATGGACAAATTAAATAACGTGCCAACTGAAGATGGCTACTTTGTAACGGACTATTTCAGCAAAATGAAGACGGTTGTATCTAATATAGTGTAAGATTGGAAGGACCATTTGGAAAAATAAAGCTAGAGAAACAAGCTCGCCAACGAGAGGAAGAGCGAGTCGTGATCAAACCACTGGTTCGCAAGAAAAGTGCTCTGCTGGATTCATTGTCCAGGATATTAAGACAAATAGTGCCCGAAGAAAAAATGACTTACAAATCGGTAGTCGACAAATTATGGATGCAAATTGAAGAAATCCATTATGAGATTCATCGGCTAGCTGAAAATCCAGCCGAAGCCGGTTATAATATAGCTACGTTTGTGGCCGCAGTCAATACAATGCTGAAATTCTGTGTGGCACCAGCAGAAAATGTAGTGATACAATCACCACCTGTATTGCAATCGATACAATCATTGCAACTACCCAAAATTCCCATTCCAAAATTTGATGGGGATTATCTGAAATGGCAACAATTTCATGACATCTATAAAAAGGTGGTTCATGAGTCAAATGTATCCACAATAGAGAAAATGTGGTACTTAAAATCAAACCTTTCTGGAGAAGCAGAGAGATTGATACGGCACCTGGAATTAACAGAAGCCAATTACAACACTGCTTGGTCAGTGTTGCAGGAACGTTTTAATAACAAACGAGTTCTAGTAACAGCCATACTTGCAAAGCTGTTTGATCACCCAAATGTGGGAAATAACGCAGCTTCTATAAAGAATTTGCATGATAACATTTTTGAATCATTGCAAGCCTTACAAAATGTAGGCGTCAATATGGAATCGTCAGATGCTGTCATAATGTTTCATATGACAAGAAAATTGGATAGATTCAACCACGCACTATATGAGCAATCTCTTTCCAACACAATGGATCTGCAGGAAGTAAAGGACTTCCTATCCTTCTTGGAACAGCGCTTCCTAACATTAGAGGCGATTGGGAAACCAAGAAACGAAAATCGCAGAATTGAAAAACCAAGTCCAAGGAAGACATGCGCAACAGCATCTGGGACAAACAGTACCCTATGTGCTTTCTGCGAAAGAGCAAAGCACAAACTCTTCCAATGTGAAAAGTTCAAAATCAAATCCGCAGCAGAGCGGCTTTATTGGGTGCAGAGACACAAATTGTGTGTCAATTGCTTCAAGCCGGACCATATGGCAAAAAATTGCTCTTGGAGGGGATGCTTTAAATGCGATAAAAAACATAACACAATGTTGCATTTAGAAACAGGCAACCAAATTGCTACAGCTGCTTCTGCAGCTTTTGCGTATGGAATTGGCAGAAAATACACCCTGTTGGCAACGGCCAAGGTAGTGGTAAAAGGGATCAATGAAAGGAAAGGAGAATTTCGAGCACTCCTGGATAGCGGCTCACAAGTAAATCTCGTCTCAGAGAGACTGGTAAAGAAATTATCGTTAAAAATTAGCGAGACTCATGTGCACATAAATGGAGTGGGTGGTCAACCGCAGATAACCAAGGCGCGAGTAAGCTTGGTTGTAAGGTCAAGATACAACAAGTTCGCAATGCTAGTTGAGGCATTTGTATTGCCACACATAATAGGTGACCAACCCACAGAACAAATAACGCAGAAAGTCACATTACCAGACAACATTCAATTAGCGGACCCAACATTTGATAAACCCGGAAAATTGTATATGCTGTTGGGAGCTGATGATCACTATGCTATACTGCTACCAGAAAGGAGATGGGGCAATCGAAACCGTCCAACATTACAAAACTCAGAGTTTGGATGGATTGTTGCTGGCAGAATTAATATGTCAACGTCAGCTTCAATCACATGTATGGTAGGCATGACGAATCCAGAGGAATCACTAGAAAGATTCTGACAGCTAGACACATTAGAGCCAATAAAAAGGTACAGGAGTCCGGAGGAAGAGTATTGTGAAAAATTCTTCCTCGATAACCTACACACGGCGGCGGACAATCGACTAATTGTAAAGCTTCCATTTGCTGAAGAGGCTTCATCTCTTGGAGAATCTCGAGAAGTAGCCATAAGAAGATTCATGTCGTTAGAGAGGCGAATGAACCCTGACATAAAAAAGGAGTATGTAAAATTTATAATTAAAATAATAAAAAATTATATATATCCTGGACCAGTTGTACAGAGTCAACTCTTCTCAATTCTTCTGCGGTTCAGGACACACAAATATGTGTTCACGGCAGATATTGAAAAAATGTATCGTCAAGTTTGGATAAGCCCTGCCGATCAATTCAATCAGATGATTGTGTGGAGAGAGGATCCAAGTCAAGAACTAAAATTTAATCGTTTAAAAACGGTAACTTATGGAACCACGTCAGCCCCATATTTAGCGACGAAGTGTCTGGAATATTTGGCACTGAAAAACATGGAAAAATTGTCGTCTGGATTGTCTCACAGGAGCAGACAGTTTACCAGAAGCCCTGCAAATAAAACAAGAGCTTCTAGAAATCTTGAGACCTAAGGGTTTCAACTTACGAAAATGGTGTTCAAATAGCAGTCAACTGCTAAAGGAAATTCCAAAGGAAGATACGATTGCTGACATCAATCTCGGTGACACACTGGAACAAACAAGTGTCAAAACATTGGGAATCATATGGGCACCCAAAGAAGACCAATTGTGTGGAAAGGCTTAAAGACATACAAAACGAATAAACAGACGAGTGGTGCTATCTGAAGTCGGTCAAATCTTTGATCCTCTAGGACTGTTCGCACCGGTAGTGGTAAGAGCGAAAATGTTTCTTCAACATGTTACTAGAGAAGCAATGGGAAGCCTACCGAAAGGATGTACAGGCACTAAACCACATGAAAATTCCAAGGCATATTTTTAATGGCAAGGTCCCCACTACAAAGGAATTGCATACATTTGTTGATGCATCAGAAAAGGCGTATGGTGCGGCAGTTTATGTCCGATCAACCTATAAAAATGGCCAAATTTCGGTCAAATTGTTGTGCGCCAAGTCGAGAGTGGCTCCCCTGGAAAAACAGACACGGCTGGAACTATGTGCAGCTGTACTTGGAGCTGAACTCACGGATAGAGTTCGACAGGATCTCCAATTCGGATCAGAAAGTGTGGAATCATTTCTCTGGTCAGACTCAACAGTAGTACTCTCGTGGATTAATTCACGGGCATCACATTTCCACACGTTTGTGGCTAATCGGTTGACAAAAATACACGCAGTATCACATCCAAGGCAATGGCGGCATGTGTCATCAGCGCTCAACGCAGCTGATGTTCTGTCTCGAGGCATATCAGCAGTTCAGCTTAGCACACATACATTATGGTTGTATGGACCACTATTTCTGCATGGACCACAACTTGGCTGGCCACCACGATTTAAGCCTACAGAGCACACGATGGATAGCGCTGAGAAGAAAACCAAGGTATTCAGCATGGTGACTGCCACGGCAAACAACAAGAGTGAATGGATATATACGGTAAATCACAGAAATTCGTTTTACCGGCTAGAGCGAATAGTGGCGTATGTGCTACGGTTTTGTCACAAGCAGAACAGGAAACCAACGGCTCAGTTAGAGTTGGAAGAGCTGGACCAAGCTCGGAGAGTGATCATTAAGCAAATTCAAGAAATAGGATTTGCATATGAGTTACGGCACTTAAAGAAACGACCTGATCAACCGCTAGATCGCAAAAGCACGGTGGCAACATTGCCACTAATACTGGATAGAGATTCAATCATACGAGTAGCAACTCGGCTACAACAAGCACCAGTATCAACGGAAACAAGGAATCCATATCTCTTGCCGTATAATGATCCGGTGGTAAAAATGATGCTACGGAAACTTCATGAAGAGAATCTTCATTGTGGACATGAGGCACTACGCGGAATAGCTCGGCAACAGTACCACATCATTAAGGTGAAACCTATGGTCCGGAATGTGATCCAGGGCTGCGTAGTATGCACCAAGTACCGGCATCAGTTCTTTAAACAAGTCATGGGCGACTTACCTGAGCATCGGGTATCTCAGAATAGACCCTTTCTCAATGCCGGGGTAGACTATTGTGGACCATTCTGGATCCACCATAAGGTTCGAGGAAAGGTCCCGAAAAAAGCCTACATTGCAGTAGTAAGCGCTTCAGCGCTTTATTGGGCGCAGAGGAAGATGCCAGACATTATACTGCGATAATGCAACAAACTTTGTTGGAGCAAACAACCAACTTAAGGAACTGACTCAGAAACGGCAGCAGGTAGTATCAAGGAATTTTGCAATCAAAAAGGAGTGCAATTTAAGTTCATACCACCACGGTCCCCACATTTCGGAGGATTATGGGAAGCTGCGGTAAAGTCCGCTAAGCATTTACTGTTGAAAAACGTATCGACAGCAAACTTAACGTTTGAACAACTGTATACCATCATTGTCAATGTTGAAGCAGTGCTGAACTCTCGTCCGTTAACCCCAAACTCAGACGATCCCAACGACTTGACAGCTCTAACCCCAGGCCATCTACTGATCGGAAAACCATTAGTAGCCCAACCAGATGCAGAGCCAGTAACACAACAATCGATTCCAGAGCAATGGGAATTAGTGCAACGGCTTAAGCATACATTCTGGACACAATGGTCTCAAGAGTACCAACAAGAATTGCAGGGTACATCCAAATGAAAAAAAACATATAACAATGTCAAAGAAGGCATGATGGTAATTCTAAAGGAGGATAATGTGCCAATCTTGCAGTGGCCAATTCGACGAATTGTAAAATTATTTCCAGGCCTGGATGGATACGTCCGCGTGGTAGACGTTAAAACAGCCAGAGGCACCTACAAGCGGGCTATCCATAAATTGGCTCCCTTGCTTAGAGAGACGGCGACAAAACGTAAAATCGAGGCAGATGACACAGAATCGAATTCCCAAAAAGACTCTGGTATCGAGGACACCGCAGAATCAAAAACAAAAAGACGCTTATCGATCGGTCTGCCACCGTTGCCAATGACGATCTGCCTAATGCTGTTGTTATTTCCTATAGCATTTGCTTAAAGAACTATTATAACTCGATTTAACCCCAAACCAGGCATATACTATGAAAGTATTGGCACAGGAAGGATGGCAACGGCTGACTGGACTATTATGGCATTCTACGATCTCGAACCATTTTGGGCCGACCTGAAGACATTTTCAGACGGAGTAGTAAAGGTTGGAGAAATATGCGTGTTAATGAAGGTTCCAGAGGCATGCACCGCAATGCAGAGGCACTTCGAGCATGTCAACTCAGAGCTACGGACAGGAAATTATCTCCTTCACATAGAACGCCAACGACGATCGCCTTTAGATGTAATTGGGAACATTGCGAACGGCTTATTTGGTGTGCTGGACTCAAAGTATGCAACAGAGATGTCAGGCACCATACGAAAAGTTAAATCAAATGAAGATTACTTATTGAACTTGCTGCAAAATCAGACATCTGTAATTGATTCGACGATAAATATCATTAAGCGAGATGAAGCCACAATTGAAAATCAGATGAAACTAATGGAACAACAAATGAACGACATGACCAAGGTCCAGGACAATGCGGTAAAGGCATTGCAATGGTATATCACGCTAACTACTCAGATGACAGTTATTGCAGGGAATTTGCAACGAATTCAAACCGAAATTTCCCGAGTATTTACAGATGCCCATCATAGCAAAATATGCCCGTTACTACTATCACCAGGCCAGCTTCGGGAACATCTGAACCAACTGAAGAGACATCTTCCGTTTGGTTTGGATTTGCCAGTTCCAGATAACGACGTCTTGCAATTATATGGCTTAATGAAGGCACAAGGCACAATCGCAAACCATCATGTGATATTTAAGGTCACATTTCCATTAGTGGCAACGCAGTCAGTGCAACTGTATAACCTGGTACCCATTCCAACAATTGGAACTCATGGGATTGTAATCATGAACATTAAAATTCCCATCATTGCTGTCAACAAGGAACAGAATCAATACATTGGGCTCTCAAGAGCCGATTTGGAACAATGCCATCAGCTCAACAACGAGCAATACATTTGTTTTGATAAACAAATAACGTTTACGGCTAATAGCAACTGTTAGTTCCAGCTATTCAAAAACACAAAGTCATCAACTTGTCAAATACAACACACAAACAGATCATTCGTGGGGTACGACATGTATCACAAAAATCAGTGGATATTTGCCACCACTAGACCAATTGAACTCGCAGTGACCTGTGACAATAATATACAAGGTGTCGCTATTAAGAAGACTGGATTGTTAACTCTAGACCCGACATGTACAGCAAGGAGTTCTGCTATACGAATAACAGGTCACCGTATAACTACGACAGACACAATGAAATTGTCATATGTCCGATTGGGCAACTTCAAACAATTCACAAAGATGCAGCTAAGCTACGACGAACTAAGCAACATTCAAGGAAAACTTGAAACTAAGCAAAACTGGAAATTGCCAGAAGACCCCAGCCAGCCGGCTCACCATGTTATCGTCTCCTACGTAGCGCTAACAATACCATTGGTTCTTGTGATGGTATATGGAATAAGAAGATGCTTACAACCCGCAAGACACAATGGTCCAGAGCAGACAACCGTGTGGATCGTCAATCCCATACAGACTCCTGCTGCAGTAAGCCCAGCCCCCAGCAATTTTGCGGTCAACGTTGTATAACGTTGAACAGGTGTTCAACGGCCGAGAGTATGTTGGTGTTTAGATTATATAAAATAAGCTAACTTTAAGACAATTATAATATAGAACAAATGGAAATGTATGTCAATTAAGTATGTAACCCGATTATAGATATCGATGGCTCATCAGTCATAGGTAGATCTGATATGGTCAGCAGTAAACAATGAAGACCTAGTTAATTAAGCTGCTATGGTTAGCTATTATCAATAAAAACGTACTTTGCTGACCTAACACTAGGTCGAACTATGCACTGGTGAGCTCGCTATTTTGTACTATAAAAGAAATGCATTATTCTTAGTAAGATCAGATACCAATTGTAGCTACATCGGGTGTACATCGCTGAGTCTTTGGCCCCATCTCTACCTTTGTAATCTCACTCCGAGGTCCACCCAATTTATGTGTTCGTTGCGACAACCTTTAGTCACTAGTTTATGTGCTAGTGCCTATAAATCTATATATATAAATAAACATTTAATAACTTCAAGAAACACTAACGACTTTCATTGAACACTGCCTAAGCCCAAATAGATTTATATAGACCAGATTGAATGTGCAAGCATCTTGACATCTCCACAAGAGTTTTGTTAACTCTCTCTGCTACACCGTTCTGCTGCAGCGTGTATAGTACCGTGAGCTGCCGCAATATTCCATTGCCCTTGAGAAACTCGTCAAACGATTTATTGACGTACTCGCAACGATTGTCGCTTCGAATGCACTTTAGCTTCTTTCCAATTTGCCGCTCTGCCATGTTTTAAAATTGGACAAACTCTCCAAATACTTCATCCTTTCCCTTCAGGAAATATACAAATATGCGACGTGACCAGTCATCGATAAATGTCAAAAAGTATCTGCTGCCTCCAAGGCTTTTTGTATCGAACGGACCGCAAACATCTGAATGCATCGCTCTAATATTTCCTTAGCTCTGTTCTTGATCGAATCGAGTGGAAATGGCTGTACTGTGATCTTGCTTACCATGCAGATCTTGCAGGGTTCCAACGACGTTGAGTCAAACGTTCCCATGCCACGGGCCAAATCCTTCCGTGCAATTTTACCCAAACTGCTAAAGTTAAGATGTCCGTACCTTTTATGCCACAAATCTTCGTAAGACTGTTCAATGGCATAGCATTCGCTCGGTGCTGTTCCAAAAATATACAAACGGCCAACTTTGTCCGCTTTCACAATGCATTCACCCTTTTGGATCATTCGTGCATACTTTTGTTCAAATTCAACGATGCTTCCATGTTCAACTGCTTTGCTCACCGACAAGAAATTACCTCTCATTTTAGGTACATACAATACATTCTTTAATGTAAGTATACGTGAATCGGTATTCAGCTTTACCTCGCGCTTTCCTTCAGCCTGAAGAAAGTTATTATCAGCCAAAACATTTTTCTCCGAATGTTTCTCAAATTTTAAAACTCTGTTACAACACATATGGCTGGTTGTGCCACTGTCCAGACACCAGTTCGATCGTTCAAAACATTTCGCGTCCAACGCGTTCAGCAAACCTAACGATGACTGTACTGTCTTATTCGGGTCCGATGCAACCTTCCGACCGTTTACACTGGGACAATTTGCTTTAAATCGGCCTTTGCCGCCACACGCAAAACAATTCCAAACTTTTTGCTTTTTCTTCCAATCTCTGCATCGATTGCCTTTCCACCACTGTAAATGCTTTTGCGCTCTCGATCAGTTTTTTCGCTCTCTCTTTTGCGTTCTCCTTCTTCTCTCAGCTTTATGCATAACATGTCGATACTCGGCAAACTGTCGCGCGTCTCTATGGCGACAACGAAATTGTCGAATGTGTCTGGAAGACTGGAAAGCAAAATAATCGTTACAAGCTCATCCAATATTTCGATTCCAACGCCAGCAAGTTTGTCCAAGATTTCCTTGGAATCCGACAAATAACTCGATATGCTTTGACCCTCCTGTATACGTTTACTTAACAGTGTCTTGAAAATAGCTACTTTTCTAACGGGTCCTCTGGGTTGATAGGCTTCTTGAAGCTTATTCCAAGTCTCATGTGCACTTGCACAGTGCCTCACATGTCCCAACATCGCCGATGCCTTCTGATCCAGCATCGTCCATTCGGTGTTCTCCCCCGTAGTTGGCCTTGCCAATACGCCTGACGCCACATTCCACAAATCCGTATGCATCAGCACAGTTTGGTGCACACTTGGATGCACCACGAGTCATAATTACTGAACTCGAGTTTATCAATCTGATATAACGCCGCCATTATACTCTTTTATATATACTTTGTGAAAAAACCGTCTAGAACACAGCGCGAAAACTAATTTCTTCCAGAAATTTCCACAGCGACCACATAGGCACGTTGGGTCCATAACCTATTGTAATAATAAAACAAAATGCGTGTGGTTGGCTGTGCAGTTTATTCGCGACTAACTTCTTTCTGTCTCTCATTGAGTCGTTGTCCTCCTTAACGCATCTCGTGTAAGAGTATACAAAGTTACATATGTATCTATATTCAAATGTGTGTGATCATGCATGCATTGAGTTGAGAGAGAATTATTTCAACACTTACAGATAAAATGCTCGGCAAAATATTTTACAATTCGAATTTCGGGTTGGGCTTGCAACAAATTTGCTACTTTCCAAAGATAACATCGAAAGGGAGACGTTCCAGTGGAATCTAAAGATGAAGATGAATATGTCCCCATTTCAAATATTCCAAGAGTCTCTGAAAAACACTTGCTGGTTACGGAGCCCAACAAAAAGGCACGTCGGCAAGACAAGGTCTACCACAAACCCACTATGGGACTATGTGAAAAGTGTCAAGTGCATTTGCATATAAATAACTGTTTTGCTGTGTACCATAAATATAAATAATAGAATGCTCATCTAACTAAGAACCGCCTTTTATTTTATAAATTTTAACAACTTTCCGCAAATCAAAATTAGAAGCAATTCTAAAAATGGTTGTTTCTGAACGAAATGCATTATTATTGTTAGCATAAAAGGAATTTAAATTGTATTCCACATTGTTAGTGCAGTAAGATAATTATCGAATTGCATTGTCATACTACCATGAAATCGTTATAGAGTTCGCTGGTATCGATATGTAATCGATATCGGGAAAAGCTCAAGCAAAAGAAAACCATTGAATTGACCGGTTGTAATATTACACAAATTGCAAATATATTGAACAATAAACAGTCGCCTTAAACAGTCTTACTAGGCAGTTGGTTGCCGAACATTGGTATAGTGGGAAACGGCCATTGTTCGTCTTTTCGAACAGTCGATTTTGGCTAGACATATAGGTAGACTTTTTTTTAACCACAGATTTGGATTCCTTGTATGCTAATTATTCGAAAAAAGTCATTGTCATTGTCGACGACAGCGTTACCTGAGGAATTTTGTCCTTTAACCAATGCAATTTGATTTTTTCATTTCCGATGATTCTGTGACGAGCTACGATGTTCACCGCAAACCACTTTTTTTTCGAGGTCCCGCCGGAGATTGCCTATATCTCACTCAATTTTCAATATTTGTGGATGAACATTTTCACACATATTGTTTTAATCGTGTATTATCACACGGGCAAACAACTAACACGGGTTTACAACTAAGATCAAAATTTGGGTCTACCATAGCTGGAAAATACTTATCTGGTACAGTAATTTTAAAAGAGAATATTTTGCAAGGTCTAGCAAAATTTTACTCTTGAATTGAGATCTTGGCAGGGCATATTACCAATGTAAGTTGCTACATACGTCTCAGAAGTAGCTGGAGCAAGCCTAGAGATAAATATTTGTTTGCAATAAAACAACAACAAACAAGGTCATGAAGAGGGACAAGAAGATGTTGATACAAAATTGCAACCAAACAACAACAACAATGGCAACTATTTTATCAACAAATCCAACACAGAATTCCTGCCAGAAGTAGAAGCTATGCTAAGCAAAGGTCCAAAAGTTCACTCACCCTATCCCAACAAAGAGATTCCTTCACTTTAATTGCATAGCCCACGTAGAATAGCTCGCGCAAAGAAGAGCTTATAAAAGACGCAATGACAAGACAATAGCTGATAACTGGAGACACACAATAATTGACACAGTGGAACAAACACAACTATTTCTCCAACAAAATAAACATAATTAATCTAGAACCAGACAAAGGCAATGTGACGATTATGAATCAACGATGGAAAATATACTAAACATATAGATTTCTACTAGAGGATCCGACATTACAGTTACAGACAAAAAACTATAAGCTTGTCGAACAATTACATAAACTTGAAATTATATCCAATACAGAAAAATTGGCAGCACATACAGCAGTACCATACTGACTGGACGAACCTAATATGCCACTCAGTCCGATTTGTTCCATGGTAAATTAACAATTTTACCAACTATTATATTCAACCGTTTGACCAAGAAATCTGTATAACAAGAACAAACCAACACAAGACGATATGCTTTTTGTGAATACTGTGCATAAGATCACCGGCCTGGTAATGGAGGAAATTTTGACTCCAGTGAAGGATACAAGGATGCTTAGCAAAATATGAAAACGACGTTTTTGAGATTCTGCATCATAGGGAATACAATTTACTATGGAGTTGTAAGTAAGTAAGTCGTCTCGCCGACTTAGGTATACCATACACCAGTAAAACAAATATTTTAAATTTGTAATAACAAATGCATTTACGTATTTTGAAAAAATACTGTTAGCATGACCCATGACAAAACATACGTCGGAACGACAAAAAGGAAATTTAAAACCAGGATCTCAGAACATTAATCCGACACCAAAAGATGAAAAAATATACAAAATCCATAAAAAACAACTCTCGCAGCGCACTGTGCTCTCCATATTTCTCAGCTTTGTCTATTCTATAACAAGAGGTGCACTAGATGGGGGCTCGGTGGAATAGAACTAAAAAAAATCAACTAGTATCAATGACGAACTACATACACTGGGTAGATGAAATATTTACCTATAAGATGTATATAGTCTGAATATGCGAAGTAGTGCGATGTAAAATAGTAAACCTAGTTCGGAATCGCAAATAAATGAAGCGAAAAAAGTTGGCGAAGCCTACAATACCGAATTCCACATTTTTGTGCATACCCTTCTGCGCTATGAAAAATTAGTGTAATAGCTTTGCCCCTAACAATCTAAGTTCATGACCTGTCCTATTTTACACGTTATTTTGTACCATATAAAAAATTAGTTTTTTTGGTATAAAAATTTCAAAGAAAGTTACAGCAGTTGTACATACAGCATGTGTGAAAACGTCGTGCCTTTCTTTGGTGTTATCTGATTAGACTTCGATCTGTTTGAAAATTAAGTCAAACCATGCAATTTATCCTTGAGTTATTGCGTCTTGGCTCCAAAAAGTTCGGAGTAAAACTGTGAGCTATTCTTTGTGTTTTTTTTTGGACCCGTGCTTAAAAAAATAAAATCTAACAACTATGCTTGAGGTCAGGAACAGAATAAATACTATTTGTCGATTTCATTTTGTTTCACTAAAATCGGTTCAGAGTTAGGGGCTGTATCCTTGCCGCCAATTCAAAAAATTGATTTCGAGAAAAACTGGACATTTATATGTAGAACTTTGCTATTTTCAGTCTGATTTTGATCAAATTGGATGCTCAATATTAATGACAAATATAAGTACACTTAATGTAAATGCTTTCGGAAAATTGCGTTGGGTAATCGGAGCGTCAAAATGTTTAAACAAACAAAATCTGCGCGCTTACTAAACGAGTATATGTACTTACATACCAAATTTGACGCCTCCAGCTAGAATAGTCTTCTAGTCCTCATAGTATTCGAGGTCTAACTGTTCATACGGACAGACGGACAAGGCTAGAACGACTCGGCCGTTGAGTTTTTTTTTTCCTTTTCTCTCTCGTCATTGCTTCTGCAGTTGCTCCCCTCATCACCCCGATCATACCATCAGTGCTAGCGTTTCATTTTTTTTATTTTTGATTGTGCTCAGCTTTTCTCCCGCTTTTCTCTTTCTTGTGCTGTGCACTCTAGCTGTCTCTTTGTTTTATTTGTTGTAATATACACAACCCGGAATGAATCCAGATCGTGTACATCCCCTCTTAGTCAAAGAATCTTCTTTGATCCAAGAAGAGGTCGGGTTCAGCCTATATAGGTAGTTTCTCTCGCAGTCCCTTATCATCAGATGTTATGATGGGCAAGAGTACCACAAATTAGGCCAAAGCCAACACATCTACGGGCTTAATGTATCGAGAAGTTTGGTCCGGGTGGGACTTCTGGCTGTCGGCTAGCAAACAGTCTTTGGGGGGGTTCTTTGGACCAGCAATACTCAATACACCCGTAGTACATAAAATAAAACAAAGTCCCTAGAGCACGAATATTACACAATTATTTAACCAAAAGAGATGAACTAGAAGGATAGAGAAAAAGGGTATATTAGTATCGCACGAATAGGGAAGCTATGAGGATGTTATTATAGCTTCGCGTCTAAACCCTCCCAACCAATGATTTTCCTTTCGCAAGATTTTGGAAAATCCCAACACAATTCAGCTCACCGCTCACATTTCGCTACAAGGAAGATTACACAACTTTTACTCAAACATTATTAATGATATTTATTCACGAGGGTTACGGAATACCAAAATACTTCAATAAGACGGAAACATAATCCGAGTTGACTAAACTAAAATGACGATTCTTATAATATACGGTAACCAAATTAAATAATTGGATCATTTCAGGCATCCAAAAGCGATAGAGATAATATGTTTTGTTTTGTGAATCTTAATTGTAAGATGGATATATATAAACTTATAGATATTCAAAAATGAAAATGTCAATTGGAATTTGGAAGTCTCCAACATAAATTACGAGATTAATTATAAATAAATGTAGGCTCGCTCACACAGTCAAGACCGATTCTTAATATCGTTTTAATTTTTCAACACTGATTGGCAATTTCTTTTTCTTTGATCTTTTCTTTAGCTTTACTGTACTCGAGAGAATTTTTCTTATTTGCTGATTATTTGACACTGAACTCGCTTTCTTTTTGCATACAAGCAGGGAAATACCAGATCGAACATGATTTATGTCAAGAACTTAGGACTTACTCATCCGTCCGGTCCGTCGAAGGCCTTCGTCGTCCGCTGGATGATGCTTAGGAATAAAATGTTCAAGCGACTGGCATTCCTTTGCAACAAATTCGGTTTAAGAGACCCTCAATCCGCAACGAAGAAACTTTTCTGCCCGTATCCGATTCGGGCGGCTATTCCAAGCTGGTTGACTTTGTCGAGATGTCTCTGTGCCTTTCACGGTGTGCAGCGTTGGAGCCCACGGTGTCTCAAAAATTATCCCTGGCAAATTCTCGGAATTCAAATATGAAATTCCTTGCTTAGGCTTTCAGCATTCAATTTAATTATGGCTAAGTTTTCAAAAGAACTTATTAGAAACTTCCAAAGATTTAAATATCCACAAAAAATTAACTTACGATAATAAGATTCACAAAACTTTATAATAGTTGTTGTCCTAGATGCTCCAGATTAGTATTTTATTAATAATTCGGCTTGATGGCCAAGAAAATTTCAGATTTAAATTTTTATATATTTTCTTCTGGAGGAGCAGCGTGGTTTAGGCGTCTAGCCAGGGCGGAAGTTCGTCAGAAAAGAGTGTGACCAATGCATGCGATCGCGCATGATGCTACTTCGCTAGGGTTGCACTAGTAAAGCTATCGAGCTTCTAAGCTCAGCTGATTATTTTTATCGACACAATTACCCACCACTTACTGAAATACAAACTAACGCCTTAAAATTTAAAAATAAAACTAACGGCAGAAACTGGGCACTACATTGTATTTGTTGATTTTTTTTATCGATAATTATCTGAATGCTGTGTATTTAAATTTTAAAATTTTGTATATATTTTTATAAATTTTTGCCTTGTGCTTCTTTTGGCTTTCAATGGCTTGTTGTCTACCTACTTGCAAGCATTCTGATCGTTTTGATGATCAGTATAGAGCAATATCTTGTTGGCTCTGCGATAACCTTATTCTCCTAAAATGTGCTGGCCTTAACGGCCGCGACTACGACAAATTTTCTGGTTTGTCTGTGTCTAAGCCAGAGCTTGGCTTATTGCGCTGGACTTGCCCATCTTGTGCCAGCCAGCCGTATGTACAGGGATCTTTGTTTAAAGTTTCTTTCTTTGAACAAATTCGCCAAACAGCTGTCTATCGAGTGTGACTCTAGCGTACATTTATTGTCGCAATTCAAGTTCGTTCCACCTTCTGAGAAGTTGCCCAAGAAATGTACCCTTGAGTTGCCTCCTAAGTAGTCGCCAGCACTCTCTATTACATCTTTTCCCATTGTATTTTCACATGCACCATCTTCTTGTCCCTTTTTATGCTCTTCTTGTCAGCTTGCAGTACCCAGTACAAACCCTGGTGTACGTCAACATATCCCTCACAGGAACCCTGATTAATTACAGGATCATGCTGGCTCTCAATCACTTGTGGATTCCAATGCTCCTCCGCCTTCACTAACTGTAGTGCCTCATCGCAAACATTTATTTATCTTTAGGCTTGCTCCAGATATTTCTAAGTCGTCTGTGGCAGCTTACATTTGTAATATATGCCCTGCTTAGGTTTTAATTGAAAAGTTTAAGTTTTCTAGGCCTCGCGAAATCTCTTTTTTTTCATTACAGTACCAAATGAGTATTTCTCAGCTATAGTTGACCCTAATTTTGGCCACAGGGCCTAGTTGTACACGAGTTTGCGCCCAATAAGCGCTCCCGTCCGTTGCCTGTCCACCTTCATAATTTATTTTCTGCTTCAAAAAACTAATAACGTCTAGTCTTTGCATTCATTATCAAAATGTAAGTGGACTTCTTACAAGGCTCTTGAAAATGTTCTTTAATAGCCAAACGTATTCGGCTGACATGTTAGCTTTTTCTATAACTCAGCTCAACTCCTCTGTTTTGGATAATAAAATTCTTTCTAATAACTTTATTTCTTATAGCTTGATCGTGTTGGTCGTCGTGACTGGTACTCATTGCTGTTAACTCGAATCCGTGTTCAAGTGTTGTGCCAATTGATGGTGTTGAGTTTATTTACGTCGAAGTTACATGTTCCAACTTAAGCTTATATATTTCCTGTTCATGTATTCCTCCAGCTTCTGATATCATGACCTACATGCACCATGCTGATGCTTTGCAAACTCCCTTATATAATTAATGCTTCAATAATTATATCGTTCGCTGTAAGGTTGAATTTTATAAGAACCCCAAAAGATTTTACAACTTTGTTAATTCCAAAAGACGCTCTAATTTACTACCTTCCACCTTCAGACTTAATGACTAGACTGCTAATAATGATTCAAATATTGCAGATCTGCTTGCTAAATTCTTACAGTAGACTAAGTCTACTACTGCTTCGGGTCCCACATATGTGCATAGGCAAAGCCAATATCGTCGATCAAGAGAGCCAGAAAGTGGATGCGGCTGCGCAAAGGACTTGTACGGGACTTTCATCACTCATAGCAAAAGCGTGGATGAAAGCGATGGGCCGATGGAAAATCACCGGCTGTATAGCGGTATCACACCAAGTGATTCTGGAGGCCCAGGAGGCCTATATAAGGCGAGCAGCAAGTCAGGACATTTATCAAGTCGTCGAGTCGAGATCAAGCAAGCAAGTCATCGAGTCCTGATTAGCAAGCGAAGCGACAAATATCTTTTGGCCTTACGAGTAACCTTAAGAATATTTGGCGTCTAGCAATCTACAAACGCGAGCAAGTCATCGAGTTATAAGGCCTTACGAGTAACCTTATAGACTCTTTAAACAACAACAAAATCTGAATACATCTGCAACAAGTACACAGTCGATACGAGTATCAACCCGAAGCAGTGTAAAATCGTGTCTAAACATTCAACCAAAAGTCTGAAGCAGTTATATATATATGAATTACTGTGTCGTGTTTTATATAAACATTTAACCAAAAGAAACCCAAAACAGAAATAAATTCCAACATACAAAATTTATATACATAAATTATTGTGTCGTGATTTCACTGGGGCACAAATAAAAATTTGCTGTACCGAACCTCGCCCTAAAGATTGAAATTTTCCTGAAAGACGAAAATGGATCGTTACACCCTGTTTATAAATGATTTGCCCTTGACCTTGGCTCATTCACGCGTGCTCATGTTTGCGGATGACGTCAAGATTTGTTATTCCTATAATGATCCTTCTTTCCAACAGTACTTGCAATCAGATCTCGATGCGTTCTATGATTGGTGCTACGTTAATAAATTACACCTTAATGTCTCAAAGTGCTCTTTTATGACATTCAGTCGTTTGTCTCCGTTTTTATCTCATTACGCTATTAAGTCTGTTCTGTAAGATTGTGTACCATCATTCAAAGTCTTAGGCGTTATGTTTGACCCAAAACATTCATTTAATTTTCATATATTTTGAATTGTCAATAGAGCATGTAGTCTTCTTGGCTTCATAAAACGTTGGGCCAAAGAATTTGATGACCCCTACGTAACAAAGGTTTTATACACTATTGCTCGCCAGTGTGGAACCCGCAATATGATGTAGTAGTAAGCGTAGTAATGAATCGGTACACACCTTCTTCAATTAATTATTATCTGCCTTTTAGCTTAAGTTTTTTTGTCAACTGTTGTGTTAGTTGACGTAAATAAAAAAAAAAATAAAAAAATTATCTGCATTGAAAAAGTAATGACATGTCAACTTTAAGTCGAAAATAAAGGAAATATAATTTCTGAAGTTAAACAAATTTTGTGGAGTTATTACATGGCAACCGTGACAGAGTCACACGGGACTGCAAAACTAAAGAAGAAGGATGAAGGAAAGAAGGAGAGAAGAAAAAATTTAAACACTGGTAAAGTAATCGAAGATAATGCAAACAGCATCCAAATACACATAATTGTATGGAACGGATTCGGAAAAACCTACTGAGTGAGTAGAGGTGATGAGCAATGCCTAAAGGAAAACGGAGTGGAGTTAAGAAAGGGCTAAAACAAAGAAGAACCGAAATCCTAAAGCTACTTCTATCCGCCAACGCAAAAATTTGTTAGGAAAAAGGCAATAAATTACAAGCTGAACTCAACAACATCGAGTCAATTCAGCAAAAATTTAAAACAAAAAAGCTCAACCTCTACAAAAATCGAATATAATAAAATACCAATAAAAAACTTGTTAGATTTCCATGTACCAGAATCCAAGAAGTTAATCTAGACCTAACTAGAGAAGATGTTTCAGTACACATGTTTGACTGGCACCAGCGCCGCAGCAACCTGTAAAACCAGCACCGGCGCTCCAACAGCCGGTGCGAAGACCAGCACTAGACCCCGCAGTCAGCAGACAAACTTCATCCTAAAATACTATTGTTTAAGTTTAAAAAAATGTATGTTAAATTGTTAAAGTGAAGCCGTATGGCCCATTAGACAGAAGATCACTCCGTTGATCGAATCGAGAAAATTAGAAAAAAAAAATTACTTAAAAATAAAAAGAAAAAAAGGAGAAAATATATACGTTGTCCGTGGATCAATGGCGTCTCATCTAAGAATGAACATCAGCAAGCTCGTAATGTTGTGCTGCCAAAGTACCACCCTGAAGCAGCAGGCGCAGACGCTTTAGAATAGTGCACTACTGCCAACATATATTTGACAGAGCAGCCACTTGAAGGAAGCCGGCTCGTCATGACCCTGAGCAACACAATGGAGGGAAGCGCTTCACAATGGCTGACGCAAATTTCGAATCCTGGAATCAAGTGGAGCTTATTCAAGGAATTGTTTCTTCAAAGATAAAAAAATGAGAAGACACCGCCAGCCATGTTTTTCAATATGTTGAATTGTCGTCCGTCTAACAACGAGTGCCAAGCAGTGCTTGCTAGCCGGTAATACCATCTCTAACAACTGCATAGATGAAGAAGAGTGTAGAAGAGATAGCCGTTTTAATCATGCTTGGGAATATAATAGTAATGTATTAGAAATATTGTTTCATGTCGTGCAAGACGGATGACTTACATAACCTGACGCCAATCGACACTGAGTTACAACGAACCTATAAAGAAACATTCATAAAGTTGCTAACAAATTACGCCAAGGCTTTTGTACATAAGATACCATCTACGCGAGTTACCACAGGAGAAATGAAGATTTGACTAGCTGGCCCTATTAAGACGGTACAACGTCGACCTTATAGGCTGAGTCCTGAAGAGAGGCAGACAGTTCGCGAAAAGCTGAATGAGCTGCTTCACAATAATATCATCCGTCATGGTTTCTCTCCTTTCGTAAGCCCCATTTTGCTGGTGAAAAAGAAATATGGTTCAAATCGCTTATGTGTAGACTATAGAGAATTGAATTCAAACACTCTAGCTGATAAATATCGTTTGCCTCTTATAAATTGCCAGACTACGGGGCGCAAACTATTTTACCTGCATTTTTCATAAGATTCTGATTCACACAGATTCAAAAGAATACAGCGCATTTGTAACGCCAGACGGTCATTTTGAGTATCTAAGAATGCCATCATGATCATCTATATCATGATTGTCTCTCCAACAATTGCATTGGGTTAAGAAAGGTTGAAAACATTATAATATGTCCTTACGACTGCGGGTTTCGTATTTAATATTAGCAAATGTAGTTTTCTTAAAACAGTTGTGCAGTATTTAGGGTAATATGTCCTTATGTTCCTAGCCACCACCAAAGACGGTTACTTAATTGCGACAGTTTATCGGCCTGGCGTCCTATTTCCGCAAGTTTGTTCCGGATTTTTCAAAAATAATAAAACCTCCTTATTCTTTAACTTCAGAAAATTGCTTGGAAGGACGATTTGGAAAAAATTAGAAAGAGAATCGTAACCATTCTCACGAATGAAACTGTTTTAGTAATCTTCGATCCCAAATACCCGATCGAGTTACATTCATTCTCATAGCCATGAGATTCAATTCTCTTGCATCGCATTGAAAATAGTCAAATAGTCAAATAGTCGTGATAGAGTATTATAGTAAATCAACCATTTGTTCTGAATTTAGGTAAAGAGTATTATATATTTTAGGTATTAGAGTATTATAGTAAATCAACCATTTGTTCTGAATTTAGGTACCATACGTACGAACTGGAAACCTTGGCCGTAGTTGTCTCGGTAAAACACTTCCGACACTATTTGCTTGGTATTGTCGCTATTTGCTATTTGTCGTATATACGGTTTAAAGCGTCACTTACCAAAATCGACTTTACCCCTTAACTATAGTTCACCGATGCAATCTTTCAACTTTGACATCCAATATAGAGAAGGCAAACGAATGGCCCACGACGATTTTTTCCCAGAAATCCAGTATCAGCGGAAGTAGCAATTTAATTAAATAAAGTCCCTGAAAAGCGAGTAAATCTAGCGGAGACTTATAGTAATTGGCTATTGGCAGAACAACGCTTAGACTCAGTGGTTAACAAAATAGTAAAAAAAAAAAACTTAACTTCAACGATTTAGCAGAAGATTTGACCAAAACTTACGACTTAATAAAGCATGGATTGCATCGAAAAATACAAAGAACTGGTATATCACGATGCTTGCCGGTCGTGCCACGTGGTTTTAGGTGATCAGTGGTAAATCAAGTACATGAATCTATCAAGCACCTCGGATGGAAAAAGACTCTGGATAAGATTGATCAGTACTACTGGTTTGACAAAATGAACAAGAACGATCGCAAATTCGTTGACAATTGTATAACCTGAAGGACTGCCAAGTCACCCACTGGGAAGGTACCGGCTGAACTTTATCCGATATTGAAAGTTGGTATTCCTTGGCACACTGTTCATGTCGATATTACTGGGAAAGTGAGTGAGAGACTATGAGGTCTTCCGTTTCACTTTTTGGGGTTCCAAGTCATGTTATAGCCGATCAGGGTAGATGTTTCACAAGTTCAAAGTTTTGCTCCTTACAAAATATTAAATTGCATCTCATCTCCACCGGCATACGTGTGATGAGCACACTGAAAAATCGTTTGACAGCTGTTGAATCTAGTGAAAAATCTTGGTTAGCTTCCCTCAGAGAGGGGCAACTTGCGTTTAATTGCACAGTCAACGGTCAACAAAGCCAAGTCCTTTAGAGATGCTGATCGGCAAAGAAGCTCGTCCCTTAGGCACGTGTGATGAGCACACTGAAAAATCGTTTGACAGCTGTTGAATCTAGTGAAAAATCTTGGCAAGTTTCCCTCAGAGAGGGGCAACTTGCGTTTAATTGCACAGTCAACGGTCAACAAAGCCAAGTCCTTTAGAGATGCTGATCGGCAAAGAAGCTCGTCCCTTAGGCCTAGTTTCTCTGGTAGAGACGGAGTCAGAGATAGATTTAAATGGTGTCAGGACTTGTGCTTGTCGTATGGAGTCAAACATGTCGTATATTACGGAACTTTGAGATAAAACCAAGGCTGAACTTAAGCGCCATTGTGTAGGTGACTATGTTCTGTTAAGAAATGAAGAAAGGCACAAGACTAAAATGGACCTTAAGAACCATTTCTAGGTGTCGAAGTCTTAGACGGAGACAGGTACACTTGGAAAGGTAATAGATCATACAAGTATTGTCATGAAAGTATCAGGAAGATTCCAGAGGGTTATATCTCAAGTGAGTTTGATATTGACAGTGTACAAGGCGACTCGCCAAATACAGAAAACGAGACTGAATAACATCGGTTTATAGAAAAAAAAAATAAAGATTAAGTTTAAGTAAATACAACGTCTAATACAACCTTAAATAAAAAAAAAAAAAAACAAAAACAAATAAGTGGTTATCCGTCCACTAAACGTCAATTTGGTTTGATACTAACTTGGGGAAATGTTAGGATAGGTTCTAAGTGGCGTACGTGAATGTACCAAATTCGACTGAGGTCCGGAGAAAGTAGTTACGCACGTTATGATTGTTGCGTGTATTCATGAGTCACGGAGAGCGAAAGATATAGCACTATGCTAAATACATAAATAAATAAAAAGGCGAGCATTAATTCTATGAAATCAGAAGCTGTAGTAAGAGCCAAAGTGAAACAATGTACTCGTCACTACTTGCCTAACGCAAGCATAATGTACAAATACCAAGAAAGAAGTCCCCAACCCCCAAGTACTCGTACTCGTCACTACTCGCCTTACGTAAGCATAATGTACAAAAACCAAGAAGGAAGTCGCCAACCCCCAAGTGACCAAAGAGGAAACCCGAATATCGACCCTGATTGTAACTTAGTGCCCGTCCCGACATATGTAATAGGCAAAAGGAAACTTTTCCGACCTTATAAAGTATATATATTATAACGTAGACGGCCTAGGTGGCAACTCGGGTAATAAGCAAACTGTCCCCATTAGGTAGCGTTCCTACACTCTCCGGCTGTGCACACTAAAAACTACACACTACCGCGACAATCTTTAATATACTAACTCATTATCGTCTTGTTTTTCAAGCTTAAATTTGCACAGCGAAGCCTCTGTGTCATCTTGTTATAGTGTTGTTGTGTTTTGTAACATCTATCGTGTTTGTCTATAATTTTAAATTGTCATTTAATTTATGTTGTTTAAATAATGTTGGAGGAGACGTCATCGTTAGCTTAGATTTGCATATATTAAAATTTCTTATATTATTTGTTTAAGATTATCGGAATTTCTACCACTGTGTTTACATTAACATGTTCTACAAGCTTCTGTTATATGGCTCATGAAGAGCTTCTAACTCATGAAAACGAAATATAAAAATAACTTCTTTCTGGAATTTGAAGAGGAGAAGACTTATTTTTCCTTACTCCACTCCACATGCAATTGAGCATTGGAGTTTTGTACCATCTGCAACTGGGCAGATCAAACATTGGCGACCGTGACAGGATCTTGCACTTCGCAAGTCCCAACATAAAAACTTAAAAACTATATAAAGTCGTTTATTCGTTAATTATATTGCATTCATCGTTACATCATCTTGGACAGTCATCATTGGACTTTTCAGCTTACATCATCATCGCATTCATCATTGGACTTCTTCATCATTACATAATCATCTTGGATAGACGTCATCGGACATCTTCATCATTGGCCTTTGCAAGACATATCATCGTGGACATTTACGTGGAGTCCTATCATAACCTAAGTCAACTTGAGTGTGTAAATTTACATTATCAATTTCCACTCAAATTTTGACTCAATTACCACTCATTAGCGATCGTAAAGCTTTCACATGCTTTACACTCACATGTAAAACACTCGTATGCTTTAACACGTGCTAAGTATTAAGCACAGCGGAGTAAGTACTCAAACTGACATATAGAGAAACGATCTACATATTAAAGCTCACTTATTAAGCTCTTGAGTGAAACTTAATGCATTTTAGTGTTTTTATTAAAACTAGAACTCGTTTAGCTCACGTTTAATTCATTTTTAACTTGCTACATTTCTTTCGTTAAGGACCCAAAATGTCTGCACCAAATGAAACGCAGCTTCTACCTCTCAGACAACAACGGAATCAACTGCAGCCTAATATTCAAAGTTTAAGAGCTAAAATCGATCTTAAAAATGACCCTATTATATAAGATTGCCAGTCTCAAATTATTGAGTCGTATTTTAGACAAGCATTACAAGTTCTAACCAATATTGAGAAGCTAGATCCAGCAGACGCGAATCGGGCAGAGATAGAAAATCTTTTTATCGAAACAAAGGCAATCTTATTACGGCGCATTAGCGCAAGTAAAAAGGAAAAACCAGAAGAACTTAGTTTCTTTAATTCATCCACTTATCTTGGGGGACATCATAATCGGCTTCCATCCCTCAAATTACCTAAATTCGACGGCAAATATGGGGAATTCAAAAAATTTATTACTTCATTTACAAATATGGTACATGAAGACAACTCATTGTCCAATGTTCACAAATTTAACTATCTAATAAGTTGTCTATCTGGCCAAGCTCTAAGCGTAGTCTCTCCATTTCAAGTATCAGACGAAAATTATCCCAAGGCCCTAGAGCGCCTCAACGAGCGATATGACAAGAAAGTTCTTATTTTCGTATAACATATTTCAAGTTTATTTAACATTGCTACCATGAAAAAGGCAGACGCTGTTAGCCTACGTACAATTTTGGATACGGTTTCAGCTCTACGCGGATCATTGTTTTCTCTTGGGTCTGAAGCTGATGTATTAAACGCAGTACTTATTCACATTGTTATGTCATAAATTGATCTTGAATCCAAACAAGCATACGATCGGGTTCAAGAATATGATAAATTGCAAGACTGGGCCGACTGTTATCAAATTCTCAGTCGACACTGTCAGTATTTGGAAGGGTATCTGCGAAACCGACAAGAGGAAAGACCCGTCAGAGACAAAATTCATAGTACTTCAAAAGTATTTGTTGCTGCCCAAAGTAGATGCATTCAATGTCAGTCAACTGAGCATAGGTTAGCATTCTTTCCAGTTTTTAATTCGCTACCTTTTATTGAGCGATTTAAGATTGTTAAAACTTTGTTTGAATTGCCTCAATAAAGGTCATCCAGCCTCAAAGTGTCCTTCATTGAATAGATGCCGTCATTACGGAGGTTTACATCACACAAACATGCATAAGGATTCAAATGTCCAGGGAAATTATCAACTAGATGGACCTTTTATTCATCATCAATCTCAACAAATCATTCATAATACACATGACGAAAGTAAAACATTTGCAACATCAATGTTGACTCGCCACGCTCGGCGGGGATTACTTCCAACAGCAATAGTTCTTATTCAAGACAAACTTGGTGAGTTTCAGCTCGCTAGAGCATTACTTGATTCGTGCTCTGAGCTTACCTTTACAACTGAAGAATTAGCCAAAAGGCAGATGAATGGAATATAGAGTTTATCGTGACTAAATCTATATCTCTACCTCAGCCTGAAAAGAGACTAGATGTGTCAAATTGGGCCATTCCCAAAGAAATTAAGTTAGCCGACCCATTCTTTTATAAGCCCGGAAAAGTAGATCTATTGCTTAGCGTAAAGGAGTTTTTTGATCTACTTAAAACTGGTAAAATTAGTTTAGGAATTGGTCTTCCTCATCTAGTGGAAACTGCATTAGGATGGATCGTCGGGGGTAAGATCGCTGAACCTCAATCAACTCAACAATATATTTGTAACTTAACGCAACAGCAGGACCTTAACATATTATTAGAAAGGTTTTGGAAAATGGATGAAATACATGGAATTCAAAATAAAGATATTTCGTTAACCGTTAGCATGTGAAACTCACTTTCAGGTGCACACACAATTCCTGGATTCAGGGCGCATACAGGTTCGGTTGCCTTTCAAGGAATCTCCCGAACAACTTGGAGACTCGTTGTCCTGTGCAAAAAGACGTTTTCTTCATTTCGAAAGAGCGGTAAGCGGTAAGAAACAAAAAAAAAAAAAAAAAAAAAAAATAGAAATTAAAAAGAATTGTTGCTCGTTCGACTAGTTAATCTAGCTCCGCCAGTGCCTTTAAAATAAATTTAATCCATTAATTCCTCTGGTTAGGTAAGCGGTAAGCGGTTAGCTTTTTAATTCTGTAAGTAATTTCATGTTATTTTACAAAATTCTTATAACTAATAATTGTACAATCTCATTTCACTTACTCTAGTCTTGGCCTCTTGGCTACGAAAAAACAACTGAACACGCGGTTCTTATGTATGTACTTAGATCAATGCAGCTGCGTATTTTTCGCGCTTATGTGTCTACTTATGTATAGTAAAGTACCGCAAGAGTAAGATGAGAGAGAGAGTTTTAGAGTTTTTAAAGAGCGTCATTCTGTTTGTTCTGACAAAGTTCCGTTTTGTAGTACAGTGGTACAAAGTTTATTCGCAGGCCTGAATTTTGGCAACATTCCCCTCCCAGCAAGCGAGCCACTGGAGCTTGCTTCATCTTTTCCGACATCGAGGACTGATAACTTTACTGCTGGTCTGGAGAGGACACCTAATTGTGTCTGTACCTTTGCCTGGCGGACTTGACCATCCTCTGCGGTGGTCACTTCGACCACTCGACCCTTTGTCCAGGTATTACGACGCTGATTTTCGTCCACTATTAGTACGATGTCGCCTACACCAATTGGCTTTACTTTTTTATGCCACTTGGACCTTCGTGTTATGTTTGGTAGCATCTCTTTGACCCAGCGCTTCCAAAATAGGTTGGCGAACATCTCACTCTGGCGGAACG